>NC_092335.1:29477500-30081250 GCF_046630445.1 Rutidosis leptorrhynchoides
TGGATGAAACAACTGAAATCTTGTGATCCACCTTTATATACAGATTATACGAAACATTAAAACTATAAACTCACCAACCTTTGTGTTGACACTTGTTAGCATGTTTATTCTCAGGTTCCCTAGAAGTCTTCCGTTGTTTGCTTATATGTTAGACAAGCTATGTGCATGGAGTCTTACATGGCATATTTTTCAAGGAAACGTTGCATTCACCAAATCATCACCATGTATCTTATTTTGACTGCATTGTCAACGGAAGTACTATTGTAAACTATTATTTATGGTGATTGTCTATATGTAAAAATCATCAGATATCGAAAACCTTTGATTTAAATATTCATTTATGGTGTGTCTTTTCAAAAGAATGCAATATTTACAAAAGGTATCATATAGAGGACAAATACCTCGCAATGAAATCGATGAATGACGTGTTCGTCCATATGGATTTGGAGCGATCGTCACACTTTAGGAAACATCCGCTTTCTACATGTTCCATCTAGTTCTCAATATGCTGATATTTTCACTAAACGTCTTCCAACCTCTTTATTTAATGAATTTCACACCAGTTTGAACGTACGGATTTCTCCTCCCGATAAATCTGTGGGGAGATGTTATTATATATGTATTATATGTTTATATCTGTAGGTTAGATTGGCCCATTAGCCCTTTGTTGTATTGGCTTATAAGCCCATTTTATGTACTATAAACATGTGTATTATGATATTGAGAAAGGCAAGCAAATTTATCAACTGACCAACTTAACTAACGTGGAATACAAATTGACCACTTTTATTTATTAAACTTATTATTATATATGAGCAAATTTCATATATAAATGGCCGACTTTTGTTTATTGAACGTCGCCCATGAAATTGACAGGAGTCACATGACTGCTCTAAATTTCGTTGGTCATCATCTTCTTGTTGCATACAACACGACTTGTAAAGCTTGATACACCTTAAAGTATTATAAATACTTATACACATGTTTTTATTTAAAGATGTCAAATTAGTAACCACAAGAGTCAGGACTATAGATAACATGGCAACTTTAAACGGTGGCTAAGCTTTTATTTTGTCTAAGATCGATTGACCAGATAGAACATGAAAAGTTATATTCAAATTATATATTTATCTGATTGAATTTATTTATAAAATAAAAATTTATAGACAGAAGAGAAGTCTTTTCTTCACTCACTTACGTGTAGAGAAGTTCTCCAACGACAGAAAGAAAAAGTCATCCCCTCTCTAATCGAGGGCGGAGAGAGGGATAAATGTAAACTCGTAAGCCATCGAGGTTACGTTGGAAACGGAATACCTTACCGACATAATCTCTATAAGAACACTCTCAACCATGACGCACCTCCTTTCCAAGACTGACTGTCACATCAGCGTCACATCAGCACTTCCTTCCCATTACTAACCAAAGACTAACTACTAACAACCAGTGGCGGAACCAAGATTTTTTCACCGGGGCGAAAAAACTTTTAAACCGTAGCAACTTTTTTGGCAAAAAAATGGAGGTTTGGGGGCAAAAAATAGAGGTTTTTGGGGCAAAAACTGAAGGTTTTAAGGCAAATTTTGTAGGTTTTTTGGCAAAATTTGAAGGTTTTGGGGTAAAATTATAAGAATTTAGGGCAAAATTTGAAGTTTTTGAGGCAAAATATAAAGGTTTTGGAGCAAAAAAAAAATTCACTAGGCCAAAGTCGAAAAATCCAACATTTTTCCACTAAAATTTCAAAATCGACTGGGGCGGGTGCCCCCCCCCCCCCCCGATCCCTTCATAAAAACGTCTCTGCTAACAACCATGACGTACCCACCATTTGGTTCGGTTCCACCTCCAATTTTTAATATCAAACTTATTTTACTTAATATTATTACTTGTATTTTATATAAAAAACTTATGTTATTATTATTATTATTATTATTATTATTATTATTATTATTATTATTATTATTATTAACTAATCCTCCTATATATTAATTCTTGTCGGAATTTTGGTCGTTTTGACCATATTCAGCTTTTCAAACGACACCCAAAAAATTACATAACCATCCCCTAAACTATGATCCACTCTGCAACTTTTTCAGGGGTGTAACGCGTAAAATTATTATTTTATAAAAAACCTTTAAATAAACTCCACCCAAATTTTTAACGGGCCTTATCTTCCCGCTCGTCGCGAGTTAAATTTTTCCGGCACTACCGTTCATCTCGAAATAGTTTTATGAACATGACGCAACTAACAATACGCGAAACGTACGCTTTTTAAAAAATGCTAAACATTTCGAACTATCTTTCATACATATATATACACATATAATAAACAACCCAAACTAACTGCATCATATCGATGGTTTCGTCCCCCTTTTTTACTCGATTTTTATGACGTTAAAAACGCGTAGGCCATTAGGTACATTAGGTACTAACTACGTGTGTCACGACCCTACTTTTTCCGTTATCTTTTACCGTTTATTATTTAACGTCCGTTAATTGTTATTCGTGCCACGTCATTTCTATGACCTATATTATTATTTTAGTAATAATATATTAATTATTATGTGTTATGTGAATATTTGTATTCATAATTTAATTTGTACGTTTCTACGTGTCGTGGATTTTTATCCAGCTAATCTTTTCGGTTTTTAAACCAACATTCAGACTTTTGGGATTTTTAAATCCAAATTATTTTAAATATGATATTTTGATGTCATATGTTTATATATAGTGTTTATATATTTTATTTATCGCGTATACGTTATCTCTCCGAAGAATTAATCACGCAGTAGTGTTTTTGCATTTCGGGCTTCGATCGGGCGTTCGGGCTAAAGTAATTTACCATTTATCAAAATTGGGCCTTGGGGCCCACCCCCATACACACCTTTTGGTCGAACACCCTAGGGGAGGGGTGTTAGGCTTTGTTTTTCTCATTTTGTTTCAAACATCTCATTTTAGCAATTTCCTCTAAACCTAATTCTCTCATTTTCTCTCCTCTCTTTCTTTTTTTTCTTTTGGCCGTCGACTACACCTCTCACCATCATCATCATTTCACCAATAAAACAAGCTTGGATCATTTAATTATTTACATAATCGGGTTACTCTCATCATCCTCTACACGATCATACTATTCATTTCTCGATTAGGATATAAACCCTAATCCTAGCTTTTTGATTTTTATTTAATTTTACTGATTTTGAAGTTATTATGATAGTAGGCACTTGTGTATTGTTGTATTGATGATTGTATGCGTAGAAATGCTGAATTGAGTATGTTTTCGGTTTGATTGATTTTGGAGAGCGGACTATTTGATCATTTCAGTACATTTAACTAATGTTTTTGATAAATTAAAGTGTTTAGATGAGTTTTGATGTGTGCAGCGGTGTATACGAAATAGTTATATATTTATTGCGAAATACTATTAAATACGATACAATTTTACACAAGTTATTTATTTATTTATAGAGTGGATATACCTAAACCTTGGTACAACACTATAGGCAGTGTACCTAATCGTCCAGTAGTGTAGTTTTTAGTAAGTCCGGTTCGTCCACAGGGAACTAGCCAAGTTTAACGCTATATTTTAAAAACTATATTTGTATATATATATATATATATATATATATATATATATATATATATATATATATATATATATATATAAGTAATATTATTATTATTATAAAAGGGGGTTTTACCGTTTAATGACCGGTTTGTCGATTTTATATTTTAAGTGTAAAGATAAATGACGATAATATAAATGACAGAATTTAAATTGCGATAAAGTAAATTGCAGTAATTAAAATGACAGTAAATAAAGGTACGATGAAATATGAAATAAAAGTATTATGCTTATTTAAACTTCCGTAATCATGATGTTTGACGTTTTGATTTTAATTAATTGTTACCCGGGTTAATTGTCCTTTGTCCTGGTTTATTTGATACCTATCTGGTTTTTGTCCATAATAGTCCATCGGTCATAATTATAAAATGCTCGTCAAATTAACCTTATTTCCGAAGTCAAATATTCCGACTAATTAGGGATTCGAACTGTAACAAGGCTTTAATACTTTGTTTAATAATTACACTAGGTTATCGACTGCGTGTAATCCAAGGTTTTAATACTTTGTTAACAATTACACCAATTATCCTTGTATGTAATCCACCCCTATTTTAATGAGATATGAATATTAATTTACCCACTTGATCAGAATGAATAATCAATTACCCAACCCGAATAATTAATTAAATGATCGTAAAAGATGTCGTATAAACGTCACTAAATAGAACATACATAATCATTTTAATAATTATTAGATTAACTAATTTGAAGATAGGTTCGACAGATTCTAATGAGTTGTCATTCGATTAGACAATACCCCCTATCTATTAATAGTCAATAGTTAAATGTCCACAAGTGTCGGTCTTTTGTCCAAACCTTAATTATGGTACAAAATCTAATAACCCCGTCTTAATATTTAGTCTAACATCACGATTACTTCGGCTCAAATAAGCATAATAATAATAATAACTTAGTTACGATACATTAATTGAAAAAGGAAGAACATAGCTTACAGTGATTATTTATCGCGTAGCGTTACACGGACAGAATTTCGACTTTAAAACCCGTAAAACATTCCTTACAATAACCCAATTATTATTAAACTTAAATTAAACTTTAAATTATATATATATATATATATATATATATATATATATATATATATATATATATATATATATATATATATATATGTTTCTTACAAAGAAGGAAAAGAAAAAGATGTGTGTGTTATTTCGGCCAGAAAACGTGAGTTTTATAGAATGTGGCCTGCTACAGTAACTCATGTGAGTGCATGAGTTTTGTGCCTTCTGGTCATGCGATCGCATGGCCGTCATTTCCTGGTCACATACTTTTTGGCTCCTAGCTTGTCGACATATTTATTTAATATATATAATATATATATAATTTTATATAATTATATATATATATATATATTATATTATATTCATGTGCATAGTTGATTTGTAATTTTAGCTCCGTTGCGTCGCGCGTTGATAGTTGGCTCAGGTCTCGGTTCCGGATTTTCGAACGTCCTTTCGTACGATTTAATATCTTGTACTTTACGTTTTGCGTCTTGTACTCTTGTAACTTTTGAAACGTTTCTTATCAATAATTTGAACCACTTGGATTGTACTTTGTACTTTTGAGCTTTTTGGTCGTTTGCGTCTTCAAATCGTCATTTTCTTCTTTTGTCTTTGCACTTATTTATTTAAACGATTATTACATAAAAATAGAACAATAGTAACTAAAAGCTTTACATATTGGAAGGATATTGTGCCTAAATATATGTTCATTTGGAGCACTATCAAATATCCCCACACTTGAGCGTTGCTTGTCCTCAAGCAATACAGAACTTGAAATTAAATCACACTTCACTCGAATCACTTTTTATTCTCACACTTTATACATCAGTGATTTTAATACAGCGGTATAAACAATGATAGTAACGATGTGGTTTACAGTCCCACATGACTATGAAAATTTAGATCCTTTAAGGAAATTGGATCTTTATGAAAATATTTGATCTTTTGAAAATTCTAGCTTTTACCCTAGATAAGTTTTCTGAAATAACCCTTCACCTGTGTTTGCAAATTATTTTTGTGGGTTTTGTGGGTTTCAGTTTTGAAAATTTTAGCTCAAAAACTTGTAGTTTTGTGTCACCCACTTGCTAATCCTTGTATTAGGAAAGCAACACGTCCAGTATACTTGTTCCGTATATTACCTTTCTGTAAACTACCGTCCGGTTGTAAAGGAAAGCGTTGAACAAGCAACTGTTAAGGCAATGTCTAATGACATGCAGATAATTATGGTAAAAAAACGTGTCGGATGCAATTACTATCCTTTGTAGGTGAAATAGTAAAGATCACCCTATAATTTTTTGGTCTGGCACAAGGTCCTGTCTTCGACCATGCTATGCAACCACAGTTCTTACGGTTGACACCCGATTTGGTTCAGGTGACCTAATGAATTCCAGTGAATTCTTAGGATTTTACGTTCAATGGTAACGAACGCATTGAAAATGGGTTTTCAGAAAACAATTCGGTTTTAAATTTGATCAATATATTTTCTCGTTCAAGCTCGAGTTTAGATATCATCGAATTCCATGAGTTTGTAATTCTCAATCTTTTAAGGTCAATCTCAAGAATTGAGTAATATCAGGCTTAAAAGCTGATTTTTAATCTTTAAGGAAATTATCCTTTCTGGGGGTCTGATTCATTAGTCTTATCAAGCTAATTTGCACGGCGCCCTCCCCATTTTACGAGACAGATCCTCTCATGGCTAGGATAAGTCTGACCACTTGGCGACCCTGTTTGATGTTGAGGTCCGTGGATTTCCAGCTGATTTTCGAGAAAACTTTTCAAGGTTTTTCGTAGACTCTACAACTGGTCTGGACGACAACTTCCTGACCTAAATCAAGAAGCGCGTGTCTTTTTCGGAAGACTTTACTTCCTATAATGATGGAATTGATTCATCGTGTAGATCCATCTTTCTTTCAAATATATTACAATTTATTAGGTAAAACTGATTAAAATCGTCCATAACAAAAGTACCTGTAATAATCTTGTACAAATATATGTGATATGTGTTTTAAATAACTTGGTAAATTCTTCCCTCACTTAGCTTTTATTTATTTTTAATTTTTTTCTTTGCCTTTTTATTCTCCTCTATTCCATTTTAAATGAATTCTAACGTTTTGGGTTGTTTCTCCATTTATGTTCTCTCCGAGGTAACAATAATTTCGGTAATAAAACCTATTTTTATCGTTCATAAATATGTATAAACATGATTTTGAATTCATTTAGTTGAAAAAAATTTTAAACTAAGTGTAAACCCGAGAGAATTTATAACCCTTCCCCACACTTGAGATCATGCAATGCCCTCATTTGCATAAAATCAGACTATAATTATAAATTCATGATGGTGATTAGTGTAGAAAAGTGATTAAAAATACCGAGTTTGCAAACATATTATTTTATATCACATTTGATATTTTTACGTCTTGTCGTCAAAATTAGTAGCTTTTGCTGAAGTTAATGTCAGTCTTTGAAAGTGCGCTGTTTTACCATGTTTTGTACATAAGATAAACTACAAACATATATATATAATATATATATATATATATATATATATATATATATATATATATATATATATATATATATATATATATATATATATATATATTATAAAACCTTTATTTATTAAAACAATTTAAATGAATAATTTTTTAAAATTTTGTTTCCTTTTACTTTAGGTAGTTTCGGTATGTTTACCTAGTCCGTCCCTCGACAAAATTTAAAATTTGTCGTTTTTGAAGCGATTGTTTTAAAAGCAAAGATTTTTGGGTTTTTTAATTTTTTTGGTATACTTTAGGTCAATAAAATTAAAAATAATGATAACAAAATTTTTCGCCCCGCCCTCGGGTAAAGCAATTTCGGTTCTATGACCTAGTCTTCAACTTACGATGAATTTTAGAAATCATTTTTTAAACTTAATGAAATAAAGTAAATTTTGTTTTTTTTTCACACAAAACTTAAATTTAAAAATGCATATTAATTTCATACAAAACCTACAAAACAAAAATTCAGAATGTGGGGAGAAAACTAGTTCTTTAGTGTATGCTAGTGGAAAAGACCAATCGAATTCCATTCTCGGAACTACACGAGAACAGAACAACTAACTCTAGATAGCGTTTTCCTTTTAGAACATTTGAATCTCCCCACACTTAGGTAGCTGTGGTGTCAAAATTGTGATTAACTTCATCGTCAATTTCTTTTGGACCATAATCAACTTGCATATCTGTGACTTTTGCTTTAAGCCATTGGTCGGATTTCTGTGTAATATCCACAAATTCAACTAGTTTCGCCTTTTCTTTAGGCGATAGATTGGATACTAACCGGTTACATAACTTAAAGTTCTCCTTGGTTCTAGCATCGAGAATCCGTTTAATAAGTTTCTTCATTGAACTATTAATAACGGAGTCATTTAATTTCGTATCAACAATGAGGTTCTTTGTTATCAGGTCATCATTAGGTGTTACTTCATCTTCCTCACACTTAGGCGTTTTATTATTGTTAAGCACTACCGTTGGAGTTGGTAAAACAATATGGTTCTTATCGATCGTTTTTGTTGGTTCAACGGTTTTGGTTGGTGGAGATTTAGCCTTTCGACTCACAAAGGTGACCGATTTGTCACCATCACTAAGTGTCATTCTACCCTCTCTTACATTAATGAACACCTCGGTGGACGCTAAAAATGGTCGACCTAAAATTAGAGGAATGTTTGAGTCCTCTTCTATGTCAATGATAATAAATTCGACTAGAAAGGTTAAATTACCTACTTGAACGGGTAGGTTGTCAGCAATTCCAACTGGGTGCCAAATGGTTTGATCAAAGAGTCGGACACTCATCTCTGTTGGACTTAACTCACCTACTCCTAATCTCTTATATAATGAAAGAGGCATAACACTCACACTCGCACCTAAATCTGCTAGTGCATCATACATGACACAATCACTAAGTAGACAAGGAATAATAAATTCACCCGGATCACCCAACCTGGGTGAAACTTTTGGTGGAATTGTCTTCACCGGGTTTATCTTTACAGTTTTTGTTTCTTGTACTTTCTTATTCTTCTTCTTCTTTCCAGAGGTATCACAAACTTTATTACCTATTACTTTCTCATACTCAACTCCTTTTCTTAGAAACGGGATTGGTGGTCTGTATGGTGCCACCACTGGCTTTACATACTCTGGTGGTGGTGGTGTTGTAACTTCTTCATTGTTACTCACATCGAAAACCTTCCCATCATCTAATGTTGGTTTTTCAGAATTCGTTGAAACCATATTAACATTCTCATTCCGAGGATTTACTTCAGTATCACTCGGTAGCTTTCCTTGTTCCCTCTCACTCATCATGCTAGCAAGAGTACCTACATGTTTTTCTAGATTCAAAATGGAAGCTTGTTGAGTTCTTAATGACTGATCAAACCTCTCATTTGTTTGGGTTTGAGATGTAATAAATTGTGTTTGAGATTCCATTAGCTTTGCCATCATTTCTTCCAGATTTGGCTTTTTCTCTTCAGTTTGTTGTGGTGGTTTATACAAGCTAGGTTTTTGTTGATTGAAAGTGTTGTTTTGAGTTGGTTGGTTATTCGGACCTTGTTGGTTGTACGAGTTATTGTTTGGCCTATTTGGATTGTCAAGAATGTTTTGATTTCGATTGAAGTTTGGCCTTGGCGGTTGATAATTATTCTGATAATTATTTCCCGGCCTTTGGTTCATGTAGGAAACATTCTCAGTTGTTCCATCGTTTGCTCAATTTGACAATCTTTCATTAAGTGTGGTCCACCGCGTTGCTCACAACTGATTCGTATTGCGTGAATATCTTTAGTAATCTTTTTCATTCGTCTCTCGAAAGCATCTATTTTTGCGGAAACGGAATCAAAGTCATGGCTAGAATTGACTCTAGCCGCTTTAGATGATCTAACGATGTCTTTTTCTTGATGCCACTCATGTGAGTGGGAAGCAGTGTTATCAATAATTTTGTAAGCTTCAGTTGCGGTTTTCTTCATAATGGAACCACCAGCTGCTATGTCGATGTATTTTCGTGTAGCAACGTCGACACCTTGGTAGAATATTTGTACTATTTGATAAGTGTCTAAACCATGTTGCGGATATCCTCTTAACAACTTTCCAAATCTGGTACATGCCTCATATAGAGTTTCATTTGGCTTTTGCGTGAACATAACAATTTCTCCTTGAAGTCTTACGGCTTTAGATGCCGGAAAGAATTGTTTAAGAAAATTTTCAACTAAAACATCCCATGTATCAATCGCCCCTTCAGGTAACGATTCTAACCAATCTTTGGCTTCTCCCTTTAAAGTCCAGGGAAATAACATGAGATAGATCTGTTCATTCTCAACTTCTCTTATTTTAAATAGAGTATAGATCCTAATAAAGGTTCGAAGATGTTCATTTGGATCTTCTTTTGGCGTACCACTATATTGACATTGATTAGTTACTATGTGTAGAATTTGTCCTTTGATTTCATAATCTAATGCATTAATATCTGGCTTAATAATGGCGTGACCTTGGCCCGTGCGTGTGGCTCTCATTCGATCTTCCATACTTAGAGGTTCCGTTACTTCCATAATTGAATTTGTTGAATACGAATCACTAGAGGATTCTGATTTAATGGTTTGTGGTTCAGGAGGAATGATTAGTTGTTCTGGATCTTGGAATTGTCCTTGAATATCCTCCGGGTTTTCAATTTTGAAGTCGGGTTCAAAAAATGGATTATCGGGATTTTGAGTTGGAGTACTTGTTTGACTAGATGCTGATTCTAAAGAAAAATCAACGGCGACAATATTGGCTAGATGTCTTGATCTGGTTACAGGTGATGAACGTATGAAAGGTGGTGAACGTTTTGCTCGGTGCATTCACTGAATATCCTATTAGTTATAAAAATAAAAATTATATAAGTTATCAAATTAATAGACTTTTCTGATTTTGCCCACGTTTCGAATAGCCAATAGATGCTGCAGGTAGCCAGGACCCTTTAAATCAGAAGCCCACAACTCGCCACTAACAAATCCAACTATTACTACGAACCAGAAAATTTAGATGTCTATCAATTTAACTGCTTAAAATAATTTTTCGTTTTGAAATTTTAGAGAAGAAATAGAAAATTCTATGTCCTAAAAACTAGAGCGTCGAGAAATAAGAAAGAAAAAGAGTGCATCGGGAAACGCTGAAAAATAAAAGGTCGAAAAAAATAAGCGTCGAAAATTAAAAGTCGAAAAATAATAAAATGCAGCGTCGAAACTTTAAAAGTTTAAAAACTTAAAATTAAAACTTACGTCTAAAGGTATTAAAGCTTAAAAGGAATTCTAAATTCAAAACGGCAATAACTTAAAAAGGCACTAAAATTTATTTAAAACTAAAGCAATAAGCGACGTCGCAAAATTTTAAAGCACCTAAATCTTAGTCTAAAGAAAAAGCACTTAAGGGATTTTACGGTAAAGTCTAAAAATCTAGAAACAGGGGGTTTTACTATTTAATGACCGGTTTGTCGATTTTATATTTTAAGCGTGAAGTTAAATGACGATAATATAAATGACAGAATTTAAATTGCGATAAAGTAAATTGCAGTAATTAAAATGACAGTAAATAAAGGTACGATGAAATATGAAATAAAAGTATTATGCTTATTTAAACTTCCGTAATCATGATGTTTGACGTTTTGATTTTAATTAATTGTTACCCGAGTTAATTGTCCTTTATCCTGGTTTATTTGATACCTATCTGGTTTTTGTCTATAATAGTCCATCGGTCATAATTATAAAATGCTCTTCAAATTAACCTTATTCCCGAAGTCAAATATTCCGACTAATTAGGGATTCGAACTGTACAAGGCTTTAATACTTTGTTTAATAATTACACCAGGTTATCGACTGCGTGTAATCCAAGGTTTTAATACTTTGTTAACAATTACACCAATTATCCTTGTATGTAATCCACCCCTGTTTTAATGAGATATGAATATTAATTTACCCACTTGATCAGAATGAATAATCAATTACCCAACCTGAATAATTAATTAAATGATCGTAAAAGATGTCGTATAAACGTCACTAAATAGAACATACATAATCATTTTAATAATTATTAGATTAACTAATATGAAGATAGGTTCGACAGATTCTAATGAGTTGTCATTCGATTAGACAATACCCCCTATCTATTAATAGTCAATAGTCCAATGTCCACAAGTGTCGGTCTTTTGTCCAAACCTTAATTATGGTACAAAATCTAATAACCCCGTCTTAATATTTAGTCTAACATCACGATTACTTCCGCTCAAATAAGCATAGTAATAACTTAGTTACGATACATTAATTGAAAAAGGAAGAACATAGCTTACAGTGATTATTTATCGCGTAGCGTTACACGGACAGAATTTCGACTTTAAAACCCGTAAAACATTCCCTACAATAACCCAATTATTATTAAACTTAAATTAAACTTTAAACTATAATATATATATATATATATATATATATATATATATATATATATATATATATATATATATATATATATATATATATATATATATATATGTTTCTTACAAAGAAGGAAAAGAAAAAGATGCGTGTGTTATTTCGGCCAGAAAACGTGAGTTTTATAGAATGTGGCCTGCTACAATAACTCATGCGAGTGCATGAGTTTTGTGCCTTCTGGCCATGCGATCACATGGCCGTCATTTCCTGGTCACATACTTTTTGGCTCCTAGCTTGTCGACATATTTATTTAATATATATAATTTTGTATAATTATATATATATTATATTATATTCATGTGCATAGTTGATTTGTAATTTTAGCTCTGTTGTGTCGCGCGTTGATAGTTGGCTCAGGTCCCGGTTTTGGATTTTCGAACGTCCTTTCGTACGATTTAATATCTTGTACTTTGCGTTTTACGTCTTGTACTCTTGTAACTTTTGAGACGTTTCTTATCAATAATTTGAACCACTTGGATTGTACTTTGTACTTTTGAGCTTTTTGGTAGTTTGCGTCTTCAAATCGTCGTTTTCTTCTTTTGTCTTCGCACTTATTTATTTAAACGATTATTACATAAAAATAGAACAATAGTAACTAAAAGCTTTACATATTGGAAGGATATTGTGCCTAAATATATGTTCATTTGGAGTCTCTAGGTTGTACTAGTGTGTTAGGATTGATGATTGGATGAACATTCATGTTCGGGTCATCGAAATTCGAGCCACGGATCACCCGGTATGACTAAAACAAGATTTTGAACGCATTAAAGTTCCAAGTTGATTTATGGCTATTGGTCATGACTTGGGGACTTATTTTGGGGTGTTCTTGAGTACACTAATGTGTCGAGTGGTTTGGTTAGGCGAAGATATATATAAGACTCGCCGAAAACCGACACCCGGGGCACAAGTTATGACCCGATGAACTTTTAATAAAAACTTATGATTATGAAATGGAACTTATGATATAAATAATGATTTTCATTATTATTATATTACTCATGACATAAAAGTAATTATTTTAATTTAAGACTTATGATATATATGTTTATTATATCATTTAATAATTACTTATGATTTAATGAAACTTTTAATTAAACTTATGATTAATAATACTTTTATTATTAATAAAAAATACTTATGATAAGTATTAAACTTATGTTATGAGATTATTATAATAAGACTTATAATAAAGATTAATTAATTATTTAATTATTATAAGGCTTAGTTATTATTTAATTATAATTTAATTATTAAATACTTATGGTTTAATAATTATAATTAAACACTTATGATATGATTAACAATTCATTATTAATTAATAACACTTATGATATGCTTAAAAATTTATTATTAATTAATAATACTTATGTTATGATTAATATTTAATTAATTAATTAAATACTTATGTTATATTAATTATATCATTTAAACTTATGTTAACTTGTTAATTCAATTTAATTTAATTAAACTTATGATATGACATGATTATACATATATGACTTTAAATAACATTATAACTTATATTATTAATATAATATACACTTTAAAATTCAATGTTGACTATGTTTGACCAATGTTGACTTTTGAGTTGACTTTCGGTTGACTTTGACTTTTAGTTGACTTTTGTTGACTTTCTAATTAAGGAAACTTTGCTAAGTTAAAGACTTTCTAAAAATAGATACCTTCTAATTATATAAAATTTCCTAATATAGTAACTTTCTAAATATAGAAACTTTCCAAAAATGGAAACTTTCCAAAAAATAGAAACTTTCTAAAATTGGAAACCTGCTAAAAATAGAAAGTACGTGTCCTTACGCTGTCCTGATCATACCGAAACATACTGAGTGTTGTTCTATGTTTACTTGCAACAAGTACTATAGCTATCATACTAAGACTTAACCTAAGTTAGTTATTTATATCGACCTACTTTATTTATAGGTCGGCGTTGTGATCATTCTTGATCATTATTTCATTTGCGGTTTACGTTTCTGTGTTATTACTTCGATTTCGTTAAGGTGAGTTATAGTCCCGCTTTTCATACTGTTTAAAGATTTTTGGGATGTGATTACATGCATTTTGTTTTACGTTTAGACACAAGTGACAATTAAATTTAAATTATTCATTATGAGTTGAACGAAAATATTCCCTAGTCTGGTAACTGTAATCACTGGTTTCTACTGGTGAACGCGAATCCTATGGATAGATCTATCAGGTTTAACAATCCCATTTCGAGCTAGTCGCACTAGCAATTTATAATCGGAAGGTATTAGTACTTTGTAATTATTTGAAGATACACATGTTCAGTGTATATTGTGTTTGGTAAGGGTATGGAAATGGTTAAGTGGTTACCAGGTGACTCATGGATTAATGGAATAATAGTTTAATGTTTTCTAACATTTAAAATCTTGTGGTCTAAAGTTTATTCGTTTACTTAAACCTATAATTCACTCAACATTTTTGTTGACAGTTTACTCGCATATTTTCACAGGTACTTGACTATTTGGGCTTCCGCTGTGTTAGAGTGTCTGCATGCATTTTGGCAGATTTTATGAAACATTAAACTTGCATTCTCTTTTTGTTTATTTAAACGGTGGGTGTTGGTTGACATTTATTTAGTCAACTTTGGATATTTTAATAAGTTGAGTTTGTTTGGAACTACTTATTTTGGTAAATTTCTTTTTTGGGAAACTTTTTGAATAAAGAATGCAATGTTGTTTAATAAATTCATTTAAAGTTCGATCAAGCTGTGGGACCAAGTGACGGAGCCGTTAAGGATACTTGACGGGGCCATCACAATTGGTATCAGAGCTCTGGTTGTAGGGAACTGGGCGGTCATAATGTGGTCAACCCTTGGTCTTTAGGGTGCATTAGAGTCTAGTCTACATCCCGACCTTTCTTGTTATAGCATTATTATGCATTTATTTAGTATGAGGAATAATTATAGGTTATTGCTTATGTTGTTTCTATTTTGTATGTGGTATGTGGTTTTACTGTTTGCAGATGTCGGCTTCAAGCGACAATTCGGTTCCTGCTCCCGTTTCGCCGTCCACTGCTCGACGTCGTGTGCGTCAGCCTCGGATGGGTGACCCGGTGAACTACTACATGTCCACCATTACCCATATCACTCGAGCCTTCCAGCCGAAGACTCGTATTAATGCTATAAGTGACTGCATGCGTGTTTTGCCGCATGTGGATAGACTTGATGAGATACAGGTCGCTATGGATGGGTTTATCAGCTTCAAGAATGATGTTGAGTTCGGGATTCGTAAGCGTAACCGAGAGGTGGACGCTAAGTTCGAGGCTCTTGAGAGCGAGATCCGTGGTCTTAAGGCGGAGTTGGAGATGGTTAAGGGCAAGTTGAGGAAGTATGAGGCTCCCGCGGAGCCTCATACCGGCCCAGCTTATCACACCCACTCCAATGATTCATGAGTGACTATTCTATTTCATAGACTATTTCATAGACTATTTGTCCTTTTATACATTCATTTTTGGGTGATGTACGGCGTTTTGCCGAGGATTATGTTATGGGATACTTTTCATTTATGTATGGATGATTATTTCTTTTATAACATCTGTTTATCATTATCATATTTTATTCTGGTGTTGTGACTCTTGGCATGTTATATTGTATGCGTAATATAGTTCATGTATGTTGGATGCTATGTATGATGTATGATTTCTATCATAAGTATGTATGCATGTGGTGGCTATTTCTATAACTATCATAACTATCATGTTATTACTCATAGTGTTCATTGACTATTATTTTAATTGTTAATCTTTCGTGTTCGATCTATTCCTTTATAACACTGGTATTATTCTTAGTACTAACGGTTGTGTTATTCTGTTTTGAAGATCATGCCTCCACGTGAGTCCAACGAAGCTCGCGTGCAACTCTTAATCGCTGAAGGGATAGCAGTTGCAATGGCAGTTAATGCAAATGCTAATGCTAATGCCAATGCCAATAATCAGGTGAGATGCTCCCACAAGACTTTTATGGCTAGTCGCCCATAAGAATTTAGTGGCACCGAAGGACCCATTGGACTTACCCGCTGGTTTGAGAAAGTTGAGTCTATCTTTCGGGTTAGTAGAGTCCGAGATGAGGACAAGGTTAGTTTCGCCAGCTGCACTCTCAAGGACAGTGCATTAACTTGGTGGAATAATTTGGTTAACAGTTTGGGTAATGATGTTGCTTATGGTTTGACTTGGAATGATTTTAAAGAGAGGATGATCACCCGTTATCGTCCAGGGGTGAACTTAAAAAGTTGGAGATTGAGCTTAAGAACTTAAAGATGAAGGGCACCGAGCTCTATGCTTAAGAGCAAAGATTCTTTGAATTGACGTTGTTGTGTCTGAATGCTTATCCTAATGAGGACCGTAAGATTGAAGCTTATATTGATGGGTTATCTGAGCAGATTGAATCTGGGGTTGAGTCTAGTGAGCCCCTAACTATTGAAACTGCCATGTCTATGGCACATAAACTTAATGATAAGATATTGAGAAGAGGTAAGAAAGCTGCGACTGATGCCAGTGAGGAAGTTGTTAAAAAGGCTGATGATGGGAAAAGGAAGTGGGATAACAACCGCAACCAGAACCAAAGTCAGCAGAAGAAACAAAATACTTTTGGTTCAAATAATCGTAATTAGCGCGTTTGTCCGAGGTGTTATAAGGCTCACGATGGTTATTGCTCAGTTACTTGTAAAAGATGTTCCAAGCAGGGATACATTGCTAAAGATTGTAAGGTGATCATGCTGGATGGTAATAATGGTGGTAATGGTAATGGGAAACCGAAGAATGGCGGTACTCATAAAGTGTGTTATGAATGTGGTAAACCTGGGCATTTCTGTGATACTTTCCCTAATAAGATGACTACTGAGAACGCACGTGGAAGGGCGTTCAACATTAATGCCAGGGATGTTGAGGAAGATCCAAAACTCGTTACTGGTACGTTCTCAGTCAACGACTTATCGGTTTATGTACTATTTGATTCAGGGGCTGATTTAAGTTTTGTGTCAAGTAAATTTAGTCCAAAAATCAAAACTCCGTTAACTCCACTAGATAATGGTAAAGTGCTTACTGCAAAGACTGTGTATCGTAAATGTAACATTAATCTGGCTGGTAGAGATTTTAAGGTAGATTTAATACCGATTGACATAGGCAGTTTTGACGTTGTTATTGGTATGGATTGGTTGTCTGAGAATCGTGCAGAAATCGTGTGTTATGAGAAAGCTGTTCGTATTACTAATGTGGTTGGAGAGCCGCTGATGGTTTTTGGGGATAAGAAATGCAGACAGTTAAATCTTATTAGCTGTTTGAAAGTTCATAAATATCTTTGCAAAGGCTGTTATGCTATTCTAGCTCATGTTGTTGATTCTGATAAAGAAGAGAAGAACATTGGTGATGTTCCTATTGTTAGAGATTTTCACGAGGTATTACCCGAAGATTTACCTGGCCTTCCGCCGCAACGCGCGGTAGAATTTTAAATCGATCTTGTTCCCGGTGCTGCTCCTGTAGCACGTGCTCCTTATCGACTTGCGCCTTCTAAACTTCAGGAATTGTCGAGTCAACTCCATGAGTTGTTAGACAAAGGTTTTATTCATCCCAGTTCGTCCCCTTGGGGAGCTCCTGTTCTTTTTGTTAAAAAGAAAGATGGTTCGTTTTGTTTGTGTATTGATTATCGTGAGTTGAACAAGCTTACAGTTAAAAATCGTTACCCTCTTCCAAGAATTGATGATCTATTCGATCAGCTTCAAGGTTCGTCTGTTTATTCTAAGATCGATCTTCATTCTGGTTATCATCAACTGCGGGTTAAAGAATCTGATATTCCAAAAACCGCATTCTGCGCCCGTTATGGTCACTACGAATTCCTTGTTATGCCGTTCGGATTGACTAACGCACCTTCTGTGTTCATGGACCTCATGAACCGTGTGTGTAGACCCTATCTGGACAAATTCGTTATTGTTTTCATCGACAACATTCTTATCTATTCTAAGAGTGACGAAGAGCACGAGGAACATTTGAAGTTGGTACTTGATTTGTTGAGGAAAGAAGAGTTGTACGCTAAGTTCTCTAAGTGTGCTTTCTGGTTAAGAGAAGTTCAATTCCTTGGACATGTTGTTAGTAAACAGGGAATACAAGTTGATCCTGCCAAGATTGAGGCAATTGAGAAGTGGGAAATTTCGAAGACTCCTACTCAGATTCGTCAGTTTCTAGGGTTGGTAGGCTACTATAGAATGTTCATTCAAGATTTCTCTCGTATAGCGAAACCTCTGACTGTTTTAACGCACAAGGGGAAGAAGTATGAGTGGAAGGATGAACAAGAGACTGCTTTTCAAACTCTGAAGAAGAAGTTGACTTCCGCTCTGATATTGTCACTACCTGAGGGTAATGATGATTTTGTTGTTTATTGTGATGCTTTGCGTCAGGGCTTTGATTGTGTTTTAATGCAGCGAAAGAAAGTCATAGTGTACGCGTCACGTCAGTTAAAGATCCATGAACAGAATTATACAATCCATGATTTAGAGTTGGGAGCTGTTGTGTTTGCTCTTAAGATTTGGAGACATTATCTATATGGGGTCAAAAGTACAGTGTACACTGATCACAAAAGTCTTCAACATATTCTTGATCAGAAAAAGCTGAATATGAGACAGCGAAGATGGGTTGAGACGTTGAATGATTATGATTATGAACTCTTATATCATCCGGGTAAGGCCAATGTGGTGGCCGATGCGTTAAGTTAAAAAGAGAGAGTTGAACCTCGCAGGTTTAGAGCCTTGAATATGACAATTCGAACAAACCTCGCTAGGCAAATTCTTTGTGACAACTCGGAAATTTCCGACTGAATTTAAACTTAATCTTTGTATGTTCCGACATGATAAGCAAAGTCTGTATTGTTGAAATCTCAAAAACTTTGAACTGTGTTCATGTAATCAATTACCCTTTGACTGTGCTCGACGATTCACGAACAATCTGTGTGTAAATAAATATGTAAATATAAATACATATGAATATATAAATATAAATATATATATATATATATATATATATATATATATATATATATATATATATGTAAAATTTATACATAAGAAATATTAAAAATAAATAGTAAATAAATATTAAAGATTCAATATATCATATTATTGGTGAAAATGATATAATTGAAATTGTATATATATATATATATATATATATATATATATATATATATATGTATATGTATAAAATTTATACATAAGAAATATTAAAAATAAATAGTAAATAAATATTAAAGATTCAATATATCATATTATTGGTAAAAATGATATAATTGAAATTGTAACATATTAAATGCAATTATAATTTTAAGTGTAAATGATATATTAATATTATTAACATTACTTTCATTATTATTAATAATATTAATATTAATATTAATATTTGTATCATCACTATTATTATATAAAATATATATATATATATATATATATATATATATATATATATATATATATATATATGGGTTAAGGCTACTCAAGGGATATATACTTTTCATTTTGTCCCGATCTAGTCCATATACCCAAAAAAATACTATTATAGTCCATAAACTTTTAAAAAGTGTATCGATGTAGTCCATAAGGTAACCTGTTATCGGTTAAATAGGTCACCTTTTGTTTACATCGATACACTTTTGAAAGTTTATGGCCTACATCGATACACTTTTTGAAAGTATGTGAACTACATTAGTACTTTTTTTTGGGTATATGGACTACATCGGGACCAAAAAAATTATACTTTTTGAAGATCAATGGTTTAAAATCGATCAACCTTATTTATCAGGTTAATGGACTATATCGATACATTCTTTTAAAGTTTATGGACTATAATAGTATTTTTTTGGGTATATGGACTACATCGGGACAAAATGAAAAGTATATGGCCCTTGAGTAGTATTAACCCTATATATATATATATATATATATATATATATATATATATATATATATATATATATATATATATATATATATATATATATATATATATATGAAAGTAGATAAGCATAAATGGTTATATTATTGTTAATATTATTATTATCAGTAAAGTTAACTAATAATATTATTAGTACCATTAATAATAAAACCATTTTTATTAGCATTATTAAAGTCAATGTTAGATATATTATTATTATTATTATTATTATTATTATTATTATTATTATTATTATTATTATTATTATTATTATTATTATTATTATTATTATTATTATTAGTATTAATGTTATTATTAATAATATTAGTATAATTAGTATTATTGCTATAAATAATATTAGTGTTATATATTTCATGATAACTATTATCATTATCATTAGTAATATTATTATTATTATTATTATTATTATTATTATTATTATTATTATTATTATTATTATTATTATTATTATTATATTTATTACTATTATATTAAATAGTATTATTATTATATTTACATTTATTAATAAGATTAAATTATAATCTAAATACGATTTAAATTGAAATTATCATTTATTATTATTATTATCATTACTAAAAAATTAAATTATTTAAATTGTCATTATTGTTAGTATTAATATTATCATATTATCATCTTTATCAACAAAATTATTATTATTATTATTATTATTATTATTATTATTATTATTATTATTATTATTATTATTATTAATTATTAATAGTATTAATATATTTATAATGGTTAGTTTCAAAAATTTAGAATTTGATATATATATATATATATATATATATATATATATATATATATATATATATATATATATATATATATATCAGATATACATAAAAACAGTCATATACATATAAATATACTGATATATATTAAATCAGTATTTATATTATAATAATAATTAATAATACAATTATACGTATATATGCAGATAATGAACCAATTTCTATTTCCCATCCCTATCAACTTTATCAAAATTTTATTTCCATGTCGAGGATCTGTATCCAGTCGATATCAATTCCTGAAACAAATAAATTCTGTTAGAAAATCGTACTCCACTTGTTTATTTTTTTTATTTTTTCTGTACGATAGATTCTTTCTGTCAATAAATTTTGCTATAAAACACATTCAATTCCTGTTGTCTAATGAAACGAAGTGATTTACATTATCAACCAACAATTATCATTACTCCTTACAGCTTTTATTCGAATTAGTTCATCAAAAATAACCAAGAAACAGGAGACCGCCCTGTTCTTGCTCTCATTCTCCAAAAAATCGATTTCTTAACAAAATTTAAAATCTTTAAATGCAGTTAACTTAGAAATATTCCAAGTAAACTATCTGGAAAGTTTTAATTTCCAATTTTATCTATCGTGTTCCAATTTTGGAGTCGAATTTTAAAAAGTCAAAGTATTTGTTCATCATTAAATTCGAGTTTGTTTCAATGTTTTAAGTTTAATTGATGACCCAGATAGTTTCTAATAACCAGTTAGAATCTTTTTCATGTTGTGATCGTGACCTAAAACGTCTTTAAAATTCGAATGTGAATTTGAGTTCAAAAAACGTGTTCATCAGGTCTGTTATATATTTTTCTGTAAATCCCTTCGGTTTTAATTAAAGCTCAACATTCCAAATCGTTTCTGGTTATTTACAAATCCTAAAACAACCACTTAATTTAAATGTTAAGATCGTTTGGGCTGTTTGGGATTATGATTATTGAAGAAGGAGTTAAACAGGAAGAAACGGATTATAACATTTTAGGATACGAATTTATTCAGATAATATAACACAGAGGAATGGTTTGGGATGTTTTCGGATATTTGAGAGGTCTTAGGTTCGATCCCTGCTGGTGGCATTCTTTTCTTTTAAAAGCCTATTTATATGAGGTAGTTTTTCTTTTATTATTATTATTACTATTATTATTATTATTATTATTATTATTATTATTATTATTATTATTATTATTATTATTATTATTATTATTATTATTATTATTATTATTATTGTTATTGTTAATATCATTATTATTGATTATTGTTATTATTATGATAATTGTTATTAGTTCCTAAGAATTAGAAGTATAATTATTATTATCATTTATCTAATTAATAGTATTATCATTATTGTTATTACTAATATTATCCTTAAGTATTATTATTTTTATTATTATTATTATTATTATTATTATTATTATTATTATTATTATTATTATTACTATAGTTATTATTATTATTATTACTAGTATTATTATTATTATTATTATTATTATTATTATTATTATTATTATTATTATTATTATTATTATTATTATTGCATTATTATGATTATCATCATTAATGTGATTACGAACATATTAACAACATTCATGTTACGAATTTAATAAAATAAATGATATGATAAAAATTACGAAAAATGGTTATTTGAATACAGGTACAATTATGAATACGATTACGAATTTAAGTTATAGAAACTGTAGTCATAAGTTTAGAAATTATATACGAAACTTATAATAAATCTGATTTGTATTATTAACACTATTATTATAATCATTATATTTTTTGTAAAATTATCATTTTTATTATTATTATCATTATCATCATTACCATTATTATCATTTTACTAAAAGTATCGTTTTAATTAAAAATTATCATTTTATTAAGACTACCATTTATACTACTATTATTATTACTATTATTATTATCATTATCATTCTTATCAATACTAGTATTATTACAAATAGATATTTTTATATAAAAATGCATTACAATAATATTAATATTACGTATCACTATATTGTTATTATTATAATGATAATCAGTAAACTATATATATATAAAATGTATCAGTTAATACATAAATATATATTGTTATCATATATAAACCCTCATATATATTTTTATTATTAACACATTATAAATGATGATAAATATTAGTTATATAATATATAAATTAAATATATTAAATTGATCTAAATAACCTATAATATAACAAGTATATTATTAATAATAATATATATAAACTTGCTCGATTACGATTACATGTTTTAATAAATATACAATTGATATAGGTTCGTGAATCCGAGGCCAACCTTGCATTGTTCAAAATCGTCATATGTATTTTTACTACAAAATACAGTATAGTGGGTTTCATTTGCTCCCTTTTTAAATGCTTTTGTAATATATATTTTTGGGACTGAGAATACATGCACTGCTTTTATAAATGTTTTACGGAATAGACACAAGTAATCGAAACTACATTCCATGGTTAGATTATCAAAATTGAATATCACCCTTTTAGCTTGGTAACCTAAGAATTAGGGAACAGACACCCTAATTGACGCGAATTCTAAAGGTAGATCTACGGGCACTAACTCCCCCATACTGGAAAATGGTATGCTTTAGTACTTCGAGTTTATATTATACAGATGGATTTATGTTCGGGGATATTCTATATGCATTATGTTAATGTCGGTTACCAGGTGTTCAATCCATATGAATGATTTTTAAACACTTGTGAGTGTATGATTATTGAATAAAGGAAATCTTGTGGTCTATTAACATTATGGAAATTATTGATTACGATAATCTAATGAACTCACCAACCTTTTGGTTGACACTTTAAAGCATGTTTATTCTCAGGTATTAAGGAAATCTTCCGCTGTGCATTTGCTCATTTTAGAGATATTACTTGGAGTCATTCATGACATATTTCAAAAAACGTTGCATTCGAGTCGTTGAGTTCATCAAGATTATTATTAGGTCAATTATAGTTGGGTGTATTATGAAATGGTATGCATGCCATCAACTTTCGATGTAATGAAAGTTTGCCTTTTTAAAAACGAATGAAATGTTTGTAAAATATATCATATAGAGGTCAAATACCTCGCGATGTAACCAAATTTAATGAATTCGTCCAGATGGATTAGGACGGGTTGTTATAGGTGGTATCAGAGCGGTGGTCTTAGCGAACCAGGTTTTGCATTAGTGTGTCTAACTGATAGCTGTTTAGATGCATTAGTGGGTCTGGACTTCGACCGTGTCTGCATGTCAAAAGTTTTGCTTATCATTTAGTGTCAAAAATTACCTGCTTATCATTCTTAGGGAATCACCTGCTTATCATTCTTAGTCTAGACACATCTTACTGCATTGATTGCATGAATAGTGTATAGACAAAATTCATATCTTAGCGTATCTGCTAATTCATGTCTTAGCGTATCTATTACTGTAAACTTTTCCTGACATATTCCGTAAATTCCTCCGTAATCTAAGAAATCTTTTGCTATATATATATATATATATATATATATATATATATATATATATATATATGTAATTAGAATACCATCCGATAGCCGAAAATCATTCATATCGAAAAATCCTTTACTCAATCTTATGAAATGGAACTCGTCACTAATTCAAGTTCTTCGGAACCCGACAGCTATTCTGACATGGATGTTCACTTAAGCTCTGGAAGCAGTGTTACCAGAATGAATCAACCAATCAGCCATCCCCAATTCATCTGATGGGTTCGTAGTCGACTTACTCAATGGAGATGCGAAGAAGGCGATCCCTTCCACCAACCGAATTCACCTCTTGGCGAAGAACCTGAAGCACTTACCGGCGAACCTGTTCGAAACACCATTTTCTCTCTCATTTCCAGAGTATCTCGCCACGACTATATCACAACTCAGATTCTAAACCTTATTCATTCGCTCGTTCCTACCGACAATCATCTCGGAGTAATAAGTCAACGAGCTTCGCGCCCGAGTTGTAGCCTTGGAAAATATGGTGCAAAACGTACCAGCTTCAGCAACAGCACCAGCAACACCAGTACCACCAACAACAACATCCGCAGCACAAGCCTCAATACTACATGCCTCAAACTCACAGTCTGTACCTCTAGCATAATTATCATACTACATGATGTCCTACATCGATTATATTCGTTCTAAATGACGTTCAACATCATTTATCTTCATTCGACATGGCGATTATGTAATCTCTAATATTTTAGAGATTATATATTCTTGTTCTAACGGTAAATCAAATGAGTTAAATATCATATTGACTCATTAAATCCATGATTACATCTGAAGAAAATATACATATGTATATATGTTTTCATAAAGTTTGTAATTAAATTTTTTTTTGTACAAACTGTTAATGGTGAAAATATTTTAACGGATAGGTAATACCCGAGGAATATTTAGATTTCACATTAATAAGTTACACTGTACATTCTTCGAATCTGATTCAACAATCATTTACTATCCTATTTACAACCACTGATATACGTATCCGTTCACCGCAGAATAACTATTTTCATTCAATTTCATATTTAGATTTTGACCTATCAGAATCCAACAAGTGGCATAATGAAGAAAACATATGACAAAATAAAATTTGTTAGAAACAGACAAATTAACTATGAGGAATTTTGTTAAGAATCCACGCTAACAAAATCCTAGCTAACTGTTTCTAGCTAACTGTTAATTCCGTATTACATTTTATTTATCGCAATTTATTTATCGCAATTTTAATTCTCGCAAATTTACTTATCGTCATTTAATTTCTGTTATTTATTTTATGCACTTTAAATATCGTCATATAAATCGGGACACATATACAATGTTTTGACATATCATATTGACGTCATCTATATATATTATTTGGAATAACCATAGACACTCTATATGCTGTAATGCTCGAGTTCACTATACAGGGTTGAGGTTGATTCTTAAATAATATATATACTTTGAGTTGTGATCGAGTCTGAGACATGTATACAATGGGTCACGATACGTATTAATTAATTCGAATATTATAATTAATAACCGTGGACTAATAACTGTGGACTACTAACATTAGATAATTAAAATGAATTAAAATATTGATTATAACATATGAAACTAAACATTTCTTCAAGTTTGTCACTTTATTTCATCTTAAACCTCATTTGTATCATGACGATTACGATCTGCGTTCAAACCTTTCATGATTCTTGAAAACACCTTAATCGAGAGGATGAACCAACCGCACTTTATCTACGGAAGAAAAGATTGATGCACATAGTTATGCACCTGAAAACACTTGGAACCTGAGTAAACGTTTAACACGTATCTGTGCTAGCTCCTTTGGCATTTTTATTACCGAAAATAACTTGCAATCCCTTTCCAAAATTAGCAAATTTTATCACAGCTCCAATAAGACAACTTCGACTTTCATTCGGATTAGCCTTATTATAACCTTGATATATAAATTTGCCTTTCGTCAACGTTACCGGGGAACCATTTATATTCCACCACATTAGCAGTAAACTTACCTGCAACTTCATTACTCATTGGCTTAAGTCTCTCCAAAAAACCATTATATCCGTCCATTAAAACCTTATCATATACTCATCCGCATCTTGTGAGAATTGCCATACCAATTATCGAGAATCAGCAATCAACATTTCGAATCTCGCAGCATTGCTACATAAATAGTTATGTGAATATGTAACATTTACCTCTTAGAATTATGATCTTCAATTCTGAACATTCTGAAAAGCACCCAGCCTACGAATCAATACACTGAACTTTGAAAAAGCTGATGAAGCAGTGAAAACTGAAGACTGCCTTAACAGTCGAAAGTTTGATGATAAAGAATGGAGTATTGAAAAAGCTCAAAGATTTTGATACTGAAAAATGAATTGGGCAACCCATGACGGAGACTCTGAACAAATCACAAGGACTAAACTTGTACATAAAGAATCCTGATGATTCTGTTCTGATGAAGTCTTTAGCAAATACCTTGCTCCTTACTCTAGAACCTTGTGGACAATATTCTTCATCATTCTCTAATCTTAGATATTCCAAGGTATCATAGTATCTTTCGTTATAAATATCCTCCATATTTCTGAAGATATTTTCATAACTATTCTACCTGGAATCATTTATCTCTTCGCGATACCAACATTACATCAGAATGGAAACTGTTTTAGTTTCTAAATTCTGAAATATTCGAATTTAAAATATGGATGATATTGAAGTAGTGTTGGGAACTGAAGCATGAGTTAGTATAATATAATGACACTTGATCAACGTGATTATATTACAGTAAGTCATGCTGAGTTTCTAAATGGAACGTGATGATTCACAGACTCTACCGTCATCATGTGCCATATTACATGACTCTTGTATTCTATTTAACCTCAAAAATATCAAGAAAATATTTTCTTGATGATTCGGTCTTTTCCGAATATTCTGGTAACTTGACAAATCAAATCGTGCTATTACGTTCTTTCTTGTTTAGAACATTAAGTTCATTCAAAACTCCATACTTACGAATTCTGGACCATTATTCGCTTGACTTAAAATCGGAAAGAGAAAATAAAAGGATGAAATTCCAAAATATAAAGGAAACGAAGAGAGTGGGTTTATAGTGAAATATCAGACAAAGCAATCGAGACAGATCATCGCATTTAACCAAAAAGGATTCTAATTTCCTTAGGAATCAAATTTTATTACGAAGATTTCCTTCAAATTCCTTGATTTTTGGAAATCAACCGTGACTACGACACCGGTTAAGACGAACCTACATTTACTCATTTCACTCTTTTGTGATAGCTTCACTCGTACTCTTCACATAAATGAATTGTTTTATCCATATTACTCACTGGTGATAAAAACTTTAATTTCTAGCTCATATGCGTTATGAAAACATACTTATTGTCAGCCATGACCATCCTAATCAAATTTCGGGACAAAATTTCTTTAACGGGTAGGTACTGTGACAACCCGAAAATTTCCGACTGAATTTAAACTTAACCTTTATATGTTCCGACACGATAAGCAAAGTCTGTATTGTTGAAATCTCAAAAACTTTGAACTGTGTTCATGTAATCAATTACCCTTTGACTGTGCTCGACGATTCACGAACAATTTGTGTGTAAATAAATATGTGAATATAAATACATATGAATATATATATATATATATATATATATATATATATATATATGTATGTATGTATGTATGTATGTATAAAATTTATACATAAGAAATATTAAAAATAAATAGTAAATAAATACTAAAGATTCAATATATCATATTATTGGTAAAAATGATATAATTGAAATTGTAACATATTAAATGCAATTATAATTTTAAGTGTAAATGCTATATTAATATTATTATCATTACTTTCATTATTATTAATAATATTAATATTAATATTAATATTTGTATCATCACTATTATTATATAAAGTGTATATATATATATATATATATATATATATATATATATATATATATATATATATATATATATATATATATATATATATATATATATATATATGAAAGTAGATAAGCATAAATGGTTATATTATTGTTAATATTATTATTATCAGTAAAGTTAACTAATAATATTATTAGTACCATTAATAATAAAACCATTTTTATTAGCATTATTAAAGTCAATGTTAGATATATTATTATTATTAGTATTAATGTTATTATTAATAATATTAGTATAATTAGTATTATTGCTATAAATAATATTAGTGTTATATATTTCATAATAACTATTATCATTATCATTAGTAATATTATTATTATTATTATATTTATTACTATTATATTAAAGAGTATTATTATTATATTTTCATTTATTAATAAGATTAAATTATAATCTAAATACGATTTAAATTGAAATTATCATTTTTTATTATTATTATTATTATTATTATTATTATTATTATTATTATTATCATTACTAAAAAATTAAATTATTTAAATTGTCATTATTGTTAGTATTAATATTATCATATTATCATCTTTATCAACAAAATTATTATTATTATTATTAGTAATATTATTATTATTAGTATTATTAATTATTAATAGTATTAATATATTTATAATGGTTAGTTTCAAAAATTTAGAATCTGATATATATATATATATATATATATATATATATATATATATATATATATATATATATATATATATATATATATATATATATATATATCAGATATACATAAAAACAGTCATATACATATAAATATACTGATATATATATAAAATCAGTATTTATATTGTAATAATAATTAATAATACAATTATACGTATATATGCAGATAATGAACCAATTTCGATTTCCCATCCCTGTCAACTTTATCAAAATTTTATTTCCATGTCGAGGATCTGTATCCAGTCGATATCAATTCCTGAAACAAACAAATTCTGTTAGAAAATCGTACTTCACTTGTTTATTTTTTTTTTATTTATTTTTCTGTACGATAGATTCTTTCTGTCAATAAATTTTGCTATAAAACACATTCAATTCCTGTTGTCTAATGAAACGAAGTGATTTACATTATCAACCAACAATTATCATTACTCCTTACAGCTTTTATTCGAATTAGTTCATCAAAAATATCCAAGAAACAGGAGACTGCCCTGTTCTTGTTCTCATTCTCCAAAAAACTCGATTTCTTAACAAAATTTAAAATCTTTAAATGCAGTTAAGTTAGAAATCTTCCAAGTAAACTATCTGGAAAGTTTTAATTTCCAATTTTATCTATCGTGTTTCAATTTTGGAGTCAAAGTCGAATTTCAAAAAGTCAAAGTATTTGTTCATCATTAAATTCGAGTTTGTTTCAATGTTTTAAGTTTAATTGATGACCCAGATAGTTTCCAATAACCATTTAGAATCTTTTTCATGTTGTGATCGTGACCTAAAACGTCTTTAAAATTCGAATGTGAATTTGAGTTCAAAAAACGTGTTCATCAGGTCTGTTATATATTTTTCTGTAAATCCCTTCAGTTTTAATTAAAGCTCAACATTCCAAATCGTTTCTGGTTATTTACAAATCCTAAAACAACCACTTAATTTAAATGTTAAGATCGTTTGGGCTGTTTGGGATTATGATTATTGAAGAAGGAGTTAAACAGGAAGAAACGGATTATAAGATTTTAGGATACGAATTTATTCAGATAATATGACACAGAGGAATGGTTTGGGATGTTTTCGGGTATTTAAGAGGTCTTAGGTTCGATCCCTGCTGGTGGCATTCTTTTCTTTTTAAAAGCCTATTTATATGAGGTAGTTTTTCTTTTATTATTATTATTACTATTATTATTATTATTATTATTATTATTATTATTATTATTATTATTATTATTATTATTGTTATTGTTATTGTTAATATCATTATTATTGATTATTGTTATTATTATGATAATTGTTATTAGTTCCTAAGAATTAGAAGTATAATTACTATTATCATTTATCTAATTAATAGTATTATCATTATTGTTATTACTAATATTATCCTTAAGTATTATTATTATTATTATTATTATTATTATTATTATTATTATTATTATTACTAGTATTAGTATTATTATTATTATTAGTATTATTATTATTGCATTATTATGATTATCATCATTAATGTGATTACGAACATATTAACAACATTCATGTTAAGAATTTAATAAAATAAATGATATGATAAAAATTACGAAAAATGGTTATTTGAATACAGGTACAATTATGAATACGATTACGAATTTAAGTTATAGAAACTGTAGTCATAAGTTTAGAAATTATATACGAAACTTATAATAAATCTGATTTGTATTATTAACACTTTATTATAATCATTATATTTTTTGTAAAATTATCATTTTTATTATTATTATCATTATCATCATTACCATTATTATCATTTTACTAAAAGTATCTTTTTAATTAAAAATTATCATTTTATTAAGACTACCATTTATACTACTATTATTATTACTATTATTATTATCATTATCATTCTTATCAATACTAGTATTATTACAAATAGATATTTTTATATAAAAATGCATTACAATAATATTAATATTACGTATCACTATATTGTTATTATTGTAATGATAATCAATAAACTATATATATAAAAAAATGTATCAATTAATACATAAATATATATTGTTATCATATATAAGCCCTCATATATATTTTTATTATTAACACATTATAAATGATGATAAATATTAGTTATATAATATATAAATTAAATATAATAAATTGATCTAAATAACCTATAATATAACAAGTATATTATTAATAATAATATATATAAACTTGCTCGATTACGATTACATGTTTTAATAAATATACAATTGATATAGGTTCGTGAATCCGAGGCCAACCTTGCATTGTTCAAAATCGTCATATGTATTTTTACTACAAAATACAGTATAGTGGGTTTCATTTGCTCCCTTTTTAAATGCTTTTGTAATATATATTTTTGGGACTTAGAATACATGCGCTGCTTTTATAAATGTTTTACGGAATAGACACAAGTAATCGAAACTACATTCTATGGTTGGATTATCGAAATTGAATATCACCCTTTTAGCTTGGTAACCTAAGAATTAGGGAACAGACACCCTAATTGACGCGAATCCTAAAGGTAAATATACGGGCCCTAACTCCCCCATACTGGAAAATGGTATGCTTTAGTACTTTGAGTTTATATTATACAGATGGATTTCTGTTTGGGGATATTCTATATGCATTATGTTAATGTCGGTTACCAGGTGTTCAATCCATATGAATGATTTTTAAACACTTGCGAGTGTATGATTATTGAATAAAGGAAATCTTGTGGTCTATTAACATTATGGACATTATTGATTAATATAAACTAATGAACTCACCAACCTTTTGTTTGACACTTTAAAGCATATTTATTCTCAGGTATTAAGGAAATCTTCCGCTGTGCATTTGCTCATTTTAGAGATATTACTTGGAGTCATACATGACATATTTCAAAAGACGTTGCATTCGAGTCGTTGAGTTCATCAAGATTATTATTAGGTCAATTATAGTTGGGTATATTATGAAATGGTATGCATGCCGTCAACTTTCGATGTAATGAAAGTTTGCCTTTTTAAAAACGAATGCAATGTTTGTAAAATGTATCATATAGAGGTCAAATACCTCGCGATGTAACCAAATTTAATGAATTCGTCCAGATGGATTAAGACGGGTTCTTATATTCTTGAGGCACAATAAGAAGCCTTGAAGGAGGAGAATTTTGTGAACGAGAAGGTCATAGGCATGAGTAAGAAATTTGAGGTACGAACCGATGGTACTCGGTATTTTGCGGGACGTCTTTGGGTTCCGAAATTTGGTGATTTGCGACAACTGGTGTTAGATGAGGCTCATAAGTCTAGGTACTCTATTCATCCTGGTTCAGGAAAGATGTATCATGATCTTAAGGAGCTGTATTGGTGGCCTAATTTGAAAACTGATGTGGCTACTTATGTGGCTAAGTGTTTGACCTGTGCTAAGGTTAAAGCTGAACATCAAAAACCGTCCGGACTTTTGGTGCAACCTGAGATTCCCGAGTAGAAGTGGGAAGGTATTACGATGGACTTTATCATGAAGTTACCAAGAGTCGTGGGTGGTTACGATACCATTTGGGTGATTGTTGATCGACTCACAAAGTCAGCTCACTTCTTGCCTATTAAAGAAACAGATTCGATGGAGAATCTTACTCGTTTGTACTTGAAAGAGATTGTTTCGAGACATGGTGTTCCTGTATCTATTATTTCAGACCGAGACAGTCGATTTACATCGAGGTTTTGGCAATCCTTACAGGAAGCTTTGGGAACAAAATTGGATATGAGCACCGCTTATCATCCACAGTCAGATGGTCAGAGTGAAAGGACCATTCAAACATTAGAAGACATGTTACGAGCGTGCGTTATTGATTTTGGTAAAGGTTGGGATAGATATTTGCCGTTGGCTGAATTTTCTTATAATAACAGCTATCATGCAAGTATTAAAGGTGCACCATTTGAAGCTCTGTATGGTAGAAAGTGTAGGTCTCCTATCTATTGGAATGAGGTTGGGGATGCTCAAATCACAGGCCCAGAGATTATTCATGAGACTACCGAGAAGATCGTACAGATTAAAGAAAGATTGAGAACCGCCAGAAGTAGGCAAAAGAGTTACGCCGATGTTAGAAGGAAGGATATAGAATTTCAGGTCGGTGATCGTCTTATGTTGAAGGTATCACCTTGGAAGGGTGTGGTACGATTTGTTAAAAGAGGAAAGTTGAATCCTCGATTTGTTGGACTGTTAGAGATTACAGAGAGGGTTGGACCCGTGGCTTATCGTTTGAAATTACCACAAGAACTCAGTGCTGTTCACGACATTTTTCATGTATCGAATTTGAAGAAGTGTTTGGCCGAGGCCGATGAAACCATTCCTCTTGAGGAACTTCATGTTGATAAACAACTCCATTTTATTGAGGAACCTGTTGAAATTATGGATCAAGAGGTTAAGACACTCAAGCAAAGTAGAATTCCTATCGTCCGAGTTAGATGGAATGCCAGACGCGGACCCGAGTTCACTTGGGAACGTGAAGATCAGACGAGGCAGAAGTACCCGCATTTGTTCCCAGATGGCGAGTCAACCCCTGCACCTTCTTAAAATTCGGAATGAAATTTCCGTAACGGGAAGGTACTGTCACGACCCTACTTTTTTCGTTATCTTTTACCGTTTATTATTTAACGTCCGTTAATTGTTATTCGTGCCACGTCATTTCTATGACCTATATTATTATTTTAGTAATAATATATTAATTATTATGTGTTATGTGAATATTTGTATTCATATTTTAATTTGTAAGTTTCCATGTGTCGTGGATTTCTATCCGGCGAATCTTTTCGGTTTTCAAACCAACGGTCAGACTTTTGGGATTTTTAAATTCAAATTATTTTAAATATGATATTTTTATGTCATATGTTTATATATAGCTAGTGTTTATATATTTTATTTATCGCGTATACGTTATCTCTCCGAAGAATTAATCACGTAGTAGCGTTTTCGCGTTTCGGGTTTCGATCGGGCGTTCGGGCTAAAAGTAATTTACCATTTATCAAAATTGGGCCATGGGGCCCACCCCTATACACACCTTTCGGCTGAACACCCTAGGGGAGGGGTGTTAGGCTTTGTTTTTCTCATTTTGTTTCAAGCATCTCATTTTAGCAATTTTCTCTAAATCTAATTCTCTCATTTTCTCTTCTCTCTTTCTTTTTTTTCTTTTGGCCGTCGACTACACCTCTCACCATCATCATCATTTCACCAACAAAACAAGCTTGGATCATTCAATTGTTTACATAATCGGGTTGCTCTCATCATCCTCTACACGCTCATACTCTTCATTTCTCGATTAGGGTATAAACCCTAACCCTAGCTTTTTAATTTTTATTTAATTTTACTGATTTTGATGTTATTATGATAGTATAGTGATGTTTCGTGAGGTGTATATAAAATACTATTAATTTTTAGCAGGAAAAACTATTAAATACGATACAATTTTACACAAGATATTTATTTATTTAGAGAATGGATATACTTAAACCTTGCTACAACACTTATAGGCAGTGTACCTAATCGTACAGTAGTGTAGTTTTTAGTAAGTCCGGTTCGTTCCACAGGGAATCTTTTTAAACAAAGCTTAACGCTATATTAGTTTACTTTTATAAAAATACAAATATATATATAAGTAATATTATTATTATAAAGGGGGGTTTTTACCGTTTAATGACCGGTTTGTCGATTTTTAAAACTTTAGTCGCAGTTAAAACCAAATGTAAAATAATAAATACAAGACTTAATTTAAAGCGTAAAGTAAATAATGATAATGAAATTGCGAATAATAAAATTGCGCTAAAATAAACTTGCGATAATTAAAAGTACAATAATTAAAAGTGCAATTAAATATAATAACAATAAATATGCGATAATTAGAAGTGTAATTAAATATAAAATAAAGAAAATTAAATATGAAATAAAAGAATTATGCTTATTTAAACTTCCGTAATCATGATGTTTGATGTGTTGATTTTAAGCCCATGGGTTAATTGTTCTTTGTCCTGGATTATTTAATATGTCCATACGGATTTGTCCATAATAGTCCATCAGTCATAAATATAAAGAGCGAAAGCCTTCGTCAAATTATTCTTATTCCCGAAGTCAAATATTCCAACTAATTGGGGATTCGAATTGTAACAAGGTTTTAATACTTTGTTTAATGAATACACCAGGTTATCGACTGTGTGTAAACCAAGGTTTTACTACTTTGTTAACAATTACACCAATTACCCTTGAATGTAATTCACCCCTGTTTCAACAAGTCTATTAACTATCAATCCAGTTCCGTATCCGGTAAAATGAATAATTATTGGTGTTTATTGATATCCCGCCCACCGTACCCAGTCAAGCGTATGTGGTTATATATAAATACGTCAAATTATAAGTTTGTATATTAAATTAACAAGGTATTGTTTAGTTAATATAAAACCCATTAATAGCCCATAGTCTAATTTCCACAAGTGTCGTTCTTTTATCCAAACCCCAATTATGGTACAAAGTCCAATTACCCAATTTTAGTAATTAGCCCAACATCATGATTACTTCGGATTAAATAAGCATAATAATAACTTAGCTACGAGACATTAATGTAAAAAGGTTGAACATAACTTACAATGATTAAAAATAGCGTAGCGTTACACGGACAGAATTTCGACTTACACCCTTACAACATTCGCTAACATACCCTTATTATTAGAATTAAAATTAAAATTAAAATTATAATATAAATATAAATATATACGTTTAGATTGAGAGAAGAAGGGAAAAAAAAAAGATGATAAAAAAATGCTCAGAATTCGGTTGGCTTTATAGGCAGGTTCTCATTTTGGGGCTCCGCGACTCGCGGCATTTAAGCCTTCAAACTCCGCGAGTCGCGAAGTTTGAAATTACAGCTCAGTCCCTTTTGGAGTCTTTCTTGCCGACGGTTTTTATTATTTATTATAATATATAAATAATTATAAGAATTATTTAAATATTATATTATATTTATGTGCATAGTTGACTTGTAATTTTTAGTCCGTTGCGTCGAGCGTTGAGAGTTGACTCTGGTCCCGGTTCCGGATTTTTGAATGTCCTTGCGTACAATTTTATATTTTGTACTTTGCGTTTTGAATCATGTACTCTTGTAATTTCGAGACGTTTCTTATCAATAATTGGAACCTCTTTGATTGTATTTTGTACTTTTGAGCTTTTTGGTCGTTTGCGTCTTCAATTCGTCAATCTTTCTTTTGTCTTCACCTTTTATTATTTAAACGAATATTACTTGTAAATAGAATAATTGCAACTAAAAGCTTGTCTTTCTTGAGGAATAATGCTATGAAATATATGTTCGTTTTTAGCATTATCAAATATTCCCACACTTGAGCGTTGCTTGTCCTCAAGCAATATCGTCTTGAAATACTAGAATCACTTCTTTATTCTTCACACTTTGTACATCAGTGATTTTCTATACGGCGGTATAAACAATGGTAGTAACGATATGGTTTACAGTCCCACATGACTATAAAAATTTAGATCCATTAAGGAAATTGGATCTTTATGAAAACATTTGATCTTTTGAAAATTAAATCTAGTTTTTACCCTAGATAAGTTTTCCGGAATAACCCTTTACCGGTGTTTGCAAAATATTTTTGTGGGTTTGGTGGGTTTCAGATTTGAAAATTTTAGCTTAAAACTTATGGTTTTGTGTCACCCACTTGCTAACCTTGTATTTGGAAAGCAACACGTCCAGTTTACTTGTCCCGTATATTACCTTTCGGTAAACTACCGTCCGGTTGTAAAGGAAAGCGTTGAACAAGCAACTGTTAAGGCAATGTCCCCTGACATGCTTTTAATTATGGTCTATAACGTGTCGGACGCAATTACTATCCTTGGTAGGAGCAATAGTAAAGCTCACCCTTATAATTTTTCGGTATGGCACAAGGTCCTGTCTTTGACCACTATGCAACCACCGTTCTTACGGTTGACACCCGATTTAGTTCAGGTGACCTAATGAATTCCAGGTGAATTCCTAGGATTTTACGTTCAATGGTAATGAACGCATTGAAAATGGGGTTTTCAGAAAACAAATCGGTTTGTAATTTTGATCAAAATATTTTCTCGTTCAAGCTCGAGTTTAGATATCATTGAATTCCATGAGTTTGAATTCTCAATCTTTAAGATCAATCTCTAGGATTGAGTAATATCAGTCTTAAAAGCTGATTTTTGATCTTTTAAGGAGATTATCCTTTCTGGGGATCTGATTCATTAGTCTTATCCAGCTAATTTGCATGGTGCCCCCCCATTTTACGAGATAAATCCTTCTCATGGTTAGGATAAATCTGACCACTTTGAAACCCTGTTTAATGCTGAGGTCCGTGGATTTCCTGCTGATTTTAGTGATGACTTTTCTAGATTTTTCGTCAACCTACAGCTGGTCTGGATGACAACTTCTTGACCTAAATCAAGAAGCGCGTGTCTTTTTCGGAAGACTTTACTTCCTTTTAATGATGGAATTGATTCATCGTGTAGATCCATCTTTCTTACAGTAAATCAGGTAAAACTTTTTAGTTTAGTCCAAAGCAAAAGTATTTTTAGTTATTTGTACAAAAATATGTGCTATATGTTTTGAATAACTTGGAGAATTTTCCCACACTTGGCTTTTATTTTCCTTTTTATCGTCCTCTATTCCATTTTAAATGAATTTTAACATTTTGGTTTGTTTCTCAATTTATGTCCTTTCCGAGGTAACAATAATTTCGGTGTTAAAACCTAGTTTTATCGTTCATAAATATGTATAAACATGATTTTGAGTTCATTTAATTGAAAATTTTGAAAAATTTTACTAGAATTGGGTAGTCAGTATATAAGACTAGGGCTGTTCTTTATTATCAGAGAGCACTAGATTCTAATACAACTACTGCTTTACTAGTATTTTTAATGATAACCAAGTGTATAAAGTAAAAATTTTAAAATCCGAAAGAATTTAACCCCTTCCCACACTTAAGATCTTGCAATGCCCTCATTTGCAAGAAATCAGTAACAATTTAAATTATTGAGGGTGATTTGTGTGAAAATGATTAAATTTTACCAAAGTTTCCAAACATATTGGCGTTTGTTTGCTGAATGATAAATGGTGCACATCATTTGTTCATTCCTTCTTATTGTTATTTCACATATATTTTGCATCTTGTCGTCAAAATTAGTTGCTTTTGCTGAACTTAATGTCAGTCTTTGAAAATGCGTTGTTTTACCCTGTTGTGTACATAAGATAAACTGCAAACATATATACATATTTCTGAAGTTTGGTATATTACCCCACATTCAAAAATTATTAAAATCTAAAAATAAAAGTTAGAACATTATAAAAACTATTACAATATTAACATAAGTATTAAACGTATCAATATTACAAATTACAAAATAAATAAAACTAAGTAGACTAGGGATGATACTGGTACCAATAGGGGTTCCAAGCATAACCATAGGTGCTATAGAATGCTTCGGCAGGGTTATACGTAGGATACGGTGATTGCATCTCTATAGACCAGGGAGGGAAGATGGGTTTTGGTGTAGGAATATAGTTTCTACCTATATGTTGGCAATGAGCTATGATTTGGTTCTGATGAACTTGCCAATCTTCAAATGCTCTCTGTCTAGCATTTTCGTACTCCTGTGAAGCTATAAACCTTTGCATTTCTTGCATCTCATTTCCCCCTCCTACATTACCTTGCTGTTGGTTTCTCTCAAACTGTGGATGTCTAGCATGGTATGGTACTGCGGCGTTATTTCGTCTCTTCAAAACTTTCGCACCATGGTATACATTTAAACCTATAGTATCGCGGGGTTCTGGTTCTTCGACTAATAATCCCCCCGACTTATATCCACACCGAGATATTCAGCAATCAAAGTAATAAAAATACCACCTCCTATTATGCTATGCGGTCTCATCCCCCGAACCATAGCTGATAAATAATAACCCACACAATACGGTATACTTACAGCGCTTTGTGGGTCTCGAATACACATATGGTAAAACAAATCCTGTTCATTTACCGTTTCCTTGTTCTTACCCCTTTGTGTAACCGAATTAGCTAAAAACCAATGAATTACTCTTAATTCAGCTCTATCTATATCCAAATAAGAGTAATTTCCCCCTTTGAAACGGTGATGGCTTGTCATTTGACTCCACACACCGTGTGTATCAAAATTTTCATCTATCTTTCTACCATTTAGTATCAACCCTCTACAATCGGCAGATGCTAACTCCCCAGGCGTATATATACGTAAAGCCTGAGCCATGTCTAGTAAAGACATGTGGCGCATCGAACCGCCTAACAAAAATCTAATAAAATAACGATCGGTTAAACTAGCTACCCGATCATTCAACTCTATACTACACAACAATTCTTCACACCATACTTTATATACAGGTCTACGCATGGTGAATAAACGTACCCAGTCATTAAAAGTAGAATTACCATACCTCTGTACAAGTAATTCCCTAATTGGCCCGGCCAATTCTACAGCTTCTAAGGGTCCCCATTCTATGACCCTAGGTACCTCAACAACTTTAGAATGAAGCGTATGCAACCCCCTTTGATACTTTGGATAATCTATCCAAAGTCTGTCAAATCTCAGGTTCGGATGCAAATCTTCCAAGTGCATATCAGAAAATGTCATGACTGGATGAGGTATATCCTGCTTGTAGTAGTTATCCACCTCCTGTTGTTCCGCATTCTCAGCAGGAGCATTGCGAGCTTGGGATGAAGATTCACCCCTTTCAGTCTGCAAAACACATCAAACACAATTTTGGTGCATCCAAATATGCATTAGTGTTAGCAAAATCATCAATCAAAATAATTACAATGACATGATCAATTTATATCAAACTTAAGCTCATTTTCACATTTTTATCAAATCTACACTTTTTCAAATAAGCATATACGAAAATGTTCGCCAAGTTCATAAGCATTCAACTCAAATAACATGTCAAAATAATCATTACTAGCAATTAAACAAGTTTCAAATGGCATTATCTCTCAAAAATCAAGTTCGTGAATTTTAGACTTGAAAAAGTCCACTTTAATTCTCAAAATCATGTTTAGGCTCAAAGTTTGGATCATTTAATTACCTAGACATGTTACACTACTTAATTTAGCAACAATTCATGACAAAAATCGGCCATAACCTGTTTATATCAAAAAGCCCCAAATTTGCTCAAGAACACAAACCCTAGATTACTCAAAATTCGAAGTTTAAGGCTTCTAATCATGTTAAATAGCATCAATATAGGTTATACAAGCATAATACATAAACAATTTAAGCATAATTACACTAAAAAGCATCAAAATCAAATTGGGGAAAAAATTGCTCAAGAACACAAATTTCGGATTAAATGGTGTTTAGGTGTAGAAATTTACCATTTTTCTTGAGTAATTCCTAGATAGCATCCTTCTCAACATGATTTTAGTAAAAGATTTGGTGATTAACGGTTAAAAATTGTGATTTTGGGGGTGTTTTTGGGTGTTTTTTCGGAGTATTTCGCAGTGTTTTCTGTTTTGAGGGTGTGGACTGATCAGTTTGTGCGTTTATATTTTTTTCTGTATTTTGGATCTCCCGCGACTCGCGATGTTTGGACCCTTCAAACTTCGCGAGTAGCAGAGTTTGGTTTTTTTTTATTTATAATAATATAAAACAATTAAGTAATTAATTTTTAAAATTTTGTTTGCCTTGTTATTTAGGACGAAGTCGTTTCGGATCGATGTCCTAGTCCGTTCCTCGACAAAATTTTAAAATTTGTCTTTTTGTAGCGATTGTTTTAAAAGCTAAGATTTTTGGGTTTTTTTAATGTTTTTGGCATACTTTAATTCAATAAGATTAAAAATAATGATAATAAAAGTTCTCGTCCCTCCCTCGGGTAAAGCAATTTCGGTTCAAAGACCTAGTCTTCAACTTACGACGAATTTTAAAAATCATATTTTTAACTTAATGAGATAAAGTAAATTTTTGTTTTTAAATTCACACAACTTAAATTAAAAATACAAAATTAATATTAAAAATTCACACCAAACTTAAAATTTGAAATGCATTAAATTAAAAATTCATTTTTTAAAAATTAAAAATTCACACCAAACTTAATTTAAAAATTCATATTATAAATTCAAACCAAACTTATATTAATTTTTCAAATATTTACAATTTTAAAAATATTATTTTTACAAAGTTTACAATATTAAATTAAGATTTATATATTAATTTTAAAAACATGGTAAAAATAAAATTAAAAATCTTTTTGGCTTTTTATCCCACTTTAATCAATCAAATATTATCAAAAATATGCGCCCCTCTTTTCGGTAAAGTAATTTCGGTTCCAAGACCTAATTTAACTCATGACGAATTTTTGAAATATTTTGGGTTGATTGATTAAAGATATTTATACCTTAAGAATAAACGTTAAATTTCGCAGTGATGTAATAAATTTTTGAATGATATTAATAATTTCGGTCGCCAAACCTAATTTTATTCAATACCAATTTAATACTTTTTAGCGAACAAATTAGCGTTTATTATAAAAAGGTTAAAAAAAAAAATAAAAAAAAAATAAAAACTGTACAAACATACCTGTGAAATAGATTTCTTAGTTATATGATCTATCCCATTCATAAGATAGTCGGTTTAATTGGTTTTCCATAGCTACATAGGCGTAACCTCGAGCATTCAGTGTCTTTTCTTCTAAACATATGAACGGTCCGTCTCTGCATAAAGTAACAAATTCGGTATTTGAATAGGTTTGATTATTTAAACATTTACCTCCATGTGACCATTTTCCGCATTTGTGACATCTTTCTAGGTGTCGTGCTCTTCTTTTCGCTGCGGATTTTGATTTTTCTTTACCAAATTGTAACTTATTATCTTCGCATCTGGATTCTTTTCTAACTCCGTCCATTCTTTCTCTGATTACTGATACTATTTCACTCGGTAGTATGTCATTATTACGTTTAGTGATCAAAGCGTGTAGCATTAGACCATGGTTTAGTTCACAGGCAGTCTTCATTTTGTAAAAACCTAAAAAAAATAAAAATTCAGAATGGGGGGAGAAGACTAGTTCTTTAGGGTCTGCTAGGGAAAGACCATTCGGGTTCCATTTTCGAGAACTACACGGAAACAGACAATCTAACTCTAACAGAAATACATATTATCCTTTAAAGACTTGATTCTCCCCACACTTAGTTAGCTGTGGTATCGAAATTGTGATTAACATTATTTTCAATTGAATCATCAATAACTTGTATATCTTTGACTTTTACTTTAATCCATTTGTTGATTTCCTCCGTAACTTTCACAAATTCAACTAACATTGCCTCTTCTTTTGACGATAAATTGGATATTAATCGGTTATATAACTTAAAGTTTCCTTTAATCTTAGCATCGTGAATCCGTTTATAAAGTTTCTTCATTGAACTGTTAAAAATGGGTTCATCTAATTTCATATCATCAACGGCATTCTTTGTGATTGGATCATCATTAAGTGTTTCTTCATCATTAAGTGTTTCTTCATCTTCCCTACACTTATGCATTTTTATTGGTCTAACAGTTTTGGTTTGTGGAGATCTAAACTTTCGGTTCACAAAGGTGATCGATGTATCACCATCCCTAAGTGTTATTCAACCTTCTCTTACATCAATGAATGCCTCGGTGGTTGCTAAAAATGGGTGACCTAGAATTAGAGGAATATCAAGGTTTTCCTCCATATTAATCACTATGAAGTTTGCAACAAAGGTCAAACTTCCCACGTTAACAAGTAAATTATTTGCTATTTCAACCGGGTGTTTAATGGTTTGGTCAAATGATTGAACACCTATTTTGGTTGGTTTTAATTTACCCATGCCTAATCTTTTTTATAAGGAAAGAGGCATAATATTTGCACTTGCTCCTAAATCTGCGAGTCCATTATATACAGCACCATCATTAAGTAAGCAAGAAATGATAAATTCACCCGGGTCTCCTGCTTTAGTAAGTCGAGTTGGTTTGTAAACCTTTTTCGGGTGTTCTTTCCTTGGTTCTTTCATTTCTATTTGAATTTTTTGTTCACATTTTTCTTCGTTTCTTGGAATGGGAGGTTTGTATAGGAATTCTTCTTCATCACTCAAATTTGAATCCTCCATATATTCCACTTTTGATTTTTCATATGTTGTTGATAACATATTTATGTTTTCATTTTGAAGGTTTTCTTGGGTGGTGAAATTATGATTAACTTCATTGTCAACTTCCATCGGACCATGTATGTAATGTTTAACTCTATGACCATTAACTTTAAATTCAATCCCATTTGAATTTATTAATTCTATCGTTGCGTATGGGAAAACTCTTTTGGCTATGAATGGTCCAGACCATCTTGATTTCAATTTTCCAGGAAATAGCTTGAATCGTGAATTGAAAAGAAGAACTCTGTCTCCTTCTTTAAATTCTTTTGAACTTCTGATTCTTTTATCATGCCATTTCTTCGTTCTTTCTTTATAGATTAACGAATTTTCGTATGCTTCATGTCTTAATTCTTCTAATTCGTTTAGTTGATTTAATCGTAGACGTCCGGCTTCATGTAATTCAAGATTACATGTCTTCAAAGCCCAAAATGCTTTGTGTTCAATTTCTACTGGAAGATGACATGCTTTTCCATAAACAAGTCTAAAAGGTGTGGTTCCAATTGGAGTTTTGTAGGCTGTTCTAAAAGCCCAGAGTGCATCCTCCAATTTAATGGACCATTCCTTCGGATTTGATCCTACGGTTTTCTCTAGAATACGTTTTAAAGCTCGGTTGGTATTTTCAACTTGTCCACTTGTTTGTGGATGATATGCGGTGGAGATTTTATGAGTTACTCCATATCTTTTAAGAACTTTCTCAAGTTGATTATTACAGAAATGAGTACCCCGATCACTTATTAAAGCTTTCGGTGTTCCAAACCTTGCAAAAAGACGTTTTAAAAAGTTGACTACAACTCGTGCATCGTTAGTTGGGAGAGCTTGTGCTTCCGCCCATTTAGATACATAATCAATGGCTACGAGTATATATAGATTATTATGAGATTTTGGAAATGGACCCATAAAGTCAATACCCCAAATGTCAAATACTTCACATACTTGGATGACATTTTGTGGCATTTCATCACGTTGACTTATTTTTTCGGCCCTTTGACAAGCATCACAGGATTTACAAAGAAGATGTGCGTCTTTGTAAATTGTAGGCCAATAGAATCCAGCATCATAAACTTTTCTTGCTGTTAGTTGAGGCCTATAATGCCCTCCTGTTGGTCCTGTGTGACAATGGTTTAAAATTTTACTAGCTTCATCTCCAAATACACATCGGCGTATTATTCCATCGGGACAACTTTTAAACAGATGTGGATCTTCCCAAAAATAGTGTTTTATATCACTGAAGAATTTCTTTCGTCTTTGGTACGATAATCCTTTTTCAAGGAATCCACAAACTAAGTAGTTTGCATAGTCTGCAAACCATGGAATTTCTTTATAATCTATCTTCAATAGATATTCATCAGGAAAGTTGTCTTGTATGGCCGATTCATTTAGAACTTCTAATTCGGGATTTTCAAGACGAGAAAGATGATCAGCGGCGAGATTTTCTGCTCCTCTTTTATCTCGGATTTCAATATCAAACTCTTGTAAGAGTAATATCCAACGGATTAATCTTGGTTTAGCATCTTGTTTTGAAAATAGGTATCTAAGAGCAGAATGGTCGGTATAGATCACCGTTTTTGCTAGAACGAGATATGATCGAAATTTGTCAAAAGCAAAGACAATAGCAAGGAGTTCTTTTTCAGTAGTTGTATAGTTCGTTTGTGCTCCTTGTAACGTCTTACTAGCATAATATATAGGTTGAAATCGTTTTTCAATCCTTTGTCCTAAAACGGCTCCCATTGCAAAATCACTTGCATCGCACATTAATTCAAATGGTAGATTCCAATTTGGTGTTATCATGATCGGCGCATTAGTGAGTTTTTCTTTAAGAATATTAAAAGATTTGATACACTCATCTGAAAAGATGAATAGAGCATCCTTTTCTAGGAGTTTATTCATAGGAGTGGCAATTTTAGAAAAATCTTTTATGAAACGTCGGTAAAAACCGGCATGCCCTAGAAAACTCCTAACTCCTCTAACATTGGTGGGATGTGGAAGTTTAGCAATTACATCTACTTTAGCTCTATCCACTTCAATTCCTTCTTTTGAAATTTTATGTCCAAGAACGATGCCTTCTTTAACCATGAAATGGCATTTCTCCCAATTAAGTACTAGATTTGATTGTTCGCATCTAATTAGCATTCGTTCCAGATTAACTAGACATGTTTCAAATGTATCACCGAAGACTGAAAAGTCATCCATGAATACTTCCATGCATTCTTCTATCATGTCATGAAAAATCGCCATCATACACCTTTGAAAGGTTGCAGGGGCGTTACAAAGTCCAAATGGCATGCGTTTGTAAGCAAAAGTACCATAAGGGCACGTGAATGTGGTTTTCTCTTGATCTTCGGGTGCTATTGGAATTTGAAAATATCCGGAAAATCCATCTAGAAAACAATAGTAACTATTTCCGGCTAATCTTTCCAACATTTGATCTATGAAAGGTAAGGGAAAGTGATCTTTTCTGGTGGCGTCATTTAATTTTCTATAATCAATACATACACGCCATCCTGTTACAGTCCTAGTAGGAATAAGCTCATTTTTCTCATTTGTAATGACAGTCATGCCACCCTTCTTAGGCACGCATTGAACTGGGCTCACCCATGGACTATCAGAAATTGGATAAATTAAACCTGCATCTAGCAGTTTAATAATCTCTTTCTTAACTACATCTTGCATATTAGGATTTAGTCTTCGTTGGCATTGCACATACGTTTTATGACCTTCTTCCATAAGGATTTTATGTGTGCAATACGAAGGACTTATTCCTTTAATATCATGAATCTTCCATGCAATGGCTGGTTTATGAGCTTTCAACACAGAAATGAGTTGTGATTTCTCATTTTCAGTAAGAGAAGACGATATTATTACAGGTAATTCAGATTCACCATGTAAATAAGCGTATTCCAAATGGTTTGGAAGTGGCTTTAACTCTAATTTCGGAGGTTCTTCTATCGATGATTTATATCGATATCTGTCTTCTTCTTTTAGCATTTGAATTTCTTCTGTTGTTGGTTCATATCCATTAGCTATAAGTGTAGCTAACATTTCAGCTTCATCAATTGGTTCATTACCTTCTCCTAAAGAACATTCTCCTGTTCCTTGTAATTCTGGAAATTCTTCTAATAATTCTGCATGTGCATCTATAGTTTGAATATAATAACATGTATCATCTGCAGATTGTGGTTGTTGCATTGCTCTATCAACTGAAAAGGTAACACTCTCATCCTCTATACTTAGGGTCAGTTTCTTACCGAACACGTCTATCATTGCTTTAGCCGTGTTTAAGAATGGTCTTCCTAATATGAGAGGAACTTGAGAATCTTCTTCCATGTCCAAAACAACAAAATCTACTGGAAATACTAAAGTACCAACTTTAACTAGCATGTTCTCCATTATCCCTCTAGGATATTTTATTGATCTATCGGCTAGTTGTATGCTTATTCTGGTTGGTTTCAATTCTCCAAGGTCTAGTTTAGCGTAGAGTGAATACGGCATTAGATTTATACTAGCACCTAAGTCTGCCAATGCTTCTATTGAACTAAGACTACCCAGAAAACATGGAATTGTGAAACTTCCTGGATCAGATAATTTTTCTGGTATCTTATTTAACAGCACTGCTGAACAATTAGCATTCATGGTAACAGCCGAGAGTTCTTCCATTTTCTTTCTATTTGAGATTAGATCTTTCAAGAATTTAGCATATCTAGGCATTCCTGAAATTACATCAATGAAAGGAAGATTTACATTTATCTGTTTAAACATATCCAAGAATTTGGATTGCTCGGCTTCAAGTTTCTCTTTCTTCATTTTACTCGGGTAAGGAAGTGGTGGTTGGTATGGTTTAACATAAGGTTTAACCTTAACTGTGTTATCTTCATTAACCTTTTCAACTACCGGTTCTTTTTCCTTATCTTGATCAGGTTGTGGTTCTTGTGGAGTAGGAATAGCTTCATCAGAAGTTACAGGTATTTCAGGTGGTTTAAGTGTTGTACCACTTCTTGTGGTAATGGCTTTAGCTGTTTCATTCCGGGGGTTAGCATTTGTATCACTAGGTAGACTTCCCGGTTTTCTTTCACCTATTAACCTTGCTAGGTTACTTACTTCTTGTTCCAGATTTTGAATAGAAGCTTGTTGATTTCTAAATGCTTGAGCATTTTGTTCATTGGTTTGTTTTTGAGATGTGAAAAACTGCGTTTGAGTTTCAACTAGCTTCGTCATCATATCTTCTAAATTCGGCTTTTTATCATCGGTTTGTTGTGGTGGTTTGTTTTGAAAATTAGGTCTTTGCTGATTATAAGTATTATTGGATACTTGTTAATTGCTAGGACCTTGTTGGTTGTTGTATGGAATATTTCGGTTATAATTCTGGTTTTGATTGTAAATCGGTCTTGGCGGTTGATAATTATTCTGATAATTATTTCCAGGCCTTTGGTTTATGTATGAAATATTCTCTCTTTGTTCCATTGTTAATTCAATACTGAGACAATATTTTGTCAAATGTGGTCCTCCACACTGCTCACAACTAATTCGTATTGAGTGAATATCTTTAGTCATCTTTTCCATTCGTCTCTCGACAGCATCTATCTTTGCAGAAATGGAATCTAAGTCATGGCTAGAATCGGCTCTAGCTGCTTTAGATGATCTAACGATATCTTTTTCTTGGTGCCACTCATGTGAGTGGGAAGCAGTGTTATCAATAATTTTGTAAGCATCAGTTTCGGTTTTCTTCATAATAGAACCACCAGCTGCTATATCTATGTCTTTTCTTGTAGTGATGTCGCATCCTTGGTAGAATATTTGTACTATTTGACAGGTGTCTAAACCATGTTGCGGACATCCTCTTAATAACTTTCCATATCTTGTCCACGCCTCATATAGAGTTTCATTTGGCTTCTGTGTAAACGTAACAATTTCTGCTTGAAGTCTTACGGCTTTAGATGCCGGAAAGAATTGTTTAAGAAATTTTTCAACTAAAACGTCCCATGTATCAATCGCCCCTTCAGGTAACGATTCCAACCAATCTTTGGCTTCTCCCTTTAAAGTCCAGGGAAATAACATGAGATATATCTGTTCATCCTCCATTTCTCTTATTTTAAATAGTGTGCAGATCCTATTAAAGGTACGTAAATGTTCATTTGGATCTTCCTTCAGCGCACCACTAAATTGGCATTGATTAGTTACCATGTGTAGAATTTGTCCTTTGATTTTATAATCTGGCGCATTAATGTCTGGATAAGTAATTGCGTGACCTTGGCCAGTGCGTTTAGCTCTCATTCGGTCTTCCATACTTAAAGGTTCCAGATTATCCATAATTGAATTTGTTGAATCGGAATCACTAGAGGATTCTGATTTAATGGTTCGTTCCTCAACAATATCTGTTTGAATGATTGGTGGTTACGGAGGAAAGTTTAGTGGTTCAGGATCTACGAATTGTTCCTGAATATTCTCCGGATTCTCAATTGTGAGGTCGGGTTCAAAAAATGGATTATCGGAAATTTGAACTGAAGTACTTGGTCGACTGGATGACGATTCTAAAGAAAAATCAACGGCGGTTATATTTGCTAAATGTCTTGATCTAGTTACAGGTGGTGAACGTACAAAAGGTGGTGAACGTCTTGCTCGGTGCATTCACTGAATATCCTATTAGTTTTTAAAAGGAAAGAAAAATTATAATAAGTTATCCAATCAATAGACTTTTCTGATTTTGCCCACGTTTCGAATAGCCAAAAGATGCAGCAGAGGGGCAGGATTCGTTTGGTCTCAATATAATTGAGGACTGTTTGGCTCCAATAACCCGGTCCACGTACAAATCCAACTATTACCACGAACCAGAAAATTTTTATGTCTATCAATTTAACCACTTAAAATAAATTTTCGTAATTTTAAGAAATTTAGATAAGAAGTAGAATAAAAATCTATGTCCTAAACTAGAATAGCGAGAAATAAGAAAGAAGAAGAGTTCGTCGGAAAAAGATCGAAAAAGAAAAATGGTTGAAAAATAAAAGGTGACGGAAAAATAAAAGAAACTTATAAAACTTAAAAATACTTGACTAACCTAACCTTATTACTACCACTAACTTAAAATTATAATCGTAAATTGAGATTACTAATTGGAATGATAATTGATACATAGGTAAAAGTCGTCTAAAAATATTAAAGCTTACAATAAAAACTAAATCCCAAATGGAAATAACTTAAAAAGAAATTAAAACTTAAAAAAAACCGTCGCAAAATTCTAAAGCACCTAAATCTTAGTCTAAAGAAAAAGCACTTAAGGAATTCTACGGCAAAGCCTAAAAATCTAGAAGTAAAAATAACTATGGCAAAAACTAAGTTTTCAAACTAAATATGGGCTAAAAATATAAATATTACGCTAAAACAATTAAAAAGGAACAAAATATAAAAATATACAAAAAGTTGTAAAAAGTACAATTTTTATAAAAATATTATTTTTATATTATTTATTTATTAAAACTATTAATTTTATATTTTAATTAAACTAATTAAAAATAATTATTACAAATTAATTAAATCTTTAAACTAAATAATAAATTAATTAACCCTAAATAATAATTAATTAATAATAATAATTAAAATTCCGTAATAAATGCCAAATTAGGGTTGCTGTGTGCCCGTGTCAGACGGCTCCGCGAGTCGCGATAATCGAAGCTGCAAACCCCGCGAGTCGCGGGGTTCCAGTTTTCAACTCTGGAACAGTTTAAATTTGACGTTTTTTTTTTATTTTTTTAATTTTCTGTTTTTATATATGTAAAAGATATTTAAATAAAACTTATATTTTTATAAACTAAAATAAAAATAAAGAAACTTATAAAACTTTTAACAAACTCTTAAAAATATATAAATTTTTGTTTTTCTTTTTATATTTTCGAATATTTAAAACGTATTTTTATAAAAACGAAATTTAATAAAAGTAAACTAAAAATCTTTTTTTTTTCTATTAGCGTTGCGCTTCCGGCGTTTAAGAGTTTTCCCCGGCAGCGGCGCCAAAAATAACTTGATGTTTCGCGAGGTGTATATAAAATACTATTAATTTTTAGCAGGAAAAACTATTAAATACGATACAATTTTACACAAGATATTTATTTATTTAGAGAATGGATATACTTAAACCTTGCTACAACACTTATAGGCAGTGTACCTAATCGTACAGTAGTGTAGTTTTTAGTAAGTCCGGTTCGTTCCATAGGGAATCTTTTTAAACAAAGCTTAACGCTATATTAGTTTACTTTTATAAAAATACAAATATATATATAAGTAATATTATTATTATAAAGGGGGGTTTTTACCGTTTAATGACCGGTTTGTCGATTTTTAAAACTTTAGTCGCAGTTAAAACCAAATGTAAAATAATAAATACAAGACTTAATTTAAAGCCTAAAGTAAATAACGATAATGAAATTGCGAATAATAAAATTGCGCTAAAATAAACTTGCGATAATTAAAAGTACAATAATTAAAAGTGCAATTAAATATAATAACAATAAATATGCGATAATTAGAAGTGCAATTAAATATAAAATAAAGGAAATTAAATATGAAATAAAAGAATTATGCTTATTTAAACTTCCGTAATCATGATGCTTGATGTGTTGATTTTAAGCCCATGGGTTAATTGTCCTTTGTCCTGGATTATTTAATATGTCCATACGGATTTGTCCATAATAGACCATCAGTCATAAATATAAAGAGCGAAAGCCTTCGTCAAATTATTCTTATTCCCGAAGTCAAATATTCCAACTAATTGGGGATTCGAATTGTAACAAGGTTTTAATACTTTGTTTAATGAATACACCAGGTTATCGACTGCGTGTAAACCAAGGTTTTACTACTTTGTTAACAATTACACCAATTACCCTTGAATGTAATTCACCCCTGTTTCAACAAGTCTATTAACTATCAATCCAGTTCCGTATCCGGTAAAATGAATAATTATTGGTATTTATAGATATCCCGCCCACCGTACCCAGTCAAGCGTATGTGGTTATATATAAATACGTCAAATTATAAGTTTGTATATTAAATTAACACGGTATTGTTTAGTTAATATAAAACCCATTAATAGCCCATAGTCTAATTTCCACAAGTGTCGTTCTTTTATCCAAACCCCAATTATGGTACAAAGCCCAATTACCCAATTTTAGTAATTAGCCCAACATCATGATTACTTCGGATTAAATAAGCATAATAATAACTTAGCTACGAGACATTAATGTAAAAAGGTTGAACATAACTTACAATGATTAAAAATAGCGTAGCGTTACACGGACAGAATTTCGACTTACACCCTTACAACATTCGCTAACATACCCTTATTATTAGAATTAAAATTAAAATTAAAATTAAAATTATAATATAAATATAAATATATACGTTTAGATTGAGAGAAGAAGGAAAAAAAAAAGATGATGAAAAAATGCTCAGAATTCGGTTGGCTTTATAGGCAGGTTCTCATTTTGGGGCTCCGCGACTCGCGGCATTTAAGCCTTCAAACTCCGCGAGTCGCGGAGTTTGAAATTACAGCTCAGTCCCGTTTGGAGTCTTTCTTGCCGACGGTTTTTATTATTTATTATAATATATAAATAATTATAAGAATTATTTAAATATTATATTATATTTATGTGCATAGTTGACTTGTAATTTTTAGTCCGTTGCGTCGAGCGTTGAGAGTTGACTCTGGTCCCGGTTCCGGATTTTCGAATGTCCTTGCGTACAATTTTATATTTTGTACTTTGCGTTTTGAATCTTGTACTCTTGTAATTTCGAGACGTTTCTTATCAATAATTGGAACCTCTTTGATTGTATTTTGTACTTTTGAGCTTTTTGGTCGTTTGCGTCTTCAATTCGTCGAATCTGTCTTTTGTCTTCACCTTTTATTATTTAAACGAATATTACTTGTAAATAGAACAATTGCAACTAAAAGCTTGTCTTTCTTGAGGAATAATGCTATGAAATATATGTTCGTTTTTAGCATTATTATATAGCACTTGTGTATTGTTGTATTGATGATTGTATGTGTAGAAATGCTCAATTGTGTATGTTTTTGGTTTGATTGATTTTGGAGAGTGGACTATTTGATCATTTCAGTACATTTAACTGATGTTTTTGATAAATTAAAGTGTTTAGATGAGTTCCTCTCATCAAGGCATTGATTTTAGACTCCGGATTCATGTTATTTCGAGTCCCGGAACTTAAGTTATGCATAATTTGGTGTTTTCATGGAATTAAAGTATAAAAACGAATGAATTCAGTTTTGGTCCAACTTTGTGACCACTTTTGGAGTCTCTAGGGTGTACTAGTGTGTTAAGATTGATTATTGGATGAACATTCATGTTCGGGTCATCGAAATCCGAGCCACGGATCACCCGGTATGACTAAAACAAGATTTTGAACGGATTAAAGTTCCAAGTTGATTTATGGCTGTTGGTCACGACTTGGGGACTGATTTTGGGGTGTTCTTAAGTACACTAATGTGTCGGGTGTTTTGGTTAGGCGAAGATATATATAAGACTCGCCGAAAACTGACACCCGGGGCTCAAGTTATGACCCGATAAACTTTTAATTAAAACTTATGATTATGAAATGTAACTTATGATATAAATAATGATTTTCATTATTATTAAATTACTCATGACATAAAAGTAATTATTTTAATTTAAGACTTATGATATATACGTTAATTATATCATTTAATAATTACTTATGATTTAATGAAACTTTTAATTAAACTTATGATTAATAATACTTTTATTATTAATAAAAAATACTTATGATAAGTATTAACTTATGTTATGAGATTATTATAATAAGACTTATAATAAAGATTAATTAATTATTTAACTATTATAAGGCTTAGTTATTAATTATTATAATTTAATTATTAAATATTATGGTTTAATAATTATAATTAAATACTTATGATATGATTAATAATTCATTATTAATTAATAACACTTATGATATGATTATAAATTTATTATTAATTAATAATACTTATGTTATGATTAATATTTAATTAATTAATTAAATACTTATGTTATATTAATTATATCATTTAAACTTATGTTAACTTATTAATTCAATTTAATTTAATTAAACTTATGATATGACATGATTATACATATATGACTTTAAATAACATTATAACTTATATTATTAATATAATATACACTTTAAAATTCAATGTTGACTATGTTTGACCAAGGTTGACTTTTGAGTTGACTGTCGGTTGACTTTGACTTTTAGTTGACTTTTGTTGACTTTCTAATTAAGGAAACTTTCCTAAGTTAAAGACTTTCTAAAAATAGAAACCTTCTAATTATAGAAACTTTCCTAATATAGTAACTTTCTAAATATATAAACTTTTCAAAAATAAAAACTTTTCAAAAATAGAAACCTGCTAAAAATAGAAACTTTCTAAAAATAGAAAGTACGTGTCCTTACGCTGTCCTGATCATACCGAAACATACTGAGTGTTGTTCTATGTTTACTTGCAACAAGTAATATAGCTATCATACTAAGACTTGACCTAAGTTAGTTATTTATATCGACCTGCTTTATTTATAGGTCGGCGTTGTGAACATTCTTGATCACTATTTCATTTGCGGTTCACGTTTCTGTGTTATTACTTCGATTTCGTTAAGGTGAGTTATAGTCCCGCTTTTCATACTGTTTAAAGTATTTTGGGATGTGATTACATGCATTTTGTTTTACGTTTAGACACAAGTGGCAATTAAATTTAAATTATTCATTATGAGTTGAACGAAAATATTCTCTAGTCTGGTAAATGTAATAACTGGTTTCTACTGGTGAATGCGAATCCTATGGATAGATCTATCGGGTTTGACAACCCCATTTCGAGCTAGTCGCGCTAGCATTTATAATCGGAATGTATTAGTACTTCGTAATTATTTGAAGATACACATGTTCAGTGTATATTGTGTTTGGTACGGGTATGGAAATGGTTAAGTGGTTACTAGGTGACTCATGGATTAATGGAATAATAGTTTAATGTTTTCTAACATTTAAAATCTTGTGGTCTAAAGTTTATTTGTTTACTTAAACCTATAATTCACTTAACATTTTTGTTGACAGTTTACTCGCATGTTTTCACAGGTACTTGACTATTTGGGCTTCCGCTGTATTAGAGTGTCTGCATGCATTTTGGCAGATTTTATGAAACATTAAACTTGCATTCTCTTTTTGTTTATTTAAACTGTGGGTGTTGGTTGACATTGTTTTAGTCAACTTTGGATATTTAAATAAGTTGAGTTTGTTTGAAACTACTTATTTTGGTAAATTTTCTTTTTGGGAAACTTTTTGAATAAAGAATGCAATGTTGTTTAATAAATTCATTTAAAGTTCGATCAAGCTGTGGGACCGAGTGACGGAGACGTTAAGGGTACTTGACGGGGCCATCACAACGTGTAATATGAATATGCAACCCGAAAGATCCCGCCCATCGCGCGCGCCTATGTTTTTAGTTATTATTATTATTATTATTATTATTATTATTATTATTATTATTATTATTATTATTATTATTATTATTATTTGTCAATTAATAACGTTAAACAAGTGAACATTTGATCACTAAACACTATACGGAAATACAATACATGAAAATTTTAAAAACGACATTACATAAAATTTAAAAACAATAAAAACTAATTTTCGTCGTTAAGCTTGTTTGCATACTTCTTGGTTATGTTACTCCTAGCTCGTATCAACAACTAGTATTGGTCGGGTGAAATGTCGAAAGACACCGGTTGCGATAGAAGCTTCAAACTTTTCATCATCATACGAGTATCGACTTCGTCCTCCAACTTTCTTGGGCGTTTTTCAGCTTCCTCTTTGTATCACTCTCATGGTATCCCGTGTAGCATTTGCAAATTCATAAATAGATGTTATAGCATCCTCCGAAGAACAACGAGATGCTGCATTCGACGAACAAGAACTCTTCTGACTCTTTGCACGACCATTCAGACGGCGAATTAGTGGATCTCGAAATAAATGCTTCAAATTAACAGTATTTTGGTTTGTTAGGGTCGGGATCGGCTCGGTTTCATCTCCCAGATTGATAGGTTCATGCACGGGTTGTTGTCGATGTTTGTTACTCACCACACTTTCATACATTAAAAATTGGGGACAATCTCTAAGAACCCTCTGTGCTTTTTCGTACATGAAGGTTTTCTTTGTTTGTTCACGAAACGCCTACCTAACATGCAAAATGAGATCCACATTGTTGTGTCCACTAGGCCAATGCTTAGCAGTTTTATCATAAATCCCGATAAACAACTTGACATCTTTGTACATCTTGCTCCACTTTCCCGTTATTTGATCTATACGCCTTTGTTCCCTAACTAGTGAGTTGTACTCTTTTCGGATGGAGTTCCAAAAAGAGCTATGTGTTTGAGAGTTTCCAATTGTGGGATTTAGAGTAGCACACATCCAACACTCGGACAAAATCTTACTTTCCTCGTCCGACCACAACACCTTAGCTCTTTTTCCTTTTTTGGCCGCGACATCGGGTGGAGTTTCTTCAACTGTATCAAAATCGGGTTGTGTCTCTTGTACTTCGTCGGCTTCTTCGGGTAGCTCGAAATCGTCGTCTTCAAGTGGTGTGTCAAAAGTAGGTATGTAAGGACTTTGAGGTTGATTAAATTGAGGTTGATTAATTTGAGGTTGATTAAATTGAGGTTGATTAAATTGCAGATTATTGAGGTAATGAAGTAAGGAATATGGATTCACCGCCCAATTGTTTAGTTGAGCATATTGAAAAAATTGCGGTTAAGAAGACGAGCCCATGGGAAATTGATGAAGCGTATATTGGAGCATATTAGACCACATATCTTCACCTACGGTCGGTTTGTTTTTGTTTACCTTTGTTGGAAGACAATCAAATAATGAATGTAATGAGTTTGATAAAGATGATGAAGTTTGAGTGATAAATGAGAGTTGATGAATTTGGTAGAGATGTTGGTGATTTAAATGAGAGGTATGGAGTGGGTGTATATAAATGAGAATTGATGAAGTTAAAAACAAAATCATACATATATCATATCCGTTAGAAATATTTGCATATAGCGTTTAAAAATCCAAAACTCAGTAGATACCCGTGCTCGAATATGTTGTACAATGACTGAATGGTGGACGGTATTGCAACGACGATCATACAACGGGCCACTATTATCGGCGCCCTTCAACCGCGAACGTCAACGGCGGACCGATAATAGTGGTCTAAAGAAAGTCATTTTGAGAGCGAGCAGCTAATTCACTTGTTGTTTATGTTTGTTCGTCACAACACCGCACCCAATTTTTAAATAATGATTTCAAATCTCGTTTCCATAATGAAGTGAAAAATTACTTTCACATATATAGATACTAACGTGAACTTTCACTTTTTCTTTTCGTCTAGTATAAGAAATCAAGGGTGTATATTGTAACAATTGCAAAGTTAAAAGGACCGGAAGTTTTTGCATTGACTCAAGTGGTAGTGTCTGATCTTTCTTCACACCTTCCCTTTGATTGTCGTTTTCTGTTTGTTCTGTTTCTCTCTCTAATAATCCAACATTCATTCATTCATTTCATTCCTGCTATCCATCCAAGATTCCATCCTAACTTTACCATTCCCAATTTCAATTCCTTTTTAGGGTTTCTTAATTTTTTCAACCATGGCTTCACCTATTGATGAAGGTATTTATCTACAGTATACTATTACTTTAAAGTATCTTCTCTATATTAAAGTATCACATAGTTCATCTGCAGATTCTCAGTGTACTATATTAATTAACTTTATACTCCGTGAAATAGTTTAAATTTATTCAATTAAATCGCGACGTTACAAGAAGATTGGAATCAATTATATTAGTTCAAGCTCTTGTACTTTATAGATTAAAGTTAAGTACTGCTCAAAAGTAATATACTTTAGTTCGTTAAATAAGTCTGCTTTTTGTTTACGATCTTGATGGATTATATATTGATTTAATTGTGGAATAGCCACAGGAAATGGACTAGATATAGAATTAAGTTTGCATTTCTATGTTTTTTATGTAAGTATTTTTGTATTTATATCATTGACTTTTTTGATATTTACAATATATTACATAATTACATATTGTACTTATTCTTCTGATTTCCAGTTTTATGCCATATATGCTTAGCTTAGAAGTATCCAATTAGGTAACAACCAATCAGATTAGTTCAATTTTTTGTATTTAATAGAATAAAATATAACAGTTTGCACTCTTATCACTCATAAGTTTCATCATGTTATCATCTAGCTGTGTGAATATGTGATAGTGTTATTGTAATTCAATAATTAATTAATTACTGTGTGATTGTGTACTAGACATAGAAAAGGGACTAATGACTCCAACAAAGCATAATCAAAACCAAAACCCTCTTGGTGAGCCATCACCCTCGCCTTCGCCGTCTTCTGCAACAGCACCGGCGCTGGTGCTTTCTAATTCTGGAAAGCGAATGGATCAAGCTGGAAAGAAAAAGTACGTCAAGCAAGTGACAGGTAGGCATAACGATACCGAGCTACATTTAGCAGCCCAACGTGGCGATCTTGCGGCTGTGAAGCAAATTCTTGATGATATTGATTCGCAAATGGTGGGCACTTTGAGTGGGGCGGATTTTGATGCTGAGGTTGCGGAGATTCGTGCGTCAGTAGTGAATGAAGTGAATGAGTTGGGTGAAACGGCGTTGTATACGGCTGCTGAGAAAGGGCATCTTGAGGTTGTGAAGGAGTTGTTGAAGTATTCGAATAAAGAAACGATCATGAGGAAGAGTCGGTTGGAGTTTGATACTTTGCATATTGCTGCTAGTCAAGGACATGATGGTAAGTTTCTTAAACTTCGTTTAATTAACAATTCGGGTTACTAATGTCTAATTGAAGCAAAAGATGTCTTCCTGATTCGTATAAGCAAATTCCTAATGGAATGATACTTCTACTAAAAAAAAGACTATAGTTCATTATATTACAATATATAAGCGTTTTTGGAAATAAAGAAATTGTACCATGACAAGATGGCCAAGTGGTTCACGTCGTGGTATCCTCACAAGAGGTCTCATGTTCAAACAAACCTCACTAGCAGCATATCTTGGGGTGGCCTGGGAAAGGGTCGCAAACGGTCTCGAGATAACCTGGTTGGGCCATGTATATCAGAGTACGTATACTAGCCTCCCCGAGTAACCTGAACAGAAAAAACCTAATCCATTTGGATGTTAAAAATGGATTTTTTTTGTGTGAAAATTACTTGATAACCTTTTTTAAGTGATATCAAAAGAAAAAAATGCTCAAAAAGTTATTTTAAACAATACGACACAAAATTTCGAACATCATTTTGAGATATACCATTTCTAAAGAATTTGACCATTTTTATTAAGGTGTACTTTTTCCTTGGAAGTTTGACTTTTACCGTGAATTTGTCCTTCCTTTTAGCAAACTGTTGAGTTTGTGGCTTTTTATTCTCAATATTGACCATATGGTTCATGTTTTAACGCATATACTCTTTATTGTAGCTGTGGTCCAACTACTACTTGACCATGACTCATCACTATGCCAAACGAGATCACAAGGAAACGCAACACCTCTCATAACTGCAGCCACAAGAGGACATACTGCTGTTGTTAAGGAGCTACTATCAAAAGATCGTAGCTTGTTAGATATACCAAGATCCAATGGCAAAAATGCACTGCATTTTGCAGCTAGATCCGGGCACGTTGAAATTGTGAAGGCTTTACTTGATAAGGACCCACTTTTGGCTAGAAGAACCGACAAAAAAGGACAGACTGCGTTACATATGGCTGTGAAAGGGGTTAGCAGTGAAGTTGTCAAATTGCTATTGGAGGCTGATGCTGCTATTGTTATGTTGCCAGATAAGTCTGGTTTTACTGCTTTGCATGTGGCTACTAGGAAAAAACGAGCCGAGGTAGACTTGATTATATATATGTGCGCGTGTGTGAGTGTGCGTGTGTATATCCCTTATGGAATCTGATTTCAGAAATTCTATGCTGCTGTTAATTTACTAGAAGTGGCAAGATGGCCGGGTCTGGTATTGCACTGGTTTGGATGATGGGTCAAAACAGGCCAAGTTGGTTTTGGTTGATTTACAAACACCTTTTTGTCTAGTTTTTATTTAATAATAAATAAATAAATTTCTTAATTATGACTACCAAACCAATAACGTCACAATTATGATCTGAATATTTGTATAGCATAAATTAGGATGTTGTATGCTTAAAGGATAGACGTTAGCGACTTCAACCTGTTTGACCCTGTTTGACTTATGTGTGTGTGTAGTTGTGATCTTCGCAATGCCTTCTGGGATTTCAGAAGTTCTATGCTGCTCTTAATTTACTAGAGGTGGCAAGATGGCCGGGTTTGGTGGGTTGGGTGATGGGTCAAAAATAGGCGGAGTTGCTTTTGGCTGATTTACATACGCCTCTTTTTGTCCATTTATTCTATAACAAATATCTTAATTACGACTACACAAGCAACAATATCACGATGTTGCTCTGAATACTTGTATAGCATACATTAGGATATTGTACGCTTAAAGGATGGACTTTGGGCGAATTTCAACCTGTTTGACCCAGTTTGGCTTTTTTGATTTGTTCTATCTATATATGAAGTTTTATATTTGCCACATTTGAGATAAGACAGAACCCAAGTTGACTTGTCTACAAGTAAATAGGTTAAGATATGTTCTTTTGCTTTTGCAGATAGTAAACGAGTTGCTCAGTCTCCCTGATACCAGTGCTAATGTGAATGCGTTGACCCGAGATCACAAAACCGCTCTCGACATAGCCGAAAAGCTTCCGTTATCTGAAGACTCATCCGATATAATCGCATGCCTTACTCGTTGTGGTGCAGTCAGAGCAAATGAACTAAACCAACCAAGAGACGAGTTACGAAACACTGTAACTCAAATCAAAAACGACGTCCACACGCAACTTTTACAAACCAAGAAAACAAACAAGAACGTGCATGGTATTGCAAAGGAGCTTCGAAAGCTCCATCGTGAAGGAATCAACGCTGCCACCAATTCAGTTACCGTGGTGGCGGTGCTATTCGCAACCGTTGCGTTTGCCGCCATCTTCACCGTCCCTGGCGGCGATGACGATAATGGAATGGCGGTGGTGGTGGACCGGGTTTCGTTCAAGATATTTTTTATCTTCAATGCGATTGCGCTTTTTACGTCTTTAGCGGTGGTGGTGGTTCAGATTACGTTGGTTAGAGGTGAGACGAAAGCCGAAAGAAGGGTAGTTGAGGTGATTAATAAACTTATGTGGTTAGCATCTGTATGCACTTCTGTTGCTTTCATGGCTTCTTCTTACATAGTAGTTGGTCGAAAATATAAATGGGCTGCGATTTTGATCACCGTTGTGGGTGGAGTTATAATGGCAGGGGTTCTTGGAACCATGACTTATTACGTGTTTAAGTCCAAGAAAAATCGATTGAAGCGAAAGAAGGAGAAAGCAAGAAGTGGTTCGAACTCATGGCATCATTCTGAGTTTTCGAATTCAGAAGTCGATAGAATCTACGCCATATGAGGTAACACGTTGTAATCCTTACTCTAATGTTTATATAATTAGGTTTAGTCAACAATCGAGCCCGGAATTATAAAGTCAGAATACTTGATATCTGGTTTTCTCTGGTAAAACCGCCAAAATTCTTTGATGGCATACGAAGTTATAATCGGATACTCATAGAAGAACACCGAACACGTACACGTTGACCCGTTAACGATCTCAAAGAGTTGGTGTAGTTACTGATATGCTGTATTCTGATATAAATTTCGAATCTTTATTGTATACTATTATTACTCTTGATAGCACATTTGGTGCTTTTCATGACCTCAGGGACCTGTCCTGTTACGTTTTTAATCATGTGGGTGGATTAAACCAATGGCAGGAAGTTTGATGGTTCTGGTGGGTTTTGTATCCTATCTTAAACCAACACTGGTTGTAATGGTATTCAGCAAGTAAATATACATAATATATGGCAAGACTGGTACCTGATATTTCAATTGTTTAAGTTATTAAGTGAAATATCTGTCAGTTTTATGTCTTGGTTTGAACTTTGAACAAACCAAGATGTTACTATTTGGTATTGAATACTAAGTGTGATGTGTTAAATGAATTGTTTTGATGTGTTTCTGATTAAAGTTGCCACCAAATTGGTGAGGATTTTAGAAAATAAAATGATAGTATCTCATTTGTTTCAAGACTAGAACCAATAGTGAGTGTTGTAAAACTCCATGATTAATGCCATACCGAGTACTCCTTTTTAGAAACCGGCCGAGCCGATTTTTAAAATCCGAGTAATTAATTGGTCAACATTGGTCAATGGGTCAAAACTCGATTTAAATGGTCAAAGTTGGATTTATTTGGTCTAAACCGGTCAAAGTCAATATTTGTCAAAATATTTAAATTAGAATTTCGAAATTTTTTGAACACACGATGATAATGTTTATATTTTCTAGACAATTATGTTAACAATTATGGATTCGGTGTATATTTACGCATATAAATATAATTTTGAAACTTATTATTTAAATGTATAGAAAGTCTAATCTTGTTACTCCCCATTACTCCCCGAGTTGCCGATTAATCCTCAAAAGGTTACGACTGAGTACTCACGAGTAACGATTCTTCCAACCATGCCACTGCCCACTAGTGATTAGTTTAGACGTGTAAATAAACTTTCATGGCATACCATTATGGGTCAGACTGGGCATATGGGTCGACTGCTGTTGGGTTTGTTGGCGTCAAACGGCTATTGTTTTATTTGTAACTGATAACGAAAGACTTGGTTAAAACAAGCTACAATTAAGATTAACAAGAACTTGAAATTAAATAGCAGCCAAATTACTGGGATCATTTTTCTCGAGTTTATGCTTAAACAACTTGGCACAAATAAGAAAATAAGCAAAGTTCACAACTCCTATTGCTGCTAACATCCAGTAGACTATATCCAATCTACCTTTATTTATGTCATCCTTCAACCAAATGGTATTATTACGAATCAAACTGGTAATCGCTGTGCTCATATAAAATCCAGCTGCAATCAACAATGAGATCATAGCCGTTGATGTACTACGCAAAGATACTGGAAATTCTTGATAATAAAGTGAAACTTGTGCTGGAAAATGTAATGCTTCACTTATTCCTAAAATTGTTAAAGGCACCACTAGCCACAACGCTGAAAACGGTACGATTGCAGCCGGACCCACACTTGAATTTATCAAATGGTTGGCTCTAACAATCTGTAATCGTCGAACCTCAATTAAGGCAGATGACACCAATGCTAGAACATTTAGTACATGGCCAAGTCCTACTATTTGCAGGGGTGTTAAAGACCGGCCAGTTAGATTTCGCCACATGGGAAAGATCACACGCTTGACCGAAAGTGAAATGCTTGTGGCTAGAGTGTTGAAAAATAAGAATGTGGCAGCAGGAATTTTGAAGTGGGACCCACCAAGGTGTCTATCCATGGTTAGAGCTTGGAGAAGTGTAAAGTTGCCAAACATGCCAATCAGAGCACTTAACAGAACACCTGTTGACCATAATGTAATTATTCGGATTAGTGTTTTTAAATCTTCCACTTCTCGTACCATTCGGATTAGTGTTTTTAAATCTTCCACTTCTCGTACACTACTTAGGCTCCATGATTTTGAGGCTGTTCCGTCAGCTTCAATCTTTATCGCCCCGTGATTTAAGAACCTAAATTAATTAATAGCGGGCGATCGCATAGTACCATTAGTTTTCGTTAAAGTAATGTTAAAGCAACGTTAAATGGGTTATCACGTCACCGTTTCTGAACCTTTTCTGTTCTATGAACCAAAGGTACCATGAATTTTGCGAAACAAATAATTAATTTTGAGTCAATGATTTAAACATTTTGGGCATACCTGAAACTATCTGAGGGGATTGTCCTAGAAGTGTCATTAATGTCATAGTTAAACTCTGTTTCTTGAAGAAACTCTCCTTTTTCTCACTGCTGCAACGATAACTCGAGCAATGCTAGTAAACGGGCTTCCTTTAGGCTTAATCTGCCGGTAAAACTTCTTTCCCGACCAGAAAATTATTACACCAACAACATTGATAGCAACACAAATCGCAAATCCTATCGTCCAACTCACGTTATCTTCAATGTAGATGATAGCAGTCGAGCTTATCGCATTTGCAATGTAGAAGACACAAAAGTACCAATTGAAGTAGATTGCAGTATCATTAGTATCATCAAAATGATCAGCTCCCATTGTAGCAATCGTGAAACGTGTGCCTCCAGTCCCAATAGAAACAAGTCCTAAAGCCATGTATAAGACTCCATATTGAAGCTTTGATGGAGACTCTCATGGGAGTAACAAATTCATGCATGGAGGAGGTTTAAGGGAATAAAGTGAAGCGGTTAACGTCATCAGCGTAGTACCCTGAAAACAGCCTTGTATAATCAGGGTCAAAAGATACTTAAGGCAGGGATGGGTGAACACCCCTTTAAATTTTGAGCAAGTAGTGTACATATAAGACCATTTCTAACCCTGCATGTGACGTCACATATAAATTATGTATTTTTTGGTGAAAAAGTGGGTTTTTGACCGACTATATTTGATCTTCGTTAATTCAAAATGTAAAAAATTTTGTGTCAAGTATTTGTAGGGTGATGTAGTAAAATCTGATTGGAAATTAGGTGGGAAAAAAATAAATAACAAAAACATGATATTATTAATTTTTGATTGGTTCCTTCTCTCCCTCACCCTTCCTCACTCTTCCGTCAAAATTGTGAGTGACGCTCGGTTAAGTTCGTCAGCTTCCATCAAAAAGGGAACAACTCATCTCACGGAATTGTTTGACGCTACTTTAGGCTTGGTCTAATAGTTTAAGAAAAAATTAAGTACACTTTATATTTATTTTCGCCCCTCTAAAATAATTGTTCAAGTTCTGTTCTGTCGCTGTGTATAATGTCTATTAATTGAACAAAATGCGGTGCGTAACTACAATATGAAATGAGTTAAGTAAGTTACCACGAGGGAAACGAGATGGAAAAAAACAATGACGGGGAAAGGACCAAAAAACGAGTCGGAGATGATAGCTCCTACAATTGGAAAGAGACTTAAGCATCCGAGGACAATGTTGCTAACTTGAGTAGCATCAATGCTCTTAAAATTGTACTTGGTAATAAGATACACAATGTGATTTCCTATCACCCCTCCTGATGCCATTGTTATACACAATATACTTCCTGCATCATACATTAAACATCACTTTATTAGATCAAGTATAGTATCATTATTTGTATAATAGCAATAACAAGATATGATAAGAACCTATGAAGAAAGGGAACGTAGTCCATCCTCCTCGTTTATCTTTCATCAAGACATTGTTTTTGTCCTTTTGAGACTCATTGGAATCCATTTTCGATATCTTGATTGTTTGAATGGTAGATTGAAATTGGGAGTGGCTATAAGTATAAAGACTTGTGGCTGGCAATATATAATGAAGAAAGCAAAAGAGAAGAGCTATTGAACATGTTTTTAGTTCACAGTATTTGATCTATGAACACCAGACTCTCAATTGAATAATAAATATGAATTATAAGAACAATAATTGAGAGAACACGATATGAAGATATATGAAAGATAATATTAATCGTGTAAAAGATGCATCACAAGGCTAAACCGTAGTCTCTATTTATACAGTTTTAACACCAAATCTGAAGATTTGGTTTCCTAAACAACTTCACTAATAATAAGGAAAAGATAAACTCTAAACTTAACAAATATTCAAATCTCTTCAAAAGTTTATCTTCTGGAGATAAGACAGAATCAAAACGTATCTTCTAAATATTTAAACATAACTCCAAAATCCTCCTTATCTTAGCCACCAAGAAAACCAAAACATTGACTACACCAAACATCAGAGTCTGCAACTTCAGACTCTACAACTTCAGACTCTAAAAACCTGCAAAATGTTTTTGACTCATCAGATTATTTTCCAACAATCTCCCCCTATCTGATGATGTCAAAACCACCTGTTCATCTACTTGTTCAACTCTGCAAACTCTCTTTCAATCAACCTGCACTTGCTCTTCATATACTTAATTTTCTTCAACATGGGAAGTTTACTATACAAGTGATTCACCAATTTAACTCTGAAAGGATAAGTCTGCTCTGTCACACATCTAGTCAACAAACCAATCAACAACTCAATACTAGCTCCTTCAAACTGTTCAACTCTCATCATCATCCTTTGATTTCCATTTGTTTTGAACATTAAGGCATCTAAATACTCAATATACCTTTCATCAACAAATTCTAAATGCTCTGGAACAGCATACCTTTCTACATGACCCTTAACTCTCCTCTCCTTCATCTCTTGATCAAACATCCCACAAAATATCTCATAATCCTTGAAACTTATAAACCCTTCTTCAAATACTAAGTGTACCAAACTAGATACCCTCTTCAACACTTCTTGCACTATAGCTTGATCATCTGCACACTCCTGAATGCACACAGCTAACCCTTTCCATTCACAGAACCCTAAACCAACAATTTGGTTCAACTTAACTCTTAACCTCCTATCAGATAAGTGTGTCATAGTTAACAACAAAGTTACACCTTCAAGCTCTGATTTATCAATTTCAACCTTGACCACATCACCTTCATACCTTCTGAATTTAAATCTTTTGTTCATCTGGGCCCTTAATTTATCTTGCATAGCAGCAACAACAATAGCATTCTCCTGATCATTACCAACACCACCTGTTTGAGTATGACTAGCAACCACCTGAGTATTAACCATTTGAGTATCATCACCAACAATCACTTGAGTTTCAACTCTATCAGCCTCCTCCCCCTGAATCTGTTGCTCCCCCTCAACCTGAGCTCTTTTTGATGACTCCCCCTCAATGCCTTCACAATCTAATTGTTTTCTTTTCTCCCCCTTTTTGACATCATCCAAAGGAAGAGTAGACAAAAACTTCCAAATCTCAGCCTGTTGTTCTTGGAGTGACTTAACATCAGAAGCAAAATCTGTAAAACATTGCCTGATTTCATCAACACCTTCCAACTTCTTTTCTAAAGCATTCAATCGATCACTAATATCTGTTACACTCACTGCATCACTAGAACCACCCAAACCCTGCATATCCCCTACCATCCTCCTGACCTCCATCAACTCATGTTTAGAAACAAAATTATTATTCAAGTGGAGATTAATTTTATCAAATTGAGACTGCACACCCAAAAGTTTGTCATCAAACTTCTTAGTCAAAGTAGTCAAAACCTGATTCAGGCCAACCACATTGACTGGTGCCTCAGCCTGTGAAGTGAAACCAATGTTTAGGGGTAAAGTTTGCATGTCCTCACAACCTTCCTGGTGATAAGTAGGACGATCCCTGGACATAGAAGGGTTTGAGACTTGTATTTCATCCTCTGACATGGATGAAACATTGGCAGCCTGTGCAAGTAAGTGTAAGGATGGAACATCTGGAGGGAGAAGTGGCAGACTTGTGTCTGGGGTGATTGTAGGTTTGGCCATTGTAACTGGGTTTTGAATTTGGTTGCTTGAGTCCAGGATTAGGACTTCTGTAGTTAAGTTAACTGAGGGGGTTTTCTCAGTAACTGTAATATGGGAATCCAATCTCACTAACCTAACAGGTTTAGGTTGGGTCAAAGTACTCCCCTCACCAACCTCTAGCAGAGGTGATGGAGTTGTACTAGTAGCACCTTGCCTAATGGATTGTTGATGTGAATCCATGAGTGCTGAATCAACTAGGTTTTCAAGTATGGAGACATTCTCAATATGAGCTGGTGAGCTCACAAGGTTGGTTGTTTGGAGATCTTGTTCATTAGCAGTGGGAGAAGGTGGGTTAGAAATAAGTTGGTGTTCCTCATTCATACCTTCAGCCTGCTCAAATTGTTGAACAACATGGGGTGGAGTGACTGGGGGGTAGAATCTGATTGCTCAGACTCTATGATTGGTTGATCATTGTTGTGATCTCCTACAGACCCTGATTGCTCAGACCCTGAAGGAGATGCCCCTGCAGATCCTGATTGCTCAGGAGCTATAGGTTGATCAGCTTGACCAATGTTGACCCATTGCATCATTGCTGGAGTGAGAGCAACTTCATTATCATTGTTGATATGGCTATGAAACATTCTTGAACATTGCGATATGTGCCAGTGATTGTTCGTGCCTCCCTGTTTCCAACACAGGTATACCAAAATTCTGCAAGCAACTCTGGAAACATAGTTGTCGTTTTAAAGAAAGCATCCTTTAGAGGATGATTGTGCATAAACTGAATCAACTCTTCATAGCCTTCGTTAGCAAAATTCTCTGGAATCGAATCACATGCAACCCTGTTATTAGCTGAAACCATAACATCCTTGTTCCCTTTGATCTCTGTAGCACGAACCATGTTAGCAGTAGGAACTAGAACGAATGGAATGTACTTTGATCTTGCCATTTAGCTTCGTGAATAAGAAAACTCTGAAAAACTGAGAGAATTTTGAAGATGAAGATCGAAAGAGGGATTAGGGTTTGAATAAAAATCGATTTGAAGATGAGGAGGGATATTTATATCCTGACAAATTTCAAAAAGTTACTTTTAACCCTCAAAAGAAATTACCGATTTTCCCCTTGTAAAATAACCCTTTTTACTAAAGAAAAGAAATATTTTAAGAATTAAATAAGGAAACAAATATACACCAAAAATAAAATCTTTTCAGACTCTGAATAATTTGATGTCACCCAGACTCTGAAAAGGACATATTCCAGACTCTATACACACATTTTTTTTTTAAATATAACCCATAATTTCCTTAGCCCTATCCTACTCGAAAACCAGTTTTGAATATAACCCACTCATGACTTCGTCGTAGTATTATTACAATTTGATATATATAGGTTAAACCTATAACTCACCAACATTTTTGTTGACGTTTAAAGCATGTTTATTCTCAGGTGATTATTAAGAGCTTCTGCTGTTGCATACTAAATTAAGGACAAGATTTGGAGTCCATGCTTGTATAATATTGTTTAAAAACTGCATTCGAGAGTTTACTTTGTTGTAACATATTATTGTAAACCATTATGTAATGGTCGTGTGTAAGCGTGATATTTTAGATTATCAAAAAAATAAAAAATAATAATAAAAAATAAAAAATTTGAAAAATTAAAAAAAAAATATTACTTTTATTATGTTATATGTATTAAATATATTTGTGTGTGTGTGTATATATATATATATATATATATTTATTACATAAAGTATACTAATATTACATAAAATTATGTTTTAACTAATATTATTGATTTAATATTAATTAAATATCAAATAAGTATTATAATGTATTATAAGTATTAATGAGATTAGATATAAGGATAACAATTTAGAGAGTATCTTCACTTGACAACATTTCAACAGATGGATTTAACATCTCAAGTTGTTCAAGAAGATAAAAATGCCTTTCTTCAGGAAGTGCTTTAGTAAAAATATCTACTAGTTGATCTTTAGTACCAATATGCTTCAAGACCACTTTGCCCTTCTCAACACAATCTCTAATAAAATGATGTCTGATCTCTATATGCTTGGTTCTGGAGTGAAACACTGGATTCTCAGTAATAGCAATAGCACTCTCATTATCACACATTATTGGAGTTTTGGTAAATGTTAACCCAAAATCCAAAAGTTGATGTTGCATCCATAGTAATTGAGCACAATAACTTTCTGCAGCAACATATTCAGCTTCTGCTGTGGACGTGGCCACAGAATTCTGCTTTTTACTAGTCCAGCTGACCAATTTTCCACCTAGCAATTGACATCCACCAGAAGTGCTCTTTCTGTCTAATTTGCAACCTGCATAGTCTGCATCTGTGTAACCAATTAGATCAAACCCCGAGTCTTTGGAGTACCAAAGACCCAGGTTCGGGGTACCTTTTAAGTACCTAAAAATTCTTTTCACAGCTTTATAATGAGACTCCCTAGGATCTGATTGGTAACGTGCACAAAGACATGTAGCAAACATTATATCAGGTCTACTGGCAGTTAAGTATAGCAAAGATCCAATCATACCTCTATAGGTTGATTGACAAGTGAGTTTTCCAGATTCATCTTTATCAAGCTTTTCAGAAACACTCATTGGAGTTCTTAAAGTAGAACAATTTTTAAAACCAAATTTAGTTAACATGTCAGAAATGTAGTTACTTTGGTTAATAAAAATGCCTTCAGAACTCTGTTTAATTTGCAACCCAAGAAAATAGTTTAAAATACATAAATTGCTCATTCTATACTCTTCAGACATAATGTCAGAAAACCATTTTCTTAAGTGTGAATTAGTAGACCCAAAAATAATGTCATCAACATAAATTTGAACAAGTAACACATCACCTTTGTCCTTTTTGATAAATAAAGTCTTGTCAATGGCTCCTCTGAAAAAAATTCTTTTCTAGAAGAAATCTTGACAAGGTATCATACCAGGCTCTGGGAGCTTGCTTCAGACCATACAATGCTTTCTTCAATCTGTAAACATGCTTAGGAAATTTCTTACTTACAAAACCAGGAGGTTGTTTCACATAAACCTCTTCTTGTAATTTACCATTCAGGAAAGCACTCTTCACATCCATTTGAAACACCTTGAAATCTTTGTGTGCTGCATATGCCATAAACAGTCTAATAGCTTCAATTCTAGCAACAGGAGCAAAAGTCTCATCATAATGTATTCCTTCTTCTTGTCTATACCCTTGAGCCACTAACCTTGCTTTATTTCTAATCACAATACCATCTTTATCAACCTTGTTTCTGTAAACTCATTTAGTGCCAATTGCAGTTTTATCATTAGGTTTTGGAACCAACTCCCATACATCATTCCTTTCAAATTCTTTCAACTCTTCAGTCATTGCCTCAACCCAATCATTGTCAGCCAATGCTTCAAATACATCTTTAGGCTCAATCAGTGAAAGAAAACAAGAAAAGAAGCAATAGTTTGCAATAGCAAAGTCAGACACAGGTGTCTGAGAAGAAGAGATAGGTTTAGGAAAACCAGTAGAATCCACAACATAATCCTCAAGATGCTTTGGAGGAACTATATTTCTAGATGATTTTCTAGTAGGAACAACAGGATCCAAGGTGGTATTTGATGACTGATCACCCTCTTGAATAACAACAGACTCATCTTCTTGTGGAACTTCTTCTGTATGAGAATTATCTGCAGAATCATTTTTCAACCCAGACAAATTATGTTCATCTGACTCAGACTCTGAATCCAGAGTCTGAACACTGTTTCCAGAAATTAAATTTGATAATACACCAAGTGCAGATTGCTCAGTGCTGGATGTCTTATCCATTTCTATAGAACTTTCATCAAAAGAAACATTAATGGAATCTTCTATCTTCATTCTCCTCTGATTATATACTCTATAAGCTTTAGATACAGAAGAATATCCCATGAACACACCTTCATCAGATTTTGGCCTCATCTTTTCAAGCTGATCTCTTTGATTTAAAATATAGCACTTACACCCAAATACATGGAAATAATGAATAGTAGGCACCTTTTTATGGTATAACTCATAGGGAGTTTTGCCATGTTTCTTCACAATCAAGGACCTATTTTGAGTATAACATGTTGTATTAACTGCCTCTGCTCAGAACCTGAGTGCAACATTTGATTGGCATAGCATAGTTCTGGCTGCTTCTATAAGTGTTCTATTTCTTCTTTCAGCAACTCCATTTTGTTGTGGAGTTCTAACAGCAGAGAAATTTTGACCAATTCCAGACTCTTCACAAAAGTCAATTAGAGTAACATTTTTGAACTCAGTGCCATGATCACTTCTCAATTGTTTAACAAGAACACCTTTTTGAACCTGCTCTCTCTTGATTAAATTGATGATTTCTTCAGGAGCATTACTTTTTGCAGCTAAGAAAATAACCCAAGTAAACCTAGAATACTCATCAACAATTACCAGAGTATATCGTTTCCCACCCAGACTACTAGTGTTCATTGGACCAAACAGATCCATGTGTAGCATATGAAGTGGATCACTAATAGTAGCGAGGGTTTTTGAGGGAAATTTTGTCTTGGTTTGTTTACCCAAAATACAAGCAGAACAAGGTTTATCTTTCTTGAAAGGCTGTTGAGGCAGACCTCTTACAAGCTTCTTTTTGGAAAGCTCATTAATGTTTTTGAAATTGAGATGAGAAAGCCTTTTGTGCCAAAGCCAATTAAGTTCAGGAACAGTCTGAGAGTACAGACATGTTTCAATTCCAGCATCAACAGAATCTAGATCCAGCATATACACATTTTGAAATCTCCAGGCTACAAGTGTTGGTCTTCCTTTAGGATCATAAATAATACCAGCTTTCTTTCTTAATCTGATCTGACAATCTTCATCAGCAATTTGACTCACACTTAGCAGATTATGCTTCAACCCTTCAACTAAAGCAACTTTCTTAAATGAAACACTTTCAGCTTTAACAGTACCATAACCAATAGTCTTTGCAACTGAATTATCACCATATCTTACAGAAGGACCTTTTTCTTCAACAAACCCTACAAGATGCTCTTTGCATCCAGTCATGTGTCTTGAGCAACCACTATCCAAATACCACATGTTACCCTGTTACACAAGACACAAAACAAAAGAAAATGGTTAGTTTTTAAGGGGAACCCACTTTTCAGTGGGTTCAGTTGGAGTGCTCTTCACTCTTCAAACAAAAGCTTTGTTCCCAATCCAAATCAACTTGTCCTTAACTGTTTTCAAAACATCTTCACAATCTTTAGGTGAAAGGACCCGTTCATATACATTATAAACGATTCACAATAGTTGATTACATCACGAGGTATTTGACCTCTATATGATACATTTTACAAACATTGCATTCGTTTTTAAACTTTCTTTACAACGAAAGTTGACGGCATGCACACTATTTCATAATACATCCAACTATAATTGGCTTAATAATAATCTTGATGAACTCAATGACTCGAATGCAACGTCTTTCAAAATATGCCATGAATGACTCCAAGTAATATCCTTAAAATGAGCTAATGCACAGCGGAAGATTTCTTTAATACCTGAGAATAAACATGCTTTAAAGTGTCAACCAAAAGGTTGGTGAGTTCATAGGTTTATCATAACAATCATTTCAATATATTAATAGACCACAAGATTTCTGTTTATAAATATATGTACACTCGCAAGTGTATAAAAGTATTTTATAAGTTGTAGGCACCCGGTAACAAGCCTTAACGTTCATGTTTTACCCTCTGAAGTACACCAGATCAGGTGTGTTTAAAATAACCTCGAAGTACTAAAGCATCCCATAGTCAGGATGGGGTTTGTCAGGCCCAATAGATCTATCTTTAGGATTCGCGCCTACCGTACATAGACAAGTAGTTTAATGTTACCAAGCTAAGGGTATATTTCTGGTTTAAACCCACATAGAATTAGTTTTAGAACTTGTGCCTACTTCGTAAAACATTTATAAAACAGCGCATGTATTCTCAGCCCAAAAATATATATTGCAAAAGCAATTAAAAAGGGAGCAAATGAAACTCACCAGACTGTATTTCATAGTAAAAATACATATAACGTCATTTAACAAGTGCAAGGTTGGCCTCGGATTCACGAACCTATATTAAGTATATATATTTATATGTTGGTCAATATCTGTCTAACAATTTAGGTCAAGTCGTAGTGTATCACAATCCTAATGCTCGAGACCGACATGCAAAAGTCAACAAAAGTCAACTTGACCCAAAATGACTTCCAAAATCTATACATGTTTATTATATAACTTATATATAGTCGTTTTATATATTTAAATATATTTATCAGATCTTATTATACTAAATAATACCAGTCATTTATTAATAAATAAAAATTTATATTTAAATTTATATATGATAAAAATATACTTTTATATATCTCAAGTAATAAAATTTATAAAATTCACTTAATATCATAAAAATATAATGGTATGTATTATTAATGTAATTATATTACGTGTGGTAAAAATATCTTTGTACGCATATTTATTTGATTAAATAATATTGATAATAATATTAATAATGATAAAGATAATAAAATGATAGTTTCAATAAAAATATTAATTTTTAGTAATAAAGATAATTTTAGTAATAACATCAACTGATAACAATTATAATAATCGTTTTAATAATAATATTAAAATTAATAATAATTCAGTTGACCATATCTTTTAATCCGTTCATCGAACCCACACGATTTCTAAATGAAAAGTTATTAATTTTTTTTAGCTTTTCAACGATATGCATATCATATACCTTATCTCAGTAGCATATGTATCAAATTCGTGATTTATCATAAACTATTTAACGACGAAACTAAGCATACAAACATGCATAATCATATATACTCGAGCACTAGTCAGGGATACACTATTAATATATAAAAAATAAGATATGAATGCTCACGTATCAATATTGTGATTCAATATTGCAGGAAAGTACGTAGACGCAATGAAAATGATAAACGTTAGGTTGACCTCACGAGCAATACCCTCGAACAATACCCATAACCTCCATAGCTATAACCCATAATTTCCTTAGCTCTATCCCGTTTGAAAACTTATTTTGAAATCGTCTGAATATAACTCCATCGTAGTATTTTATGTATACTAATAATATCTTGAAATAATACTAAGTAAATATATATATGTAATTTGATTGAGAGAGTTTAGAGAACTATATTTTCAAATTTCTATGAAATAATGAAACCTATTGAATTCTATTTATAATAGATTTTTGAATTATTAAAGTGAATTATTAAAGTATGAATTATTAAAGTGAATTATTAAAATATGAATTATTAAAGTGAATTATTAAAGTATGAATTATTAAAGTGAATTATTAAAGTATGAATTATTAAAGTATGAATTATTAAAGTGAATTATTAAAGTATGAATTATTAAAGTGAATTATTAAAGTATGAATTATTAAAGTGAATTATTAAAGTATGAATTATTAAAGTAAATTATTAAAGTATGAATTATTAAAGTGAATTATTAAAGTGAATTATTAAAGTTAAAGTAAAGTAAAAGTAAAGTAAAGGTAAAGTTAAAGTATAGTAAAAGTATAAAAACTATGTATGTATAATACGCGTATAAATATATATAATATTAATTTAAATTGTTATATATATTTAATGAAATAAAATATAAATATCGTTATATTTATTATACTGGTTAAGTAATGAGTTGTCAAAAGTGATTCTAGATATTTATAAAAGTTATATACGTTTTAATAATAAAGTTCTTTTTAAACTAAAAACGTCTTTGTACGTTTGAAAATAGATTAATAGAATATTATGGAAACCAATTCTCCACTAACTTTTGTCTAACTTTCGTAAATGACACTTTTTATTTTTATTTATAAATAGCTTTACAAATTATTCTGAATATCGTTAAGAGGAATAGATTTTCTCAAATCATAGTGGACCTCTCAACAGAGATTTGTAATCATAATTCAATGTTTCTGATAATTCAATCATTTAATATATATATTTTTTAATTTCGCCGAAAATCATATTGAAACAAATACGTTCGTATAAAGTATTATACGTTTAATACTTTATTAATATTCTCAAGTTATAATATATATATATATATATACATATCTATTTATATATAACGGTTCGTGAATCGTCGGAATTTGGTCGAGGTTATAATGAATGTATGAACACAGTTTAAAATTCTTGAGATTTAACTTAACAAACTTTGCTTATCATGTCGGAATAATATAAAGATTAAAGTTTAAATTTGGTCGGAAATTTCCGGGTCGTCACATTAGGTTTCCATACCTTCTTAATTTTTTCAGGAAAACAAGATGTTCTTTTAACTGAAGGTTTTTCTTGACTCTTGATTTTTTCATTGAGTTTTGAAATTTTCCTTTTGAGTTTTTGAATAGTCTTAGCTTGTTTTGACCTTTTCTTAGTTGACCTTATTGGATCTGGACAAGTGTCACTATCAGAGGATGATTCAGAATCACTTTTGCTACTTGATTCTTGGGTGTCAGACTCTAGGTCAGAACATACACTTTCACTTTTAGAGACTAAACTGTTAGAGTCTGAAGATTTCAAGAGTTCAGACTCTAGTGGATTTCTGCATTCTAGTATTATAGTCTCTGAGGGTTCAACAGGATCTAATGATCTTACAAAAGCATTAGTTAAAATCTTTTTATCACCATCAAATTTTACAAAAGTGTCAGGTAAAATGTCAGGTTTGAATACACTAGGATCAACTTCCACATTATTATTTAATATGTAGTTTTCACCTAGTATAGCCTTGACATCATTTGGAATTTGTTTGGCAATAGCATCAGAATTCTTTTTGGAAGATACACACCAAGATTTACAAATTGTTTCATAATATTTTGACCTTTTAATTGATCTTCCTAATTCAGTATTTAACCTTTTAGTTTCTTCTGTGTATGCCATTTTATAGGTGTAAAGTTCTGCCTCACATTCTTTTAATTCTTTAATTTCAGCATCTTTGTTTTTGATGGTGTTTTTAAGATCAAAAATTTGTGTTCTTAACCTATCAATATCTTCTAAGAACCACTTAAAGTCAAGTAATAAATACTGAAACATTCTCACTTTTTCATTATCAAGATAGTTTACAAAGTTTTGTACCTTATAAGTAGAAACTTTATTACAAGTAGAGTCTTTATCCATCTTTTCAATAGATTTCAAATCTTCCTCAAACTTGCTAAAACCACTATCCCTTTCAATTATAGCCATTAGACACTTATCCTCTTCCTCATCAGATGATGAATCTTCATCCTCCCATGCTTCTGTGTACAAAGCCTTCTCCTAATCTTTGTTCTTTGACTTTTCTGCTTCACTCTTCAACTTCATGTACTTGAGCTTATACTTTCTTGCCTTGTCAACAGACTTGTTGGTATTTGAACCTCCTTCACTCTTAGACCAGCAATCTGCAGCTATGTGACCTATCTTGCCACACTTAAAACATTTAGCTTTCTTTGAATCAAAAGTACTCTTACCTTTACCCTTCTTATAACCAAACCTTTTCTGCTCAATCCTTTGAGTCAAAAGAGCCACCTGCCCTTCCAGATCTTGAATCTCCTCATCTTCATCAGACTCACTATCATCATCAGAAGTTTCATCACTTTCAGATTCAACCTTGCTAGAATAACTGGAGAATAATTGCTTATTCTTCTTTGTGGTAGCCACCAATGCAGCTTCTGGATCTTTAACAACCTTTTTAGCATTAATCTTGTTCTTTAATTGTGTTTCTTCAAAATTTGATAGTATGCCAAACAGCTCACTTAATTCATAGTTGTCTATCTTCTCACTGATTACCATGGATGTAATCACAGACTCAAAATTTGAAGGTAACAATTCAATGAACTTTTGACACAATACCTGTTGTGTTTTCTCTACGCCAACATTTCCAAGATCATTAATTAGAACCTGAAATCTTGAATGGAGATCACTCAAAGATTCTTTAGGCTGAGCAGCAAATTTTTCATAACATCTTATCAGATTCTTCTTCTTCTGAGTCTTAACAACTGTGACTCCTTCATAGTCATTAAGCAAAAGATCCCACATAGCTTTAGCAGTCTTGGCATGACTGATCTTTCTTAGAATTGGAACAGTAACAGCGTTACCTATAATACTTCTTATCTTACTATCAAGCTTAAATTTAATGGCTTGTGCTTCTGTCCATCTATCTCTTGGAGTTTCACGAAAGTAAGCAGGTTGTGCAGCAACAGTATCTGTGGCAGGAACAACATCAACCATTGCACCAGGAATAATAGGTCCTGTTGTGATAACTTGCTCAGCATCTTCATGAATGGAACCCAAAAACCAAAGAACTTTCAGTTTCCATGTTGCAAAGTCTGTGCCATCGAATATTGGCACGCCTTTTTCAGCCATAACTGGGGTTGGAATGGTACTGGTAGACATCTTAATCAATATATGGGTCATTTTAAAAGATTACCAAGTTGGATTTACACCTTTCCCACTCTGATACCAGTTTTTAGTTCACAGTATTTGATCTATGAACACCAGACTCTCAATTGAATAATAAATATGAATTATAAGAACAATAATTGAGAGAACACGATATGAAGATATATGAAAGATAATATTAATCGTGTAAAAGATGCATCACAAGGCTAAACCGTAGCCTCTATTTATACAGTTTTAACACCAAATCTGAAGATTTGATTTCCTAAACAACTTCACTAATAATAAGGAAAAGATAAACTCTAAACTTAACAAATATTCAAATCTCTTCAAAAGTTTATCTTCTGGAGATAAGACAGAATCAAAACGTATCTTCTAAATATTTAAACATATCTCCAAAATCCTCCTTATCTTAGCCACCAAGAAAACCAAAACGTTGACTACACCAAACATCAGAGTCTGCAACTTCAGACTCTACAACTTCAGACTCTAAAAACCTGCAAAATGTTTTTGACTCATCAGATTATTTTTCCAACACATGTGTTAATTGAACTTATGGGCATAGCCCAACGGTTCTCTCCATGTACTTTGTGTCATGGGATAGGGAAAGGTCATGAGTTCGATCCTTAGGGATGACATGATTTTCTTTAAACCAATTGAACACCAATAATGGTGGTAAATATTGACCCTATAGGGAGGTTTTACTGGATTCATTCACGGACCTCTACCCGGACCACTGCCCGAATGGATGTGTTCCCGGGTACCGTCGATCGGGTTTGGGTTTCTGCCCGAACGTGTGTGTTACGTGCAAATGATGAGAGTCATTGAAATAAATGATCTACTGATGCCAAAAAAATCGTCGTTCAAAAAAAGATTGAACATGTGTTAATTTGTTCATCGTGGTAGATTTCATTGTGAATAAAACTTTGTCAATGACCATTGAAACTTTGCAAGTTATACTACATATATGACAACTAAATGTGGCTTTTCACTATGGTATAAAGTGTTGGTGATTTAATCATCTAATCAAGAATTTTGGTGTAATTTGTGACGATCGCTTCAAATCCATATGGACGAACACGTCATTCATCGATTTCATTGCTAGGTATTTGACCTCTATATGATACGTTTTGTAAACATTGCATTCTTTTGAAAAGGCACACCATAAATGAATATTTAAATAAAAGGTTTTCTACATCTGATGATTTCTACATAAAGACAATCACCGTAAATAATAGTTTACAATAGTACTTCCATTGACAATGCAGTCAAAATAAGATACATGGTGATGATTTGGTGAATGCAATGTTTCCTTGATAAATATGCCATGTAAGACTCCATGCACATAGCTTGTCTAACATATAAGCAAACAGCGGAAGACTTCTAGGAACCGGAGAATAAACATGCTAACAAGTGTCAACACAAAGGTTGGTGAGTTCATAGTTTTAATGTTTTGCATAATTTGTACATAAAGGTGGATCACAAGATTTCAGTTGTTTCATCCAGAAACGTTTATCAAAATATTCTACAAGATTGAGCACCCTGGTAACTAAACTTAACGTATAAATAATTTGTACCCTTTGTATAATCATCTTAATAATACACGTAAACCAACGTGTACGCTTCTCAAATAGCATACGTCCGTTAAAAGGTTAGTGCTCTAGCTCGGACGGGGATATCAAGCCCTATGGATCCATATACAACTACTCGCGCCCACCAGTTCTTATAACCGGCAGTTCCTAGTTACCAAAGCTAAGGGATTTTTGGTTCAAACTCAGTGTAGAATTAAGTATGTACTTGTATCCATTGCGTTTAAAATAAAGTGCATGTATTCTCAGCCCAAAATATAGATTGCAAAAGCAATTAAAAAGGAAGCAAATGAAACTCACCTTAGCAGCACATAAAGTCGTTCACCGAAATGTGATCGAAACTCGGAATACCAAATAACCGTAGATCTCAATCTAGAGAACATATGTTGGTCAATAAATGTCTATTAAGCTAGGTCAGGTCATAGTGTATCACAATCCTAATGCTCGAGATCGACATACAAAAGTTATCCAAAGTCGTTTCAAAAAGTAAATTTTGACAATAGTTCAACAAAACGAGACATACCTTATATAAGGAGTCATTTACTCGGTTGGTAATATTCAAAAATCCATTTTATCAATCTCGTAAATAAGTTGTTTAAATCTTAATTGCAGATTCAAAAGCAATTTCAATTAACGTCAATCATAATTCAATTGATCATATCTCTTAATCCGTTCATCGAAACTATTCGATATCTAAATGAAAAGTCATTGATTTTTCGCCAGCTTTCCAAAAACATGCATATCATATACCTTTTACCAGTAATATATGTATTTAATTCGTGATTCATCATAAACTCTTTAACGACGAAATTTAGCATACAAGCATGTATAAATATATATACTCGAGCACTAGACATGGATACACAATTAATATATAAAAGATAAAATATGAGTGCTTACGTATCAATATTGAGATTCAATATTGTAGGAAAGTACGTAGACGCAACAGAGATGATAAACACTAGGTTTGATTTGCCAATAATACTCATTTTGAAAGTGACATGCTCATGACTTCGTCGTAATATTTTATGTATAATATTAATTAATAATACTAATAATAATAAGATTAATAATAATATTAATCTTAATAATAATAATAATAATAATAATAATAATAATAATAATAATAATAATAATAAAAATAATAATAATAATAATAATAATAATAAATAATAATAATAATAAATATAGAGAGCATAGATGGAGAGATATATGTGTGTGAGTGTCGACAAACTGTCCAATTTATAGAAGAATTCTGATTTCTGACCCCCATGCGATCGCATGGGTTTTATGCCTATTTCTCATGCGATCGCATGGCCCTCTGATCCAGCTCATAATCATTTGTTGTTTTATTTGTCGACATAGTTAAATATAATATATATAATATATATAATTTAAATAATTAATTATATATTATATTAAATTCATGTGCATAGTTGACTTGTAATTTTTGTTCCGATGACTCGTACGTTGTCACTCGACTTATGTCCTGGTTCTGGTTTCTCGAACGCATTTTTGTACGCTTAGAAAACTCGCAATTTACGTTTTGTGACTCGTACCTTTGTCAAAATATAATCTTAAATTATCAATAAACTATATCATTCAAAGTGTATCTTAAACTTTCGAGTGTTTTGGTCATTTACTTCTATAAATCACTTTCTCACTATTTGTTAATATATAAATAATAACAAATCATTTTATGACCAAGTTAATATATATTTTCAACATTCATAAACACGTTTTAAATATACGTCGCAAGTTATTCATACAATTAATATTCCAACTTATCATATATATTCAAATAAATATTTAAACCAATAAGTTTAATGTACGGTATCAAACAATTAATACATTGTTACGTTTTTAAGTTATAGTATATATATGTGTATCTATATACATATAATTGTTCGCGAATCGTCAAGAACAACCAAAAGGTATTTGAATATATGAAAGTAGTTCAAAAATTTTGAGATTCAGTTTTACAGACTTTGCTTATCGTGTCGGAAATGTTAATCATACAAATATTAAGTTTAAATTTGGTCAGAAATTTCCGGGTCATCACAGTACCTACCCGTTAAAGAAATTTCGTCCCGAAATTTGAGTGAGGTCGTCATGACTAACAATAAAAATGTTTTCATGACGTATATGTGTTGATAAATAGAGTTTTATCACCGTTGAATAATATGGATAAAACAATCCGATTATTCGAAGCGTATGAGAGAAGTTATCGTAAAAGAGTGAAATGAAGGAATATAGATTCGTCTTAATTTTTGACGTAGTAACGATTGATTTTCGGAATTTAAGGAATAGAAAATCTTCATATTCTAAATAAGATTTGATTCTTCGGGAATTAAGGAGATTAAGATCTTCTTTAATTAAATCCGTAATCTGCCTCGATTGCTATGTCTGATATTTCACTATAAATTGACCTCTTCCGTTTCATTTATTTTCACCACTCCTATAAGCTTCTTCCTTATTTCATACTTCCTAATAATGCTTAATCCAGTTCTGATTCTTGATATTTTCCTGGCTATCGTATCCTTCATTCTTCTTTTTCATCTGCCACCAGAGGAAGTTATTTTCTTCTACTATTACCTTAGGGTTATAGTGTTTTTCATTCTCCCGTGTCTTTATATTGCTATACGCATTGATATACACGGTTTGTAATTTCGGGGTTGTTATCGGGCTTTATATTTTCCCTTATATTTCAAAGTTCCTGCTTCTGTCTTCTATAATTATTGTCATCCCAAGTTAATGCTTTCTTTTATTTGCTGCGATTTATACCCCAATTTCTATTTAGGAGTTTTGTCCCTTCGTTTCTTCTTCTTGTGACTAAGCATTGCTTATAATGGTCCAGAATTCGCAGATATGAATTTCAGAATGAACATTGTTAATGTTCTAAGAAGAAAATGGTAATGGCACGATCTTGATTTGTTAAATTACCAGAATACCCTGGAAAAGACAGAATCATCAAGAAATATTTTCTTGATATTTTAGAGATTAACTAGAATACAAGAGTCGTATGACATAGCACATGATGACGTTATGATCTGTGAATCATCACGTTCCATTTAGAAACTCAGCATGACTTACTTTAATATAATCACGTTGATCAAGTGTCATTATATTATACTAACTCATGCTTCAGCTCCCAACACCACTTCAAAAATATTCATATTTTAAACTGGAAGGTTTCAGAATTTAGAAACTAAAATAGTTTCTTTTATGATGTAACACAGATATCATAAGGAGAAAATTGATTTCCGATAAGAATGATTATGGAATTATCTCCAGAAATATGGAGGATATTTATAATGAAAGATACGATGATATCTTAGAATTTCTAATATCAGAGGATGATGAAGAATATTGTCCGCAAGGGTTTAGATTCGGAAGAAAGGTATTCGTTAATGGCTTCAGCAGATACTGAATCATTTGGATTCTTTAAAGGCAGGTTTCGTCCTTGTGATTTATCCACAGCCTCCTTCATACTTTGCTCAATCCGTTTTCCAGTTCTAAACTTTCTCTTTTTCTGAGCTTTGCCAGCACACTATCCTTTATCATCAAACTTTTTACTGTTAAGGTCGTTTACAGTTTTTGTGCTTCATCAGCATTTTTCAAGATTTCGAGAACTAGTTCACGGTTTAAGGTGTTTTTCAGAAACTTCACATTCAAAGTCTGTAAGTCTTGGAGGTAGACTTTATATGTATATATATAACTGTTGGCATAAAATTGCTACGAGATTTAAAATACTGATTGCTAATTCCCGATGAGTCGTATGGCAATTCTCGTTACAAGATGCGAATGAGTAAATGATAGGGTTCTAATAAATATAACAATTTTTCAGAAAATCCTAGATCATTATGGTTGCTGATAAGTTTACTGCTAATGTGGTGGAATATGAAAGGTTCTCTAGTAACAATGATGAAGGGGTAATCGTTATAATAAGTCTTATTCGAATGAACAATTGAGGGTGATTTGCCGAAGTAGTGACAAAACTGTCTATTTTGAAAAGGGATTGAAAAGTTATTTTAGCTAATACATGCCAAAGGGTCTGATACGAATACGTGTTAAACTTTGACTTTAGTTTCGAGGGTTTTTCAGGTACAAGACCGCGGTTAACATGTGGTTGGATCATCATCTCGATGATTCATTATTTGAAGTGTCTTCAGGAATTTCGAGGGATTTGAACATAGATTGTAATTGTTAATATTCTTATGATGTTTTAGGATTTTGAATGATACAGATACTTTTCTGGGTTCTATGAATAGAAATGATGTTCTAGCACAGTTTTGAAGTCAAAGTATAACTTCGAAAGATGTAGGAATCTAAGAATGATGTCTTTTGTTAAATCTTGACTTGGATTTTGATTTGTCAAAATCAAAATATGTAATCAATTTGGATGAGGATGGTTGTTTTGATTTTTATAAAAGAATATCTATTGTTGTGAAAGTAGTGAGTATAGTTGATGATTTGTTGAATCAGAATCGAAGAATGTAACATATTAATTGTGAATTTATATATCCCTCGGGTATTACCTACCCGTTAAAATATTATCACCATTAACAATTTGTACAAAATAATTTTCTTAATTACAATATTTATGAAAATATACCTATATATATAGTTTCCTTAGATGAAATCATGGATTTAATGAGTTAACATAATATTAATCTCATCTGGTTTTCGACTAAGACTAGAATATATAATCTTTAAAACTTTTAGAAACTACATATTCTCTGCGGAATATTTCTTTGATGAAGTTATGAATCAATACTTCATCGTTTGTTGTTGTTGGTATTCCTTGGTATCTATGGTGCGTATGACGTTGATGTTCGAGGTACATATTGTGATGCTGAGGTGTGGGATGTGGATGTTGTTGTTGGTGGTGGTAATGATACTGTTGGTGTTGATGATGGTGGTATTGTTGATGCCGGTGATGCTGCTGGTGCTTGTAACCCTTGCACCATATTCTCTAAAGTCACTACCCGAGTGCGAAGCTCGTTGACTTCTTCTATTACACCGGGATGATTGTCGATTCGGACGAGCGGACGAATAAGATTTAGAATGTGAGATAGTATATAATCATGACTAGATACTCTGGAAATGAGAGAGAAAATGGTATTACGAATAGGTTCGCCGGTAAGTGCTTCAGGTTCTTCGCCAAGAGGGCAATGTGGTGGATGGAAGGGATCGCCTTCTTCTTCTCTCCAATGACTAAGTAAGCTACGAACCCATCCCCAATTCATCCAGAATAGATGATGGCTAATTGGTTGATCCATTCCGGTTACACTGTCTTCGGAGTTCAGGTGAATATCCATATCGGAATAGCTGTCGGAGTTTAAGGAATTTGAACTAGATACGGGATCCATCTTGTATAATTAGGGAATTGATTTTTGATATGAATTAGATTATAGGACTAATTTGGTACTCCTCAATACATAGTTTACATATGTATTTATAATACCAGAATCCCATAAGTTACGGAGGATTTTACGGAAGATGTCAGGCAAAGTTTACTGTAATAGATATGCTAAGATATGAATCTTGTCTATACAATCTATGAAATCAATGCAATAAGACGCGTTTAGACTTAAGATGATAGACAAGTAATTTCTGACAAGAAATGATAAGTAAAACTTTTGACATGCAGACACGGTCGAAGTCCAGACTCACTAATGCATCTTAACAACTATCAGTTAGACACACTCATGCAAGACCTGGTTCGCTAGGACCAACGCTCTGATACCAACTGTGACGATCGCTCCAAATCCATATGGACGAACACGTCATTCATCAATTTCATTGCGAGGTATTTGACCTCTATATGATACGTTTTGTAAACATTGCATTCTTTTGAAAAGGCACACCATAAATGAATATTTAAATCAAAGGTTTTCGACATCACCGTAAATAATAGTTTACAATAGTACTTCCATTGACAATGCAGTCAAAATAAGATACATGGTGATGATTTGGTGAATGCAATGTTTCCTTGATAAATATGCCATGTAAGACTCCATGCACATAGCTTGTCTAACATATAAGCAAACAGCGGAAGACTTCTAGGAACCGGAGAATAAACATGCTAACAAGTGTCAACACAAAGGTTGGTGAGTTCATAGTTTTAATGTTTTGCATAATTTGTACATAAAGGTGGATCACAAGATTTCAGTTGTTTCATCCAGAAACGTTTATCAAAATATTCTACAAGATTGAGCACCCTGGTAACTAAACTTAACGTATAAATAATTTGTACCCTTTGTATAATCATCTTAATAATACACGTAAACCAACGTGTACGCTTCTCAAATAGCATACGTCCGTTAAAAGGTTAGTGCTCTAGCTCGGACGGGGATATCAAGCCCTATGGATCCATATACAACTACTCGCGCCCACCAGTTCTTATAACCGGCAGTTCCTAGTTACCAAAGCTAAGGGATTTTTGGTTCAAACTCAGTGTAGAATTAAGTATGTACTTGTATCCATTGCGTTTAAAATAAAGTGCATGTATTCTCAGCCCAAAATATAGATTGCAAAAGCAATTAAAAAGGAAGCAAATGAAACTCACCTTAGCAGCACATAAAGTCGTTCACCGAAATGTGACCGAAACTCGGAATACCAAATAACCGTAGATCTCAACCTAGAGAACATATGTTGGTCAATAAATGTCTATTAAGCTAGGTCAGGTCATAGTGTATCACAATCCTAATGCTCGAGATCGACATATAAAAGTTTTCCAAAGTCGTTTCAAAAAGTCAATTTTGACAATAGTTCAACAAAACGAGACATACCTTATATAAGGAGTCATTTACTCGGTTGGTAATATTCAAAAATCCATTTTTCGGTTGGTAATATTTAAAAATCCATTTTATCAATCTCGTAAACAAGTTGTTTAAATCTTAATTGCAGATTCAAAAGCAATTTCAATTAACGTCAATCATAATTCAATTGATCATATCTCTTAATCCGTTCATCGAAACTATTCGATATCTAAATGAAAAGTCATTGATTTTTCGCCAGCTTTCCAAAAACATGCATATCATATACCTTTTACCAGTAATGTATGTATTTAATTTGTGATTCATCATAAACTCTTTAACGACGAAATTTAGCATACAAGCATGTATAAATATATATATACTCGAGCACTAGACATGGATACACAATTAATATATAAAAGATAAAATATGAGTGCTTACGTATCAATATTGAGATTCAATATTGTAGGAAAGTACGTAGACGCAACAGAGATGATAAACACTAGGTTTGATTTGCCAATAATACCCATTTTGAAAGTGACATGCTCATGACTTCGTCGTAATATTTTATGTATAATATTAATTAATAATACTAATAATAATAAGATTAATAATAATATTAATCTTATTAATAATAATAATAATAATAATAATAATAATAATAATAATAATAATAAATAATAATAATAAATATAGAGAGCATAGATGGAGAGATATATGTGTGTGAGTGTCTGTGATGATCCGGGAATTTCCGATTAAATTTAAACTTAATCTTATATGTTTCCGACACGATAAGCAAAATTTGTAAAGTTGAGTCGCAAGAATTTTTGAACTACTTACATGGAATCAGTTAACCTTTGACTAATCCTGACGATTCACGAACAATTGTGTATACATAAATATGTAAAATATATATATATATATATATATATATATATATATATATATATATATATATATATATATAGCAATATCAGTATTAATAATATTATTATATATAACATATAAATATAAATGGATATGTAAAAATAGTTACATTATTATGATTATTAATATTATTATTATCATCAATAATATTAATATTATTATAATTGGTATTACTATTAGGATTATTAATACCATTATTATTATCAATACTCTTATTATTATTATTGTTAATGTTAATATTATTATTATTATTATTAGTATTTTGATTGGTATTAATATGATTAAAGTTATTAATTATTAATAATAATTATAAAAAAAATCATACGAATACAGTATAGAATTCAGTTGCACATCTCAGTCAAGTCAACTGTACATGATTTTTTAATACTGTGCTTGATTGTACCTATTCCTACTTTCTGTTTTGTTTCATTACACCACTTGGTGTTAACTAATACCACAAAAGTTAATTGATCACATATTATTGTACGAATTCTGTTAGACATATCCATCTACTTTATAATTTTCTTCTTCATCACTACTCACAATTTGTTTCTCTATCGACAAATTTTAGCTACAAGACAACTTCATTGGATTCTTGATTATTACATAATTCGTTGGCATGTTATATGTATATCTCCGTCTCTAATTATATATGAGATAGAAGATACATGATGAACCCATAATCACCTTCCACCTCCCACAACCATCAAGCTCCAACCACCTCCATCATTTAGACACCGAGAACCACCTTGGTCTTTTTCTTTCGAAAACCACCTATCTATCTTTCCACTCTCGTTCTCTTCTTCTTGAATGTGACCCCAAGATCAACCCACAAACGGTGGACCACAATGAAACTCACCACCAAACCATGCTACTCGAAATACTTGTCTTGCTATTACCATATAGACACCACTAGACCAAACCCCCATCGTGAACCTTTGATACATACTGTTTCTGTCTTCCATTCGAACAACCCAAACAACACCACAACATTACCTTTAAACTACCACGTGTTCTTTTCTGTTTGATTGCAAACCGAACTCACCATCACCGTCAAACTAATGCACGATATCAGTTTCTGATTACAGTCACCATATTGCTCCTGTTTACAACTACAAACCTATTTGTTTTGTTTATTCCTGCTGCGTATTTATTTCTGTTTCTGATTACGTGCAAGAACAACCCCAAAACCACCCTATATACTCGATATTACCATTTTTTTTTTATTGGCTGACAATTATAAACCAAAAACCCTACCTTTGTCTCCCATTAAATTTGTGAAGTTTGACTAAATGATTAAAACAAGTGAATTGGTAGTGAGCTGTAAAGAAGAAACCGATTACTTTATTTATAGATCATGATGAGCTGTAAAGGAGAAAACATGGCTTTTGTTGTTTCTGGGTACGTTTCCAAACCACCAAACTCGCCACCTTTCTAGTTGAAACTACACCTGTTTGGCTGCTATTCCTTCCTATTTTCGAACACCAAACCAACTCATTTAAACCACTATCAAGTTGCTACAGCTGCTACTTTGTTCCGGTTTACAAACCCAAACATTATCGAATATTATTATTGCAATATGACTCGACTGCTACAGCTATTGTACTATCCTTTTCCCATTGAAAGAAGATGAAAATGATGCTTTATATAATGGTGGGGTGTAAGTGATTGTTAGTTGTCTGCCAATATCTTCTTTACCTTTTAATACTACTTAAACGAATCTCCATTTTTCCATGATATGATCTTGATTAGTTTAGGCCGTAATTTTTGGGTTAGTAATCAGTGAACTTTTGGACTACTAGTTGGGCTGCGGTATTTATGCTTGATGGGCCGTAAATTTTTTTTAAACATCATAAGAAAATCGCAAGTTGGTTGTTTGTTAGAAATAAAACGTCGAATGTTGACAATTTTGTGATGATGATTTGATCATGTAAGAACGATGATGATGATTGTTACATAAAATTATAATCGATGTTTGTTAGTGATAAAATATTTATGATAATGATGTCGTAATATATGACATGGATAATGATGATGTGTGAAAATGGTGGAATGATGAGTGGTGATGATGATAAAATGATACTATGTTTATGAGATGAAACAATAGGTTAATATAATTAAATGCAAGAAATTTATTCATGAATGTGTCAAGCGGATATGTGGTTTGCGGTGTTATTGGGTTAGCGGGACGTCGCGGGTTCAAACCCGGACTTGGGCATTTTTTTAGGACTACTCCTTTGAGGTAGTTACTTATCTATTCATTTTATTAATATTATGATCTTACTATTACTATTATTATTATTATTATTATTATTATTATTATTATTATTATTATTATTATTATTATTATTGACATATAACATTTTATTTTTAGTATTTTCATTAATTTAGTATTATTATAATTATTATTTTAACAAACAAAAGATACTTATATCAAAATATATCTTTTCTACATATATCATAACTAAATTAATATTACATGCTATTTTCTTTAAATTATTATTATCTATAAAATCTAACATTAATTAATTTACATAGCATATATAAATATATTTTTGGATATATACAATCATATAGGTAAATATTAATTTTAAAACATTATATAATATTTGTAATAAATAATATACATTAAAATACATTAATAAGAATTTAATTTATAATATATATAAAATAGTTACAATTAAACTATTTATTAACATGACATAAAAATTATAAAAGTATTATTATATAAACTTGTTTGATTGTACTTAAGTGTTTTATATATATAAATGATATAGGTTCGTGAATCTGAGGTCAACCCTACACTTGTTAAATGACGTCATATGTATTTTTACTACAAAATACAGTATTGTGAGTTCATTTGATTCCCTTTTACTCTTTACATTTTTGGAACTGAGAATACATGCGCTGTTTTTACAACTGCGTTATTTAATGCTTTTAAAATATATTTTGAACTGCGAATATGTGAAATGCTTTTATAAATGTTTGACGAGATAGACATAAGCAAAACATTCCTCGAATGAATTATTATGCAGACAGAAGTTCTGCGGATTATTGTTGAATTATGTGGACATGATAATTGCCACCATTGAATTATGTGGACATGATAATTGCCACCATTGAATTATATGGACATGATAATTGCCACCAATTGATATGAATGTTATGTATCGAGAGAATGATTTTATACACAGGTTATGTGTATGTTATTTTTGTACACGAGATATGTGTACGGTTACTATGATTTATGAAAGATGATTTTGTATACGAGAAAGGTGTACTGTATTTAAAAGATATCGCATGTACATTACAGGTGGGTATAGGATTCGGGCCCATTTGTACCATGCAGCATTTAAATCTTGTGGTCTATCAAAATGATGAATTTTATTGTTTTATGATAAACTTATGAACTCACCAACCTTTTGATTGACACTTTAAAGCATGTTTATTCTCAGGTATGAAAGAAATCTTCCGCTGTGCATTTGCCTATATTACATGGAGTCGTTCATGGCATATAGAGGTCAAAACCTCGTAATGGGACCAACTGTTGAAGACTTCGTCCAGATGGATTAGGACGGGTTCTTTCAGTTGGTATCAGAGCGGTGGTCTTAGCGAACCAGGTCTTGCATTAGTGTGTCTAACTGATAGTCGTTAGAATACATTAGCGAGTCTGGACTTCGACCTTAGCTGCATATTATAAGTATTGTTTGTCATTCCTAGTGGAAAATTACCTGTTTATCATTCCTAAGTCTAGACACGACTTCCTGCACTATTAGTATAGATAGTGTATAGATAAATTTATATCCTAGCGTATCAGTTACTATAAACTTTGTCCGACAGCTTCCGAAGATTCCTCCGTGACTTATGGAATTTTGGTATTGTATATACATAAGTAAATTATGTATTGAAGCATACCAAACTAAATCCTATAATCTTTTTCTTATCGAAAATACTTTATCTAACCGTATCAAATGAAACTCACCACTAGTTTAAATCCCTCGGATTCCGAGTTTCACCTAAGCTCCGAAAGCAGCATCACCAGAATGAATCACTCAGTCATCCATCCCCAATTCATCTGATGTGTTCGTAGTTGACTTAATTAATGGAGACGAGAAGAAGGCGATCCATTCCTTCCACCAACCGAATTCACCTCTTGGCGAAAAACCTGAAGCACTTACCGACGAACCAGTTCGAAACACCACCTTCACTCTCATTTCCAGAATATCTCACAACGATTATATAATATCTCAAATTCTAAACCTTATCCATCCCCTTATTCAAACTGCCAATCATCCCGGAATAATAGAATAAGTCAACAAATTTCGTGCTCGAGTAGTATCTTTGGAAAATATGGTGCAAAACTTACCAGCTTCAGCAACATCACTGGCACCAACAGTACCACCAACATCAACACCAGTACTACCAACAACCCAAGTTTCAACATCACATGCCTCAACATCTCATTCTGTACCTCGAGCATAATCATCGTTCTACATATCATTCTACATCATTTATCTTTATTCTACACGGCGATTATGTAATCTTTAATGTTTTAGAGATTATGTAATCTAGTACTAACGATAAATCAAATGAGTTTAATATTTTATTGACTCATTAAATCCATGATTACATCTGAAGAAAATATATATGTATGTATATTTTCATAAAGATTGTAATTAAAAATTCTTTTGTACAAACTGTTAATGGTGAAAATATTTTAACGGGTAGGTAACACTCGAGGACTATTTAGATTTCACATTAATAAGTTACACTGTACATTCTTCGAATCTGATTCAACGGTCATTTACTATCCTGTTTACATTCACATTTATACATATCCGTTCACCACAGAATAACCATTTTCATTCAAATTTCATATTTGGATTTTGACATATCAGAATTCAACAAGTGGCATAATGAAGAAAACATTGGACAAAATAAAATTTGTTAGAAACAAACAAATTAACTACGATGAATTTGTTAAGAATCCACGCTGACAAAATTCTAGCTAACTGTTCCCAGCTAACTGTTAATTCCGTATTATATTTTATTTATCGCAATTTAATTTATTGTTATTTAATTTCTGTATTTATTTTACGCACTTCAAATAACGGGACACGTATACAAGGTTTCGACATATCATATTGACCCATCTATATATCTATCTTGGAACAACCATAGACACTCTATATGCAAATGACAGAGTTAGCTATACAGGGTTGAGGTTGATTCCAAAATATATATATAGTTTGAGTTGTGATCAATACTGAGACCGGTACACGGGTCACGATACGTATTAATTAATTCGAATATTATATATAAAACTATATATGAATTATTGGACTGTTAACTGTGGACTATCGACTGTGGACTAATAATATTGGATAATTAAAATGAATTAAAATATTGATTATAACATATGAAACTAAACAACTCTTCAAGTTTGCCACTTGATTTCATCTTAAACCTCATTTGTATCTTGACGGTTACAATACGCGTTCAAACCTTTCATGATTCGTGAAAACACCTCAATCGAGAGGATGAACCAACTGCACACTACCTATGGAAGAAAAGATCGATGCATATTGTTATGCACCTGAAAACTCTCGAAAATTGAGTAAACGTTTAACGCGTAGCTGTGCTAATTCCTTTAGCGTTATTATTATCGAAAATAACTTTGCAATCTCTTTCCAAATTAGCCAATTTTGTCACAGCTCCAACAAGTCAACTTCGACTTTTCGTTTGAAACAACCTTATTATAACCTTGATATATATACGTGCTCTTTTATTGTTATCGGGGAACCTTTCATATTTTACCATATTACCAGCAGACATACCAGCAACCTCGTTGCTTCTTGGTTTAAATCTCTCTGAAAAATCATTATATTTATTTATTGAAACCCTATCATATACTCATCCGCATCTTGTAACGAATACTGCCATACCAATTACCGGGAATCAGCTATCAGTACTTTGAAAACTCACAGCATATCTACATCAACAGTTATATGTATCCATATAACATTTATCTCTTAGAATTATGATCTTTCATTCTGAAATTTTGAAAAGGCACCCAGCTTACGAATCAATACATTGAACTTTGAAAAAGCTGAATGAAGCAGCAGAAACTGTAGGGAACCGTAAACAACCTTAGTCATTGGAAGTTTGATGATAAAGAATAATGTGTTGGAAAAGCTCAGAAACGTTGGAACTGGAAAACGGATAGAGTTAACCATGAAGGAGACCAAGGACAAATACAACGACCATACCCTATATTCAAAGAATCCAGTTAATTCTGGATCCGATGAAATCTTCAACAAATATCTTGCTCCGTACTCATATTAAAATCTTGCGGAAAATCTTTCTTCATCAACCATCGAACTTAGAAATTCCAAAATATCATCATCAATATCTTCGATATTTCTGAGGATATTTTCATAAATATTCTCGTCCGAAATTATATACCTCTTCGTGCTTCCTGTGTATCATTATAATGGGAACATTCAATAGAAAATTTAGTACTAAAAAGCAGATTATGCGAAACTATGAAGAAAGCCGTGGACAAATCACAAAGAATAAGTTTGACTTCAAAAGAATCCAAATGAATCAATGTCTGCTGAAGTCTTTAGCGAATATCTTGCTCCTTACTCTAAACCCTTGCAGACAATATTCTTCATCATCCTCTGATCTTATAAATCCCAAGATAACATCGTATCTTTCATTATAAATATCCTCCATATTTCTGAAGATATTTCCGTAACTATTCTTATCTGAAATCATTAATCTATTAGTGCTATCATTGTTACATCATATAGAAACTGTTAGTTTCTATATTTTGTAAACTTTTGAGCTTAAAATATGAATGTTATTGAAGTAATGTTGGGAACTGATGCATGAGTTAGTATAATATAATGACACTTGATCAACGTGATTATATTACAGTAAGTCATGCTGAGTTTCTAATGGAACATGATGATTCACAGACTATAACGTCATCATGTGCCATGTTACACGACTCTTACATTCTATCTAATCTCCAAACATATCAAGAACATATTTTTCTAAAAATTCTATCTTTTCCCTTGAATTCCGGAATTCAACCAAGACAACGTCAAAAGTTAAAACGAAACTTCATTTATTCATTTCACTCTTTTGTGATAGTTTCATTCATGCTCTTCGAATAATCGAATTATTTTATCTGTATTATTCAATAATGATAAAACTTCATTTATCAACTCATATTCGTCATGAAAATATTTTTATTGTTAACCATGACCATCTCACTCAAATTTTGGGACGAAATTTCTTTAACTGGTAGGTACTGTGATGACCCGGGAATTTCCGATTAAATTTAAACTTAATCTTATATGTTTCCGACACGATAAGCAAAATTTGTAAAGTTGAGTCGCAAGAATTTTTGAACTGCTTACATGGAATCAGTTAACCTTTGACTAATCCTGACGATTCACGAACAATTGTGTATACATAAATATGTAAAATATATATATATATATATATATATATATATATATATATATATATATATATATATATAGCAATATCAGTATTAATATTATTATTATATATAACATATAAATATAAATGGATATGTAAAAATAGTTACATTATTATGATTATTAATATTATTATTATCATCAATAATATTAATATTATTATAATTGGTATTACTATTAGGATTATTAATACCATTATTATTATCAATACTCTTATTATTATTATTGTTAATGTTAATATTATTATTATTATTATTAGTATTTTGATTGGTATTAATATGATTAAAGTTATTAATTATTAATAATAATTATAAAAAAAATCATACGAATACAGTATAGAATTCAGTTGCACATCTCAGTCAAGTCAACTGTACATGATTTTTTAATACTGTGCTTGATTGTACCTATTCCTACTTTCTGTTTTGTTTCATTACACCACTTGGTGTTAACTAATACCACAAAAGTTAATTGATCACATATTATTGTACGAATTCTGTTAGACATATCCATCTACTTTATAATTTTCTTCTTCATCCCTACTCACAATTTGTTTCTCTATCGACAAATTTTAGCTACAAGACAACTTCATTGGATTCTTGATTATTACATAATTCATTGGCATGTTATATGTATATCTCCGTCTCTAATTATATATGAGATAGAAGATACATGATGAACCCATAATCACCTTCCACCTCCCACAACCATCAAGCTCCAACCACCTCCATCATTTAGACACCGAGAACCACCTTGGCCTTTTTCTTTCGAAAACCACCTATCTATCTTTCTACTCTCGTTCTCTTCTTCTTGAATGTGACCCCAAGATCAACCCACAAACGGTGGACCACAATGAAACTCACCACCAAACCATGCTACTCGAAATACTTGTCTTGCTATTACCATATAGACACCACTAGACCAAACCCCCATCGTGAACCTTTGATACATACTGTTTCTGTCTTCCATTCGAACAACCCAAACAACACCACAACATTACCTTTAAACTACCACGTGTTCTTTTCTGTTTGATTGCAAACCGAACTCACCATCACCGTCAAACTAATGCACGATATCAGTTTCTGATTACAGTCACCATATTGCTCCTGTTTATAACTACAAACCTATTTGTTTTGTTTATTCCTGCTGCGTATTTATTTCTGTTTCTGATTACGTGCAAGAACAACCCCAAAACCACCCTATATACTCGATATTACCATTTTTTTTTTGTATTGGCTGACAATTATAAACCAAAAACCCTACCTTTGTCTCCCATTAAATTTGTGAAGTTTGACTAAATGATTAAAATAAGTGAATTGGTAGTGAGCTGTAAAGAAGAAACCGATTACTTTATTTATAGATCATGATGAGCTGTAAAGGAGAAAACATGGCTTTTGTTGTTTCTGGGTACGTTTCCAAACCACCAAACTCGCCACCTTTCTAGTTGAAACTACACCTGTTTGGCTGCTATTCCTTCCTATTTTCGAACACCAAACCAACTCATTTAAACCACTATCAAGTTGCTACAGCTGCTACTTTGTTCCGGTTTACAAACCCAAACATTATCGAATATTATTATTGCAATACGACTCGACTGCTACAGCTATTGTACTATCCTTTTCCCATTGAAAGAAGATGAAAATGATGCTTTATATAATGGTGGGGTGTAAGTCATTGTTAGTTGTCTGCCAATATCTTCTTTACCTTTTAATACTACTTAAACGAATCTCCATTTTTCCATGATATGATCTTGATTAGTTTAGGCCGTAATTTTTGGGTTAGTAATCAGTGAACTTTTGGACTACTAGTTGGGCTGCGGTATTTATGCTTGATGGGCCGTAAATTTTTTTTAAACATCATAAGAAAACCGCAAGTTGGTTGTTTGTTAGAAATAAAACGCCGAATGTTGACAATTTCGTGATGATGATTTGATCATGGAAGAACGATGATGATGATTGTTACATAAAATTATAATCGATGTTTGTTAGTGATAAAATATTTATGATAATGATGTCGTAATATATGACATGGATAATGATGATGTGTGAAAATGGTGGAATGATGAGTGGTGATGATGATAAAATGATACTCCCTCCGTCCCACCAGAAGTGTCCACTTTGACTTTTTTCAGTCTTTCTAATTTAACTTTGACTTTAGATATTTTTGTAGATTTTATATAATATTTGATGAAAATTATATCAATGAAAAAACACTATTAAAACTCAATCCATTCATATAATTTTCATCAAATATTATATAACACAACCATAATTATTTATAGTCAAAGTTGACAAATAAAGACTGTCAAAAGTCAAAGTGGACACTTATGGTGGGACGGAGGTAGTACTATGTTTATGAGATGAAACAATAGGTTAATATAATTAAATGCAAGGAATTTATTCATGAATGTGTCAAGCGGATATGTGGTTTGCGGTGTTATTGGGTTAGCGAGACGTCGCGGGTTCAAACCCGGACTTGGGCATTTTTTTTAGGACTACTCCTTTGAGGTAGTTACTTATCTATTCATTTTATTAATATTATGATCTTACTATTACTGTTATTATTATTATTATTATTATTATTATTATTATTATATTATTATTATTATTATTATTATTATTATTATTATTATTATTATTATTGACATATAACATTTTATTTTTAGTATTATCATTAATTTAGTATTATTATAATTATTATTTTAACAAACAAAAGATACTTATATCAAAATATATCTTTTCTACATATATCATAACTAAATTAATATTACATGCTATTTTCTTTAAAATATTATTATCTATAAAATCTAACATTAATTAATTTACATAGCATATATAAATATATTTTTGGATATATACAATCATATAGGTAAATATTAATTTTAAAACATTATATAATATTTGTAATAAATAATATACATTAAAATACATTAATAAGAATTTAATTTATAATATATATAAAATAGTTACAATTAAACTATTTATTAACATGACATAAAAATTATAAAAGTATTATTATATAAACTTGTTTGATTGTACTTAAGTGTTTTATATATATAAATGATATAGGTTCGTGAATCTGAGGTCAACCCTACACTTGTTAAATGACGTCATATGTATTTTTACTACAAAATACAGTATTGTGAGTTCATTTGATTCCCTTTTACTCTTTACATTTTTGGAACTGAGAATACATGCACTGTTTTTACAACTGCGTTATTTAATGCTTTTAAAATATATTTTGAACTGCGAATATGTGAAATGCTTTTATAAATGTTTGACGAGATAGACACAAGCAAAACATTCCTCGAATGAATTATTATGCAGACAGAAGTTCTGCGGATTATTGTTGAATTATGTGGACATGATAATTGCCACCATTGAATTATGTGGACATGATAATTGCCACCATTGAATTATGTGGACATGATAATTGCCACCAATTGATATGAATGTTATGTATCGAGAGAATGATTTTATACACAGGTTATGTGTATGTTATTTTTGTACACGAGATATGTGTACGGTTACTATGATTTATGAAAGATGATTTTGTACACGAGAAAGGTGTACTGTATTTAAAAGATATCGCATGTACATTACAGGTGGGTATAGGATTCGGGCCCATTTGTACCATGCAACATTTAAATCTTGTGGTCTATCAAAATGATGAATTTTATTGTTTTATGATAAACTTATGAACTCACCAACCTTTTGGTTGACACTTTAAAGCATGTTTATTCTCAGGTATGAAAGAAATATTCCGCTGTGCATTTGCTCATATTACATGGAGTCGTTCATGGCATATAGAGGTCAGAACCTCGTAATGGGACCAACTGTTAAAGACTTCGTCCAGATGGATTAGGACGGGTTCTTTCAGTGTCGACAAACTGTCCAACTTATAGAAGAATTCTGATTTCTGACCCCCATGCGATCGCATGGGTTTTATGCTTATTTCTCATGCGATCGCATGGCCCTTTGATCCAGCTCACAATCATTTGTTGTTTTGTTTGTCGACATATTTAAATATAATATATATAATTTAAATAATTAATTATATATTATATTAAATTCATGTGCATAGTTGACTTGTAATTTTCGTTCCGATGACTCGTACGTTGTCACTCGACTTATGTCCCAGTTCTGGTTTCTCGAACGCATTTTCGTACGCTTAGAAAACTCGCAATTTACATTTTATGACTCGTACCTTTGTCAAAATATAATCTTAAATTATCAATAAACTATATCATTCAAAGTGTATCTTAAACTTTCGAGTGTTTTGGTCATTTACTTCTATAAATCACTGCCTCGCTATTTGTTAATATATATATAATAATAAATCGTTTTATGACCAAGTTAATATATATATTTTCAACATTCATAAACACGTTTTAAATATACGTCGCAAGTTATTCATAAAATTAATATTCCAACTTATCATATATATTCAAATAAATATTTAAACCAATAAGTTTAATGTACGGTATCAAACAATTAATACATTGTTACGTTTTCAAGTTATAGTATATATATATATATATATATATATATATATATATATATATATATATATATATATATATATATATATATATATATATATATATATGTATCTATATACATATAATGGTTCGCGAATCGTCAAGAACAACCAAAAGGTATTTGAATATATGAAAGTAGTTCAAAAATTTTGAGATTCAGTTTTACAGACTTTGCTTATCGTGTCGGAAATGTTAATCATACAAAGATTAAGTTTAAATTTGGTCAGAAATTTTCGGGTCATCACATAATTGGATTTACTAAGTAGAGAAAAGAGTAATCTATCGATACTCTAAAACGAATTTGGTGAGTGTGGAGCACACATTCGTAAAGAGTAAAATAGATTGCGGTTTTTGGAACATGAACTTGGTGTTATTTAACTGGACAGAATGAAAGTGGACCGCCGGTCCACATACGATGTCTTGATTGACATAAGGTAAGTGGACCGCCGGTCCACATGTGGTGTCTTAAGTGACAGAAGGTAAGTGGACCGCCGGTCCACTTTGGACCCCCGGTCCACTGACGGTTTTCTGCCAGTTTTTGGGTATTAACTTACCATTCTACCATTTGTTCCACAGAGGTTTTTATACGAATTTTCTCTGCAAAACACACAGAAAAACACTCTCTACATTTATTTGATTAATTCTCTTTTAGCCAAGAAGATTAATCGCTCCTTATCTTATCTCAACCGAGATTTCGTGTAACCCGTGGCTAATTGGGTCGAAATACTTGATTCGAAAGTGTTCACACGATTCAAGGAACAATATGGTGTTCTCTGTTTACAGCCACGCACACGTTTATACAAACATAAAGTGACATTTTAATTTTATTCTCATGAAACCTAAAATTTATTGACATGATCCTCTTAATCTCACTCCTCAGCAGCTATCATGGAGGAAATCCGGACCAATCCGAGGACATGACCGTTAAACCCCCTTCAATAACATTCCCCAATTACAACTTCATCTTTGTCACCTCACAGTCATCCCTCCAAAAAACCTTCAATTCCACTTCACGTCACAGTCACAGTTACAATTATTCGTGGTCTGATGATGGAGTATATGATCCATGAAATTACACCGCTCCGAGTGCAATCACACAACACGTGTATAATATGATTCATATATATGTGATCAACATGTATATCATAACAATGGATTGTGTCATGTAATGGAGTTGGTCATTCTTATTAGTATACTTTTGGTGTTGCTATATATGCATGCTTGATAAGGACCACACAAGGTGTAACACTGAGTTATATGGTGCAATTGCATTTGATCTGTACCCATGGCCATCAAGGTCAATGATATATAGTGTCATACACTCTTTTGATGATGAGTGCTTGCTGATCTTTCACTTCCTGTTAAAGGCTCCATCATCTTTCACTTCCTGTAAATGGAAAATTATTCAATTAAACATTGAAACTACAAGGATGTTATGTTGTGCACTTGTGCATACGATATAAAGTGGAGACCTGATTAAATAAGTGTATTTTGCATAATTAAAATATTTTATTGAAAAAGTTGCCCATCATTATCATTATTTGATGAATGATAAACTTGCAAAAGATCTTTGATATGACTAAGTCAAACGTTGTTTTGATCAACTTGCAAAAGTTAGTGGTAATGATTTTGTATTTATTTTAATTTGGAGTTGTAGTCAATCTTTTGTAGAAGGCAACAAGAGATGAAGATCTAGCATATTTGAATGGTAGAATACTATGTTGTAGTTTTGTGATAAAGAAATCTACATTCTAATGGATAGCAAAGTAAGATTGACGCTAATTAAGTTTAATTTGTTGCTATCTCACTTCTGCTTCTAATTAAATAGTGAATATTTTTGTTGTTTGAAAAAAATTTGTACTAGTGATAGTTACAGATTCTATACCCAAAATAGAGACAAGATGGAGCATTATAAATTTATATTCCACCATTAACTTATGATATGAGGAAGATTGAAGAGACATCGCTATCTATATCTTGATTGTTCATGCCCACTATTTGCACTATCATTCCCCAACACAAAAACTCTCCTTTAGAATCTTAATAACACGTTCCTTAATCACTCACACGATTGTTCAAATATTTGACCAGTTTTTTTTTGGACATCAGTTTGGGATTACTCAGGGGACTTAACCACCCACGCGTTCATCTCTCGTAGTTGCATAACCCGCCCCCAACTACTGCCCTGGAAGAAACCCGGACCAATCCGAGGGCATGGCGCCATGGCCAGTAAAACCCCCCCCTCCCCGCTGCCCCCGCACGAAGCGAAAGGCAACCTTCAGGTCAAGGGATAACATTGAGTGCAGTCTTATTCTCTGGCATGACCAGTTTTTGAATACATTAGTGTGGATTTGGGGGATTTGTTACAGTCTTATAAACCAACTACAAGTCTACGACTATTGACGTTTAAAGAACGAATACTCCAAGTGATCTTTACCTTGATGTGAAAATGAATATGCTCCTTATGATGTTCTTAGTTTGCACGTCTTGCATTTTAATTTAACCAGAGAATAATCTTTACTTTAATTTAATGCTGAGGAATAAAAATAATCCTTCGTCAACTTGTCACAACACAACGTATCGTTTAGAAACAATAATAAAGCGAAGATAAAATGCACGTCATTTTGTGTTCGCAATAACTTTGAATATATATACATGTGACGGATATGATTATATGAAGATCAGATACTAAGAATATCCATATATAGAAGGCTTGTATATGTATGTGAGATACATAGATTTCACTGTATTCAAGTCTGTATGTTTAGTGTGACGACCCGGAAATTTTCGACCAAATTTAAACTTAATCTTTATATGTTTCCGACACGATAAGCAAAGTCTGTAGAGTTGAGTCTCAAAAAGTTTGAACTATTTTCATATATTCATGTAACCTTCGACTGTCCCCAATGATTCACGAACCATTGCTTGTAAATATGTGTATATATATAAAAATGTGTATATATAAATATATGTATAATATATAATAACATGAACATTAATAAACTATTATATACATTTTTTGTTATAAATAAATATGTACAATAAAATACATTGTAATAAAAACTATTATTTTATACGTATATTTCTTGTATATATATATTGTTATATCTAATTTAATTATTTAATATATATTTATTTGCGTAGTAAATTTTGTTATTTACAACTGTTTATATATAGTGTATATTAAATATAATTAATTTTGAGCTTAAATGGTAAATGTCTGTAACTTTCGGTTGACGTTTAATTATTTTTAAAATAGGTCTAATATATATATATAAAGTTTTAAAATAAAAGTTGTTTCAAAATTTGATTAAAAAGATAATAGTTTTGATAAATATTTTTTTTACCTTTTCAAGCTAAGTTTTTGTACTCCGTACATATAAATTGGAACAGAAAATAAATAATTATCGAATCTTTTTGATCAGGTTTCAAACAGGTAATGACCAGAATAAATAAATGGACTTAAATTGAAAATCTAGGATTTTTAGGAACACTTTTATAATTTAACTGTTTAGCAATGAACCACGATATAATAACCATTATTAAAGTGTCGGTACTAATTTACAAAAATATAGGCGGCTAACTATTCAAATCATTGTATCATGTTACTGTTTTACTAGTTGCTTGTGACTCTTTCACTACTATCTCCATTTCATTCTTTATTTATATATACAATATATACCTATTCCTATATGCTAATATATTAGAGATAGATATATGTAGATGAATAAAAATGCTGGATCACCACCACTGCCATTTTGCTTTCTGTTTTACAGCTGAACCAACCACTAGTCATCACCTCCCTTTCCTTCTTCTACATCACCACCTATGGCCTTGTTCCTGATGATAACCAAAATTCTGTAAACCACCACTAGTTGAACACCATCACCACTCGATCACTGTGATTGTTCTCTTCTATTTTGTGTTCAACATCTCATCACCATCATCTATCACCACACCTGCAATTCACCCTCGAAGCTATTGAGAACTACTGCTGCCATTACAATCAAACATCATTATCATCTTCCAAAAACCATCAACATCCATCACCTCCTACTACCGATTTCTTCTTCACTCAAGAACACCACCACTACAATTGCAACTCTTAAAGATTTTTGTTTCAGTCAGCCTAAAAACCGAACTCAATTGTCAAATTATCATCATCAAATTTATGTTATTGTTCCTACTATTAGGTTTCTTCTATTCCATGTTACCATCGAAAACTTTAAAGTCAAATACATACCTATTGCAGCCTAGAATAACACGCTATCTCCAGTACACGATTATTGGTTCTGTTTCTACAAGAACAACAGTTCGATCTTACTGCAACTGCTACGGGTCTCTGCTATTTTCTAGTTCAATTTCACCTCAAAACCTAATCTGTTTTAGCCATCACCAAAACCCTTTGATTGATTAATATTGATGAGGATGATGATGAATATCGTGATAACAAACGATGGTAATCGATATAGATGATGACGAGTGAGAGGATGATACTATTATAAATTGATATGATGGAAAATTGGGATCGAATTAGTTTTTCTCTCTTTTTTTTTCTGTCGAGCTGCAAAACCCCACCTGTTGTTTTCTTGTGTTATTAAACTGATTCTTAACCTAATCCACCAAAACATTACTGGACCGGTTTTCTTGATGTGGAATTTCTAGTTGGACCGTATTACTAATTGGGCTGTGATCAAGTTTAAATTTCTAATTGGGCTGCTATGGCCTACTAAACCCCCGAAGAAAGGTTAAATAAAATTAAAACGTAAAATTGAAAAGTGAAACAACCCAACCCGTATTTCATACGATAAATTCTTTTTTTAAAATAATACACATTTACGCGCCAATTAAATATGTAAACCATTCCACACGTTTCGTTAAAACATACAATAAGTTTAGTGTTTACAAAAGGCACAAAGGCCATTAAAGAATGTGATACAAGTTTGACCAATACAAAAATGATAGTTTTAAACCAACCAACACATCGAGCATGGTTTGGGACTAAACTACCCAAAACGCTAGGCCAACTTCCAAAAGCTCCAACATAACATCATCAAGGGACACCTAGTGCCCAACAACCCCCTTGCCCTTGTCCACACCTTCATCTAAAAAGATAAACAACGAGAGGGGTAAGCTAATGCTTAGTGAGTGCAACAATTATACGTTTACATATACAACCTACTTACTTGCAATCACTTACGCATTTACCGCATACATGCTAGCATTATAAGTAATCATACCATCACAAGTATAACACTAAACCTTCCACCATACGAGCTAGCATAACAATAGCATATAGTTTAAACAATATAATATGCTACAATCCACACACACACAACCATGGTTAACCAAACGAATGAGGGAACGGTGTTTAAAGACCGTCGGAGTTCATAACAACCATTAGTGCACTTAACACTTCGTACACTAACCCCACGGGTGGCATCTTAACACGTCAATACTTTACCCCGGGTGGTGCCTTAACACTTCGACACTTCACCCCGAGTAGTGTCTTAGCACATCGACACTTCACTCGTTACATCTCTCGGAGTGGCATCTTAACACATCGATACTTCACTCCCGAGTGGTGTCTTAACACATCGACACTTCACTCGCCACGTGAGGAGTGGTGTCTTAACACATCGACACTTCACAACTCAACTACACAAATAAATACATCATATATGCACGCATATAATTATTCCACTCACCTTAACACTTCGGTGATGATTATGAACTTTCGAAACTTCAAGGCAACGTACCTAATACATAAGTACACATTTAATTACACAACTAGTGGAACTTACCACACTACATATCACTTGAGCATTTAATGACCCATTTGCATTAAATAGCTCACCTACCTCAAAACCGCCCATAAATGGTCAAGACTCATATTAAATCACTAAAGCTAGTGATTTAAGTCTACTAACATTAATTAATCGCAACTTAGGGTAATTCATACCCATTTCACCCAAGCTAGGTCAACATTACCCCTTTTGGCCCATTTTAACACTCTTTCAACATTAAACAAGTGTTTTAAAGCTTAACAACACCATTAATACTTACAAATCTTAAATCGTAAGGCCAAACCCTAGGTTATAGCTATTTAAGATTTCTTTTCACCCACATAACCCAAGTTCACCCATTTTAACCCCAAATGGGTCATACAAGTCTCTAGTAACCAAAACCCTAGCCATTAACCAATTAAAACTCAAAACTTAGAGTTAGAACTTACCGAGACTATCAACGGGTAGCTAGAGACAAGAGGAACAACTTTAATTCTTGCTCCAAAGATCAACCCTCAATCCTTCACTCTCAAATCTCACCTTTAATTCAATTGGGTTTTAAGTTTTGGGAGAGAAAATAGAAAGAAAAGGGAAAAGAAATTCAATTAAATGAACAAGTGGATGAGATTTAATGCTCCCATCAGACTTACACGTCAAATTACCAATTTGCCCCTTAAATTCCCTTAAAATGAGCTAAGTCCGGATTCTGTCCAGCAGGACTGCCGCGGCGTGGCCCAATTCATCGCGGCGCGACATTCAACATGAAAATCGACCCTTCATAACCCTCATTCTGTTCCTGGTTTGCTTGTTATGCCGCGGCGCGGACCATTTAGTCGCGGCGCGGCCTAAGGCTGTAACTGAGCAGCTCGACCATCTTAAACAAATTTCAACATTAATTAATTTTGTACATTTCAAACCCGCTTCCTATTCTCACCTAACCTTCAACTATAGTCTCGCAAGACTTAACGCTATCAAAACCCACATATAGACTTGCTTATGCACACATTATCAAGTATACCCATACATATATATATATATATATATATATATATATATATATATATATATATATATATATATATATATATATATATATATATATATAAATATATACATATATTCATACATTTACACGTACGCTAACGAGTTATAAACGTACAAATGATTAAGTATGTACCTTTCAATACGTACGGGAAAAACGGGATGTTACAACTCTCCCCCACTTGAATCGCAGCGCGTCCTCGCGATCCAAGTCGCATGACAAGCTGGAAGATAGACCAAGATAAACTCTTCGGATTCCCATGTAAACTCGGAACCCTTTCGATGTCGCCATTGCACCTTGAAAGTTCTAATTTTCTTGTTTCGCAACATCTTAACCTTCTCATCAAGGATTGCAACCGGTTCTTCCGCACACTCTAGCTTGTTATTCAACGTAATCTCATCTAAAGGCACCCAAGTCGAGTCATCCACAAGACACTTACGAAGATGGGAAACATGAAACGTGTTATGGATTCCCGCAAGTTCTTCGGGTAACTCTAGTCGATAAGCAACCTCACCAACACGTGTCGAAACCTTGAAAGGACCAATAAACCGAGGAGCTAACTTTCCTCGTTTCCGAAACCGGATAACACCCTTCCATGGAGAAACCTTAAGCATCACCATGTCACCTTCTTGAAACTCAATCGTTCTCCTGCCTTTATCGGCATAAGACTTTTGTCAATCTTGTGCCGCTTTAAGTCGAGCCCGAATCATCTCAATCTTACAATTCGTCTCCAAAACCAAATCGGAGCTCCCGATCTCTCTTTGACCCACTTCTCCCCAACAAATGGGAGTTCGACACCTACGCCCATAAAGCATCTCATACGGTGGCATTCCAATACTAGTGTGGTAACTATTATTGTACGAGAATTCCACCAATGGCAAGTGCCCATCCCAACTTCCACCAAAATCAATAATACACGCCCTTAACATATCCTCCAACGTTTGGTTCGTACGCTCAGTTTGACCGTCCGTTTGAGGATGATACGCCGTGCTCATTTTCAATTGAGTACACATATCTTCATGAAACTTGTTCCAAAACCGGGACGTAAAACGAGTATCTCGATCCGAAACAATAGATATAGGAACCCCATGTCTCGATATCACCTCCTTGATAAACAGCTTGGATAAAGTCTCCGATGATATCGTTTCTCGAATGGGAAGAAACAAAGCACTTTTTGTCAATCGATCAACTATCACCCAAATCGTATCATATTGAGTTCTCGCCGTCTTCGGTAACTTAGTAATGAAGTCCATGATAATGTGCTCCCATTTCCATTTCGGGACTTCCAAGGGTTGTAACTTACCGTACGGCTTTTGGTGTTCGGCTTTAACTTACAAACACGTGACGCATTGTTCAACATACTTAACCACATCACGTTTCATACCGGGCCACCAATAATCTTTCTTCAAGTCATAGTACATCTTTGTTGCACCCGGATGAATGGAATACTTTGACTTATGTGCTTCATCTAGTAGCACTTGTCGGTTACCACCCATCTTAGGTACCCACACTCTTCCTTGAAACGACAACAAACCACGCGAGCCCATAGTAATGAACTCCGTTTGCCCCACAATCCGCTCTTCATGCTTGTTGTGAACATACGCTTCTATTTGAATCTCACCAAGCTTTACAAGGAAATCGTTAGTAATAATCATGCGTAACGATCCTACTCGTATCACCGGATGTTGACTCTTTCGACTCAACGCATCCGCGACCACGTTCGCCTTTCCCGAATGGTAAAGTATCTCACAATCATAATCCTTTACCACATACATCCATCTACGTTGATGATAAGGCTAAAAAGGGACATATATTTCATAGCAATATCCCTCCTAAATAATAGGTTTTCATATGTAATTGTATTATATTTTTATTGTAATTGTTTAAATAAATAAGTGCGAAGACAAAAGGCGAAAACGAAGATTTGAAGACACAAACGTCCAAAAAGCTCAAATGTACAAGATACAATTCAAAAGGTTCAATTTATTGATGAAAAACGTCTAAAAATGACAAGAGTACAAGTTACAAAACGCAAAGTACAAGATATTAAATTATACGAAAGGACGTTCGAAAATCCAGAACCGGTACCCGAGCCAACTATCAACGCCCGACGCAATGGACCAAAAATTACAAGTCTACTATGCACAAGAATATAATATAAAATATAAATAATTATATTAATTATTTATATTTTATATTTATATATAAAATATGTCGACAAGCAAGGTTCCAAAAGTATGTGAGCTGGATTTTCAAACTCCACGACTCGCGGAGTTTGAAGGCTTAAAACTCCACGACTCGCGGAGCTGTCAGAAATCAGAAATTCCTATAAAAGGCACGAGCTTCTGCCGAGTTTTTTACACAAAAATCAATCTATCTCTCTGTATTAATATATATATATATATATATATATATATATATATATATATTATAAATTAGTTTAGTTTTATATTAGATTAGTTCGGGTTATGTAAAGGTTATTTTACGGGTTTTAAAGTCGAAATTCTGTCCGTGTAACACTACGCGATAAATACTCAATGTAAGTTATGTTCTCCTTTTTAAATTAATGTCTCGTACTTAAGTTATTATTATGCTTATTTGAGCCAAAGTAATCATGATGTTGGACTAAATATTAAAGACAGGGTAATTGGGCTTTGTACCATAATTGGGGTTTGGACAAAAGAACGACACTTGTGGAAATTAGACTATGGGCTATTAATGGGCTTTATATTTATTTAACTAAATGATAGTTTGTTAATTTTAATATAAAGATTTACAATTGGACGTCCCTATAAATAACCATATACACTCGATCGGACACGATGGGCGGGGTATTTATATGTACGAATAATCGTTCATTTAACTGGACACGGGAATGGATTAATAGTCTATGGAATTATTAAAACAGGGGTGAAATTATGTATAAGGACACTTGGCATAATTGATAACAAAGTATTAAAACCTTGGATTACACTCAGTCGATATCCTGGTGTAATTATTAAACAAAGTATTAAAACCTTGTTACAGTTTAAGTCCCTAATTAGTTGGAATATTTGACTTCTGGTATAAGGATAATTTGACGAGGACACTCGCACTTTAAATTTATGACCGATGGACTGTTATGGACAAAAACTAGACGGGCATATTAAATAATCCAGGACAAAGAACAATTAACCCATGGGCATAAAACTAAAATCAACACGTCAAATATCATGATTACGGAAGTTTAAATAAGCATAATATATTTTATTTCATATTTCATCGTACTTTTATTTATTGTCATTTTAATTATTGTTATTTATTTTATATTATTATTTAAATATCGTCATTTACTATACGCTTCGTTTAAAATATAAATCGACAAACCGGTCATTAAACGGTAAAACCCCCTTTTGTATATTATTATATATAATTATATATATTTTGTACAAATATAGTTGTTTAAAAATATAGTGTGCAATAAGCCCGCTCCCTGTGGAATGAACCGGACTTACTAAAAACTATACTACTCTACGATTAGGTACACTGCCTATAGTGTTGTAGCAAGGTTTAGGTATATCCCATCTGTAAATAAATATATAAAACTTGTGTAATCTGTATCGCTTTTCGTATCAAAAATATAATACTATTTCGTACCCCCACGCTACCACATCAAGTTTTTGGCGCCGCTGCCGGGGAAGTCGGCGAAACTCTATATTTTTAATTTAGTTTTGTATAAATATATATATTTTTAGAAAAACAATATAAAACTTAAGTAAAAAAAAAAAACCGAAAATGCAAACTCCACGACTCGAGGAGTTTGCAGGCTTAAAACGCCGCAACTCGCGGAGCTGCCCTGACGCGCTGACAGAAACCCTAAAATCGCATTAATTACGGATTATTATTTATTATTATTTAAACCTAATTAGTTTATTATTAATATAATTTAGTTTTAAGTTTTAATTAATTAGTTATAATTAATTATATTTAGTTTTAATATATAAAAAATTAATACTTTTATAAAATATAAAAATAAAAATATAAAAATAATATTTTTATAAAAATTGTACTTTTTACAACTTTAAGTTTATTTTTATATTTTGTATTTGCATAAAAAATAATATTTTTTAGTGTAATATTTGTATCTTTATTGTTCGTAGCTAGTTTTAAGTTCTAGTATTTTGCCGTAGCTTATTTTTATTTCTAGATTTTTAGGCTTTGTCATAAAATCCCTTAAGAGCTTTTTCTTTAGACTAAGATTTAGGTGCTTTAGAATTTTGCGACGCCGTTTTTATATTTTAGTACCTTTTTAAGTTATTACCATTTGGGATATAGTTTTTCTTTTAAGCTTTAATATTTTTAGACGCAACTTTTAATTCTTAGTTTTTAATTCTTTTTTAAGTTTCGAAGCGCTACTTTCTTATTTTTATTTTTCGACGCCTATTATTTTTCGACACTTTTATTTTTCGATATTTTTCGACGCACTTCTTTTTCTTTCTTATTTCTCGACGCTTTAGTTTTTTTTAGGACTTAGAAATTTTCTCTATTTCTTATCTAATATCTCAAACGGAAAGAAAAATTATTTAAGTGGTTAAATTAATGGACGTTGACAATTTTCTGCTTCGTAGTAATAGTTGGATTTGTTAGTGGCTGAGTTGTGAGCTTCCGATTTAAAGGGTTCTGGCTCCCTGCTGCATCTTTTGGCTATTCGAAACGTGGGCAAAAGCAGAAAAGTCTATTAATTGGACAACTTATATAAGTTTTTCTATTTTTATAACTAATAGGATAATTAGTAAATGCACCACATTGTAGCTAAAATTTGGCCATCGCAATAAAATGGAAAATTTTGAAAACAAGGCTATGGAAACTCTTTTTGATATCCAAAATCAATTAAATCAATACTCTCAAACGGGTGTTGATGACAATTTGTTCGGTCAATCTTGGATTACGAATGACGAAACAATAACTGGTTGTGAAATCTGTGGAGATTATCACTCAACATGGGAATGTTATTATTACGTTCCTATGGAAAATTACACACCCACGGAACCTGAATGGAATGATTATGAAGAATACAATTCAAATTGGGATTATCCCCAGGAATATTTCCAAACTCAACAACCAGTAGACGAGGAAAATTACGTGTCTGAAAATTTATTAGACAATATGAAAATCAAACTCGAAGAACTCAATGCTCAAAATGAACAAATGAGCGAGTTTGTAAACCGGCAAGCTGAAACTCTATCAGACTACACACCTGTTGATCTGAGGAGTATTGTGCAAGAAAATCTCATATCATCGAATTTTGATGAATTCGAGAGCTCCGAAATCACCAACTATCCCGATGATACTTTTTATTCAGTCTTACCAATTTCACAACATATCGACACATTAGCCTCTACCGACGAAATCATCAATCCATCAATGGATGAAGAAGAAGTAAGGGTGACAAATTTGTACTCTTAGGAAAACGATAACGTTGAAAATTTTACCCCCAATACCAAAGTGGTGGGACCGATAAGTACCGTTAATAAAGAAGAATCTACTTCGATCCCAAAATTCACCATTCCACAACCTTCCAACCCAATATTCTCAATAGACGAGTCATCTACCGAAGATGAACTACGAGCTGTAATAGATAATGACACCTCGGATTTCACCCAATCGGGTAATAGAGGTGAAAACTTTGATCACGAGAATAAAAGAAAGGAAATATTAGGAATTGTCCACCCTATAATATGTATGTCAGTGTATATCGATCCATTTGACCAAGGACCAGAAAAGAGACATATCCATTTACTAAAAGCTACACTTAAAAAAGAATTAAATAGTGACGATCGGGTGGTTCTAAACTTTAAACCCAATGATATATTATACACCACCCGAGATGTAAATAACTGGCTCACTATTCTAATTCGTGGAACTTATTCTACCGATTTCACATGTCGTCAGCTAAGTGTGGGGAAGTCTAACCCCACTTAACATTAAATTAGGGGTTCGGGTTAGTGCATAACTCTTTAATAAAAATGCATGATTAGGGTAAAAGACGCTTTTTCAAATATTAGTAAAGAGTTCAGAAAAGCAACCGTTTTTGAAGAAAAATATGTGTGATAAAACAAGAAGGAATGAACGATGAGGCGCGCCATCTATCATTTGACGAGCTTTGTAATTACAAACTGGGTATTTTCAATTACTTTTCTACACTAATCACCCTCATGAATTTATAATTAGAGTCTGATTTCATGCAAATGAGGGCATTGCATGATCTCGAGTGTGGGGAAAGGTTATAAATTCTCTCGAGTTTATACGCCAAATTTTATGAAAATTTGAAAAAATTTCAACTAAATGAATTTAAAATCATGTTTATATATGTTTATGAACGGTGAAAATTAGGTGTTAATACCAAAATTATCGTTACCTCGGAAAGGACATAAATTGAGAAACACCCTAAAACGCTTGAATTCATTTAAAATGGAATAAAGGAGAATAAAAAGGCAAAGAAATAAACTAAGTGTGGGGAGAATGTACCTAGTTATTCAATTAAAAACTATCTAGCACATGTTTCTGTAAAGTTTATTGCAGGTGCTTTTGTTTTGGACTAAATTAACTATTTTACCCGATGAAAGAAAAGAAAAGATGGATCTACACGATGAATCAATTCCATCATTAAAAGGAAGTAAAGTCTTTCGAAAAAGACACGCGCTTCTTGATTTAGGTCATGAAGTTGTCGTCCAGACCAGCTGTAGGTTGATGAAAAATCTAGAAAAGTCATCTCTAAAATCAGCAGGAAATCCACGGACCTCAGCATCAAACAGGGTCGCCAAGTGGTCAGATTTATCCTAACCATGAGAAGGATTTATCTCGTACAATGGGGGGCACCGTGAAAATTAGCTTGATAAGACTAATGAAACAGACCCCCAGAAAGGATAATCTCCTTAAAGATTAAAAATTAGCTTTTAAGCCTAATATTACTCAATCCTTGAGATTGACCTTAAAGATTGAGAATTACAAACTCATGGAATTCAATGATATCTAAACTCGAGCTTGAACGAGAAAATATTTTGATCAAAATTAAAACCGATTTGTTTTCTGAAAACCTATTTTCAATGCGTTCATTACCATTGAACGTTAAATCCTAGGAATTCACCTGGAATTCATTAGGTCACCTGAACCAAATCGGGTGTCAACCGTAAGAACGGTGGTTGCATAGCATGGTCGAAGACAGGACCTTGTGCCAGACCGAAAAATCATAGGATGATCTTTACTATTGCTCCTACAAAGGATAGTAATAGTATCCGACACATTTATAGACCATAATAAAATGCATGTCATTAGACATTGCCTTAACAGTTTCTTGTTTATCGCTTTCCTTTACAACCGGACGGTAGTTTGCCGAAAGGTAATATACGGGACAAGTAAACTGGACGTGTTGCTTTCCTAATACAAGGTTAGCAAGTGGGTGACACAAAACCATAAGTTTTGAGCTAAAATTTTCAAATCTGAAACCCACAAAACCCACAAAAATATTTTGCAACACCCGTGAAGGGTTATTCCGGAAAACTTGTCTAGGGTAAAATCTAGCTTGAATTTTCAAAAGATCAAATATTTTCATAAAGATCCAATTTCCTTACGGATCTAAATTTTCATAGTCATGTGGGACTGTAAACCGCCTTTCAAATGTGCACTTTGCTTTGGAAACCGAAAGTAAATTGGCTATTTGATTGCAAGTGTTGTTGACCTAAACCCGAGGCAACTGTGGATGACACACCCACCTTTAACCATGGTTCTATCGTTACTATCATTGTTTATACCACCATATCAAAATCACTAATGTACAAAGTGTGATGAATAAAAAAGTGATTCATGTATGTTTTTATTTCAAGTTCTGTATTGCTTGAGGACAAGCAACGCTCAAGTGTGGGGATATTTGATAAGGCTAAAAAGGAACATATATTTCATAGCAATATCCCTCCTAAATAATAGGTTTTCATATGTAATTGTATTATATTTTCATTGTAATTGTTTAAATAAATAAGTGCGAAGACAAAAGGCGAAAACGAAGATTTGAAGACACAAACGTCCAAAAAGCTCAAATGTACAAGATACAATTCAAAAGGTTCAATTTATTGATGAAAAACGTCTAAAAATGACAAGAGTACAAGTTACAAAACGCAAAGTACAAGATATTAAATTATACGAAAGGACGTTCGAAAATTCGGAACCGGTACCCGAGCCAACTATCAACGCCCGACGCAATGGACCAAAAATTACAAGTCTACTATGCACAAGAATATAATATAAAATATAAATAATTATATTAATTATTTATATTTTATATTTATATATAAAATATGTCGACAAGCAAGGTTCCAAAAGTATGTGAGCTGGATTTTCAAACTCCACGACTCGCGGAGTTTGAAGGCTTAAAACTCCACGACTCGCGGAGCTGTCAGAAATCAGAAATTCCTATAAAAGGCACGAGCTTCTGCCGAGTTTTTTACACAAAAATCAATCTATCTCTCTGTATTAATATATATATATATATATATATATATATATATATATATATATATATATATATATATATATATATATATATATATATATATTATAAATTAGTTTAGTTTTATATTAGATTAGTTCGGGTTATGTAAAGGTTATTTTACGGGTTTTAAAGTCGAAATTCTGTCCGTGTAACACTACGCGATAAATACTCAATGTAAGTTATGTTCTCCTTTTTAAATTAATGTCTCGTACTTAAGTTATTATTATGCTTATTTGAGCCAAAGTAATCATGATGTTGGACTAAATATTAAAGACAGGGTAATTGGGCTTTGTACCATAATTGGGGTTTGGACAAAAGAACGACACTTGTGGAAATTAGACTATGGGCTATTAATGGGCTTTATATTTGTTTAACTAAATGATAGTTTGTTAATTTTAATATAAAGATTTACAATTGGACGTCCCTATAAATAACCATATACACTCGATCGGACACGATGGGCGGGGTAGTTATATGTACGAATAATCGTTCATTTAACTGGACACGGGAATGGATTAATAGTCTATGGAATTATTAAAACAGGGGTGAAATTATGTACAAGGACACTTGGCATAATTGATAACAAAGTATTAAAACCTTGGATTACACTCAGTCGATATCCTGGTGTAATTATTAAACAAAGTATTAAAACCTTGTTACAGTTTAAGTCCCTAATTAGTTGGAATATTTGACTTCTGGTATACGGATAATTTGACGAGGACACTCGCACTTTAAATTTATGACCGATGGACTGTTATGGACAAAAACCAGACGGGCATATTAAATAATCCAGGACAAAGAACAATTAACCCATGGGCATAAAACTAAAATCAACACGTCAAACATCATGATTACGGAAGTTTAAATAAGCATAATATATTTTATTTCATATTTCATCGTACTTTTATTTATTGTCATTTTAATTATTGTTATTTATTTTATATTATTATTTAAATATCGTCATTTACTATACGCTTCGTTTAAAATATAAAATCGACAAACCGGTCATTAAACGGTAAACCCCCCTTTTATATATTATTATATATAATTATATATATTTTGTACAAATATAGTTGTTTAAAAATATAGTGTGCAATAAGCCCGCTACCTGTGGAACGAACCGGACTTACTAAAAACTATACTACTCTACGATTAGGTACACTGCCTATAGTGTTGTAGCAAGGTTTAGGTATATCCCATTTGTAAATAAATAATTAAAACTTGTGTAATCTGTATCGCTTTTCGTATTAAAAATATAAGCTATTTCGTACCCCCATGCTACGACATCAAGTTTTTGGCGCCGCTGCCGGGGAATTCGGCAAAACGCTATATTTTTAATTTATTTTTGTATAAATATATTTATATATCATTTTAGAAAAACAATATAAAACTTAACAAAAAAAAAAAAAAACGTTTTTCAAACTCTACGACTCGCGGAGTTTGCAGGCTTAAAACTCCACGACTCGCGGAGCCGCCCTGACGCGCTGACAGAAACCCTAAAATCGCATTAATTACGGATTATTATTTATTATTATTTAAACCTAATTAGTTTATTATTAATATAATTTAGTTTTAAGTTTTAATTAATTAGTTATAATTAATTATATTTAGTTTTAATATATACAAAATTAATACTTTTATAAAATATAAAAATAAAAATATAAAAATAATATTTTTATAAAAATTGTACTTTTTACAACTTTAAGTTTATTTTTATATTTTGTATTTGTATAAAAAATAATATTTTTTAGTGTAATATTTGTATCTTTATTGTTCGTAGCGAGTTTTAAGTTCTAGTATTTTGCCGTAGCTTATTTTTATTTTTAGATTTTTAGGCTTTGCCGTAAAATCCCTTAAGTGCTTTTTCTTTAGATTAAGATTTAGGCGCTTTAGAATTTTACGGCGCCGTTTTTCGCTTTAGATTTTAAATAGATTTTAGTGTCTTTTAAGTAATTGCCGTTTTCCGAATAAAATTGCATTTACCTTTAGACCTTTAGGCGCAACTTTTTAGATATAGTTTTTAGACTTTTAAGTTTCGACGTTTTTCTTTCTCATTTTTATTTTTTGACGTTTTTCGACGCGTAATCTTTTTCTCTCTTATTTCTCGACATTCTAGTTTTTAGGATATAGAATTTTCTATTTCTTCTCTAAAATTTCAAAAACGAAAAATTATTTTAAGCGGTTAAATTGATAGATATCCAAATTTTCTGCTTCGTAGTAATAGTTGGATTTATTAGTGGCTGAGTTGTGATCTTCCGATTTAAAGGGTTCTGGCTCCCTGCTGCATCTATTGGCTATTCGAAACGTGGGCAAAAGCAGAAAAGTCTATTAATTGGACAACTTATATAAGTTTTTCTATTTTTATAACTAATAGGATAATTAGTAAATGCACCACATTGTAGCTAAAATTTGGCCATCGCAATAAAATGGAAAATTTTGAAAACAAGGCTATGGAAACTCTTTTTGATATCCAAAATCAATTAAATCAATACTCTCAAACGGGTGTTGATGACAATTCGTTCGGTCAATCTTGGATTACGAATGACGAAACAATAACTGGTTGTGAAATCTGTGGAGATTATCACTCAACATGGGAATGTTATTATTACGTTCCTATGGAAAATTACACACCCACGGAACCTGAATGGCATGATTATGAAGAATACGATTCAAATTGGGATTATTCCCAAGAATAAATCCAAACTCAACAACCAGTAGACGAGGAAAATTACGTGTCTGAAAATTTATTAGACAATATGAAAATCAAACTTGAAGAACTCAATGCTCAAAATGAACAAATGAGAGAGTTTGTAAACCGGCAAGCTGAAACTCTATCAGACTACACACCTGTTGATCTGAGGAGTCGTGTGCAAGAAAATCTCATATCATCGAATTTTGATGAATTCGAGAGCTCCGAAATCACCAACTATCCCGATGATACTTTTTATTTAGTCTTACCAATTTCACAACATATCGACACATTAGCCTCTACCGACGAAATCATCGATCCATCAATGGATAAAGAAGAAGTAAGGGTAACAAATTGGTACTCTTGGGAATACGATAACGTTGAAAATTTTACCCCCAAGGCCAAACCGAACTTCACCATTCCACAACCTTCCAACCCAATATTCTCAATAGACGAGTCATCCACCGGAAATGAACTACGAGCTGTAATAGATAACGACACCTCGAATTTCACCCAATTGGGTAATAGAGGTGAAAACTTTGACGTCGAGAATAAAAGGAAGGAAACGTTAGAAATTGTCCACCCTATAATATGTATGTCGGTGTATATCGATCCATTTGACCAAGAACCAGAAAAGAGACATATCCATTTACTAAAAGCTACACTTAAAAAAGAGTTAAGTAGTGACGATCGGGTGGGTCTAAACTTTAAACCCATTAATATATTTTATACCACCCGAGATGTAAATAACTGGCTCACTATTCTAATTCGTGGAACTTATTCTACCGATTTCACATGTCGTCAGCTAAGTGTGGGGAAGTCTAACCCCACTTAACGTTAAATTAGGGGTTCGGGTTAGTGCATAACTCGTTAATAAAAATGCATGATTAGGGTAAAAGACGCTTTTTCAAATATTAGTAAACAGTTCAGAAAAGCAACCGTTTTTGAAGAAAAATATGTGTGATAAAACAAGAAGGAATGAACGATGAGGCGCGCCATCTATCATTTGACGAGCTTTGTAATTACAAACTGGGTATTTTCAATTACTTTTCTACACTAATCACCCTCATGAATTTATAATTAGAGTCTGATTTCATGCAAATGAGGGCATTGCATGATCTCAAGTGTGGGGAAGGGTTATAAATTCTCTCGAGTTTATACGCCAAATTTTATGAAAATTTGAAAAATTTTCAACTAAATGAATTTAAAATCATGTTTATATATGTTTATGAACGGTGAAAATTAGGTGTTAATACCAAAATTATCGTTACCTCGGAAATGACATAAATTGAGAAACACCCTAAAACGCTTGAATTCATTTAAAATGGAATAAAGGAGAATAAAAAGGTAAAGAAATAAACTAAGTGTGGGGAGAATGTACCTAGTTATTCAATTAAAAACTATCTAGCACTTGTTTCTGTAAAGTTTATTGCAGGTGCTTTTGTTTTGGACTAAATTAACTATTTTACCCGATGAAAGAAAAGAAAAGATGGATCTACACGATAAATCAATTCCATCATTAAAAGGAAGTAAAGTCTTCCGAAAAAGACACGCGCTTCTTGATTTAGGTCAAGAAGTTGTCATCCAGACCAGTTGTTGGTTGACGAAAAATCTAGAAAAGTCATCTCTAAAATCAGCAGGAAATCCACGGACCTCAGCATCAAACAGGGTCGCCAAGTGGTCAGACTTATCCTAACCATGAGAGGATCTGTCTCGTAAAATGGGGAGGGCGCCGTGCAAATTAGCTTGATAAGACTAATGAATCAGATCCCCAAAAAGGATAATCTCCTTAAAGATTAAAAATCAGCTTTTAAGACTGATATTACTCAATCCTTGAGATTGACCTTAAAGATTGAGAATTCAAACTCATGGAATTCAATGATATCTAAACTCGAGCTTGAACGAGAAAATATTTTGATAAAAATTATAAACCAATTTGTTTACTGAAAACCCATTTTCAATGCGTTCATTACCATTGAACGTAAAATCCTAGGAACTCACCTGGAATTCATTAGGTCACCTGAACCAAATCGGGTGTCAACCGTAAGAACGGTGGTTGCATAGCATGGTCGAAGACAGGACCTTGTGCCAGACCGAAAAATTCCTAGGGTGAGCTTTACTATTGCTCCTACAAAGGATAGTAATTGCGTCCGACACGTTATAGACCATAATTAAAAGCATGTCAGGGGACATTGCCTTAACAGTTGCTTGTTCATCGCTTTCCTTTACAACCGGACGGTAGTTTACCGAAAGGTAATATACGGAGCAAGTATACTGGACGTGTTGCTTTCCTAATACAAGGTTAGCAAGTGGGTGACACAAAACCATAAGTTTTGAGCTAAAATTTTCAAATCTGAAACCCACAAAACCCACAAAAATATTTTGCAACACCGGTGAAGGGTTATTCCGGAAAACTTATCTAGGGTAAAAGCTAGATTGAATTTTCAAAGATCAAATGTTTTCATAAAGATCCAATTTCCTTAAGGATCTACATTTTCATAGTCATGTGGGACTGTAAACCGCCTTTCAAATGTGCACTTTGCTTTGGAAACCGAAAGTAAATCGGCTATTTGATTGCAAGTGTCGTTGACCTAAACCCGAGGCAACTGTGGATGACACATCCACCTTTAACCATGGTTCTATCGTTACTATCATTATTTATACCACCATATCAAAATCACTAATGTACAAAGTGTGATGAATAAAAAAGTGATTCATGTATGTTTTTATTTCAAGTTCTGTATTGCTTGAGGACAAGCAACGCTCAAGTGTGGGGATATTTGATAAGGCTAAAAAGGAACATATATTTCATAGCAATATCCCTCCTAAATAATAGGTTTTCATATGTAATTGTATTATATTTTCATTGTAATTGTTTAAATAAATAAGTGCGAAGACAAAAGGCGAAAACGAAGATTTGAAGACACAAACGTCCAAAAAGCTCAAATGTACAAGATACAATTCAAAAGGTTCAATTTATTGATGAAAAACGTCTAAAAATGACAAGAGTACAAGTTACAAAACGCAAAGTACAAGATATTAAATTATACGAAAGGACGTTCGAAAATCCGGAACCGGTAACCGAGCCAACTATCAACGCCCGACGCAATGGACCAAAAATTACAAGTCTACTATGCACAAGAATATAATATAAAATATAAATAATTATATTAATTAGTTATATTTTATATTTATATATAAAATATGTCGACAAGCAAGGTTCCAAAAGTATGTGAGCTGGATTTTCAAACTCCACGACTCGTGGAGTTTGAAGGCTTAAAACTCCACGACTTGCGGAGCTGTCAGAAATCAGAAATTCCTATAAAAGGCACGAGCTTCTGTCGAGTTTTTTACACAAAAATCAATCTATCTCTCTGTATTAATATATAATATATATATATATATATATATATATATATATATATATATATATATATATATATATATATATATATATATTATAAATTAGTTTAGTTTTATATTAGATTAGTTCGGGTTATGTAAAGGTTATTTTACGGGTTTTAAAGTCGAAATTCTGTCCGTGTAACACTACGCGATAAATACTCAATGTAAGTTATGTTCTCCTTTTTAAATTAATGTCTCGTACTTAAGTTACTATTATGCTTATTTGAGCCAAAGTAATCATGATGTTGGACTAAATATTAAAGACAGGGTAATTGGGCTTTGTACCATAATTGGGGTTTGGACAAAAGAACGACACTTGTGGAAATTAGACTATGGGATATTAATGGGCTTTATATTTGTTTAACTAAATGATAGTTTGTTAATTTTAATATAAAGATTTACAATTGGACGACCCTATAAATAACCATATACACTCGATCGGACACGATGGGCGGGGTATTTATATGTACGAATAATCGTTCATTTAACTGGACACGGGAATGGATTAATAGTCTATGGAATTATTAAAACAGGGGTGAAATTATGTACAAGGACACTTGGCATAATTGATAACAAAGTATTAAAACCTTGGATTACACTCAGTCGATATCCTGGTGTAATTATTAAACAAAGTATTAAAACCTTGTTACAGTTTAAGTCCCTAATTAGTTAGAATATTTGACTTCTGGTATAAGGATAATTTGACGAGGACACTCGCACTTTAAATTTATGACCGATGGACTGTTATGGACAAAAACCAGACGGGCATATTAAATAATCCAGGACAAAGAACAATTAACCCATGGGCATAAAACTAAAATCAACACGTCAAACATCATGATTACGGAAGTTTAAATAAGCATAATATATTTTATTTCATATTTCATCGTACTTTTATTTATTGTCATTTTAATTATTGTTATTTATTTTATATTATTATTTAAATATCGTCATTTACTATACGCTTCGTTTAAAATATAAATCGACAAACCGGTCATTAAACGGTAAACCCCCCTTTTATATATTATTATATATATATAATTATATATATTTTGTACAAATATAGTTAATTAAAATATAGTGTGCAATAAGCCCGCTACCTGTGGAACGAACCGGACTTACTAAAAACTATACTACTCTACGATTAGGTACACTGCCTATAGTGTTGTAGCAAGGTTTAGGTATATCCCATTTGTAAATAAATAATTAAAACTTGTGTAATCTGTATCGCTTTTCGTATTAAAATATAAGCTATTTCGTACCCCCATGCTACGACATCAAGTTTTAAACAAACATATATATATATATATATAATTTATATTATAGCTTTTAGAATTAAGTAGTGATGATCGGGTGGGTCTAAACTTTAAACCCATTAATATATTTTATACCACCCGAGATGTGAATAACTGGCTCACTATTTTAATTCGTGGAACTTATTCTACCGACTTCACATGTCGTCAGCTAAGTGTGGGGAAGTTTAACCCCACTTAACGTTAAATTAGGGGTTCGGGTTAGTGCATAATTCGTTAATAAACATGCATAATAAATTAGGGTAAAAGACGCATTTTTAAAGATTAGCAAACAGTTCAGAAAAGCAACCATTTTTGAAGAAAAATATGTGTGATAAAACAAGAAGGAATGAACGATGAGCCGCGCCATCTATCATTCGACAAGCTTTATAATTACAAACTGGGTATTTTCAATCACTTTTCTACACTAATCACCCTCATGAATTTATAATTAGAGTCTGATTTCATGCAAATGAGGGCATTGCATGATCTCAAGTGTGGGGAAGGGTTATAAATTCTCTCGGGTTTATACTTGGCTTATTTTCTAAATTTTATGAAAATTTGAAAATTTTTAAACTAAATGAATTTAAAATCATGTTTATATATATTTATGAACGGTGAAAACTAGGTGTTAATACCGAAATTATCGTTACCTCGGAAAGGACATAAATTGAGAAACACCCTAAAATGATTGAATTCATTTAAAATGGAATAAAGGAGAATAAAAAGGCAAAGAAAGAAACTAAGTGTGGGGAAAATGTGCCAAGTTATTCAATTAAAAACTATCTATCACATGTTTCTGTAAAGTTTATTGCAGGTGCTTTTGTTTTGGACTAAATTAACTATTTTACCCGATGAAAGAAAAGAAAAGATGGATCTACACGATGAATCAATTCCATCATTAAAAGGAAGTAAAGTCTTCCGAAAAAGAAACGCGCTTCTTGATTTAGGTCAGGAAGTTGTCGTCCAGACCAGCTGTAGGTTGACGAAAAATCTAGAAAAGTCATCTCTAAAATCAGCAGGAAATCCACGGACCTCAGCATCAAACAGGGTCGCCAAGTGGTCAGATTTATCCTAACCATGAGAAGGATTTATCTCGTACAATGGGGGGCACCGTGCAAATTAGCTTGATAAGACTAATGAATCAGATCCCCAGAAAGGATAATCTCCTTAAAGATTAAAAATCAGCTTTTAAGACTGATATTACTCAATCCTTGAGATTGACCTTAAAGATTGAGAATTTAAACTCATGGAATTCAATGATATCTAAACTCGAGCTTGAACGAGAAAATATTTTGATCAAAATTACAAACCAATTTGTTTTCTGAAAACCCATTTTTAATGCGTTCATTACCATTGAACGTAAAATCCTAGGAATTCACCTGGAATTCATTAGGTCACCTGAACCAAATCGGGTGTCAACCGTAAGAACGGTGGTTGCATAGCTTGGTCGAAGACAGGACCTTGTGCCAGACCGAAAAATTATAAGGATGATCTTTACTATTGCTCCTACAAAGGATAGTAATAGCATCCGACACGTTTTTGGACCATAATCAAATGCATGTCATTAGACATTGCCTTAACAGTTTCTTGTTCATCGCTTTCTTTTACAACCGGACGGTAGTTTGCCGAAAGGTAATATACGGGACAAGTAAACTAGACGTGTTGCTTTCCTAATACAAGGTTAGCAAGTGGGTAACACAAAACCATAAGTGTTGAGCTAAAATTTTCAAATCTAAAACCCACACAACCCACAAAAATATTTTGCAAACACCGGTGAAGGGTTATTCTAGAAAACTTATCTAGGGTAAAAGCTAGATTGAATTTTCAAAAGATCAAATATTTTCATAAAGATCCAATTTCCTTAAGGATCTACATTTTCATAGTCATGTGGGACTGTAAACCGCCTTTCAAATGTGCACTTTGCTTTGGAAACCGAAAGTAAATCGGCTATTTGATTGCAAGTGTCGTTGACCTAAACCCGAGGCAACTGTGGATGACACACCCACCTTTAACCATGGTTCTATCGTTACTATCATTGTTTATACCACCATATCAAAATCACTGATGTACAAAGTGTGATGAATAAAAAAGTGATTCATGTATGTTTTTATTTCAAGTTCTGTATTGCTTGAGGACAAGCAACGCTCAAGTGTGGGGATGTTTGATAAGGCTAAAAAGGAACATATATTTCATAGCAATATCCCTCCTAACTAATAGGTTTTCATATGTAATTGTATTATATTTTCATTGTAATTGTTTAAATAAATAAGTGCGAAGACAAAAGGCGAAAACGAAGATTTGAAGACACAAACGTCCAAAAAGCTCAAATGTTCAAGATACAATTCAAAAGGTTCAATTTATTGATGAAAAACGTCTAAAAATGACAAGAGTACAAGTTACAAAATGCAAAGTACAAGATATTAAATTGTACGCAAGGACGTTCGAAAATCCGGAACCGGGACATGAGTCAACTATCAACGCCCGACGCAACGGACCAAAAAATACAAGTCAACTATGCACAAGAATATGATATAATATTTAAATAATTATATAAATTATTTATATATTATATATATTTAAAAATTATGTCGACAAGCTATGAGACAAATGATCCTGAGCTGGATTTTCAAACTCCGCGACTCGCGGAGTTTGAAGGCTAAAAACTCCACGACTCGCGGAGCTGTCAGAAATCAAAACTCCTATAAAAGGTCACGAATTCTGCGAGTAAAAATAGAATAATAATAATAATAATACTCCCTAGTATAATATAAATAAATATAATATATATATATATATATATATATATATATATATATATATATATATAATATAGATTAGTGTTATATTAGATTAGTTCGGGTTATGTAAAGGTTATTTTACGGGTTTTTAAAGTCGGAGCTCTGTCCGTGTACTACTACGCGATAAATAATCAATGTAAGCTATGTTCTCCTTTTTAAATTAATGTCTCGTACTTAAGTTATTATTATGCTTATTTGAGCCGAAGTAATCATGATGTTGAGCTAAATATTAAAGACGGGGTAATTGGGTTTTGTACCATAATTGGGGTTTGGACAAAAGAACGACACTTGTGGAAATTAGACTATGGGCTATTAATGGGCTTTATATTTGTTTAACTAAATGATAGTTTGTTAATTTTAATATAAAGATTTACAATTGGACGTCCCTATAAATAACCATATACACTTGATCAGACACGATGGGCGGGGTATTTTTATGTACGAATAATCGTTCATTTAACTGGACACGGGAATGGATTAATAGTCACTAGAATTATTAAAACAGGGGTGAAATTATGTACAAGGACACTTGGCATAATTGATAACAAAGTATTAAAATCTTGGATTACACTCAGTTGATATCCAGGTGTAATTATTAAACAAAGTATTAAAACCTTGTTACAGTTTAAGTCCCTAATTAGTTGGAATATTTGACTTCGGGTATAAGGATAATTTGACGAGGACACTCGCACTTTAAATTTATGACCGATGGACTGTTATGGACAAAAACCAGACGGGCATATTAAATAATCCAGGACAAAGAACAATTAACACATGGGCATAAAACTAAAATTAACACGTCAAACATCATGATTACGGAAGTTTAAATAAGCATAATATATTTTATTTCATATTTCATCGTACTTTTATTTATTGTCATTTTAATTATTGTTATTTATTTTATATTATTATTTAAATATCGTCATTTACTATACACTTCGTTTAAAATATAAATCGACAAACCGGTCATTAAACGGTAAAACCCCCTTTTATATATTATTATATATAATTATATATATTTTGTACAAATATAGTTGTTTAAAAATATAGTGTGCAATAAGCCCGCTCCCTGTGGAACGAACCGGACTTACTAAAAACTATACTACTCTACGATTAGGTACACTGCCTATAGTGTTGTAGCAAGGTTTAGGTATATCCCATCTGTAAATAAATATATAAAACTTGTGTAATCTGTATCGCTTTTCGTATCAAAAATATAATACTATTTCGTACCCCCACGCTACCACATCAGTTGACGATAATTCAAATCTCGTTGAGTAAAGAGATGTTTCAAACTCTTATGGTCCGAATAAATCATACACTTGACACCATACAAGTAGTGGCGCCAAATTTTCAACGCATGAACCACCGCCGCCAATTCAAGATCTTGAGTCGAGTATCTCTTTTCGTGTTCCTTTAATTGTCGAGAGGCGTAAGCGATGACTTTACCTCTTTGCATCAAAACACACCCGAGCCCATTTAAAGAAGCATCACAATAAACCGTCATGTCTTCTACCCCTTCCGGCAACACTAACACCGGAGCTTGACACAATTTCTCTTTTAACAATTGAAAAGCGATTTCTTGATCGTTCTCCCAATTGAACCTTACGTTCTTCCTCGTCAATTTAGTCAAAGGAGAAGCAATCTTAGAAAAGTCTTGGATGAACCGACGATAATAACCGGCCAATCCGAGAAAGTTTCGGATTTCCGTAGGCGTAGTCGGTTGTCCCCAACTCTTCACCGTTTCTATCTTCCCCGGGTCTACTTGAATTCCTTCTCGATTCACAATATGGCCAAGGAATTGAACTTCCCTTAGCCAAAATTCACATTTGGAGAATTTTGCATACAACTTCTCCTTCCGCAATGTCTTCAACACTTCACGCAAATGGTGCTCATGTTTCTTCATACTCTTAGAATAAACAAGTATGTCGTCGATGAACACAATTATCGACTTATCCAACATAGGTTGGCACACTCGGTTCATAAGATCCATGAATGCCGCCGGTGCATTCGTAAGACCAAAAGGCATAACTACAAACTCATAATGCCGATAACGCGTTCGAAAAGCCATTTTCTCTATGTCTTCCTCACGGACCCGCACTTGATGATAGCCGGACCGTAAGTCAATCTTATAAAAATGCGTTGCACCTTGGAGTTGGTCAAACAAATCGTTAATCCGAGGCAATGGATAACGATTCTTGATCGTCACTTTATTCAACTCCCTATAATCGATGCATTTCCGCATACTTCCATCTTTCTTTTTAACAAACAAAACCGGAGCACCCCATGGCGAGGAGCTCGGTCGAATGAAACCCTTCTCAAGCAACTCTTGGATTTGATTTAACAACTCTTGCATTTCCGTTGGCGCTAAACGATAAGGAGTTTTAGCAATGGGAGTAGCTCCCGGAACCAACTCAATGCGAAATTCTACTTGTCTTTCCACCGGAACACCCGGTAACTCATCCGGAAAAACGTCTTCAAACTCATTAACCACCAGAATTTTACGAATGGGTGGTGGCTCATCACGAGTATCAACTACATGATCGAGATAACATATACCACCACTCTTGAGAGAACGTCGTGCCCGTGCATAAGTGCATAATGGTACAAGTCTTCTTCGTTTATCACCATGAATAATCAACTCTCCCCCACTTGGGGTTCTCACACGAATGAACTTATCATGGCATGCAATATCGGCTCTATAACGATCGAGCCAATCCATGCCAACAACAATATCAAACTCACCCAAAGTCATCAGAATGAGATCGATTTTAAACGTTTCGGTACCAAACACAGCATTACAATCTTTACACACATCAACCCCTAGCACCGTCTTACCATCCGCTATTTCAACTTCTACCGGATGACTTAACTTAGCTAGCGGTTTGTTAAGCTTAGACACAAATCGAGGTGATACAAAAGACAAATTAGCACCGCTATCAAATAATATCTTTGCCAAATTAGAGTTAACCACGAAAGTACCTGAGACAACTTCATTGGAATGCCTGGCCTCATCATTGGTCATCAAATAATTCCGCCCCTTAGCCGTGCCCGCCGCCTTCTCTAACCTCTTAACATGATCACCCCGCAAGTCGGGACACTCCGGCCTCTTATGCCCTTCTTTACCGCAATTAAAACAAGTGAGCTTGGTTGTGGTTGATTGTTTCGGGCACTCACGAGCTATGTGCCCCCTTTGCCCACAATTGTAGCAAGCATAAGTAAAATCACCGGAAGCACCCTTCTTAACACTACCAACACTCTCGGAGCCCTTCTTGTGCTTCTTGTTAGAAAAGTTCGAATGACTAGTAGCTTCAAACTTCTTTTTGCCGAAGGTAAAGCCACTCTTTCTCAAGATGAGCGACTCGAAACCTTTGACCATATCAAACAACTCATCAAAACTCTTCACCACATTCACGCTTATCTTCTCTTGATAATTATCATTCAAGGTTCGGTAAAAGTCTTCCTTCAACATTTTATCATTCCCGACATACTCCGGGCAAAATTGAGTTTTCGACAAGTAAACGGATTTAAGAGTATTCAAATCCATTGACCCTTGCCTCAAGGAACGTAACTCGTCCTTAAGCCTAGTAAGATCGGCCGAAGTTCGGTACTCTTGGAAGAACTCCATTTTGAACTCATCCCAAGTAAAATCCATGCATTGTTCTTCGCCATAAACTTGGATTTTTGCATCCCACCATAGCTTCGCATCACCTCTTAGCATGCTACAACCATACCTTGTCTTTTTATCAATCGGGCATTCACAAGTTCGAAAGGCCCCCTCCATATCGGAGATCCACCGGGCACTCTTTAACGGGTCTCTTTCGCCCTTAAAAGTAGGTGGTTGAGCATCCTTAAAGTTCTTATAGAGAAAGTCATGTCTTCCCACATTATCTTCATGTAGGACGGCTTTAACTTGTTCTTTGACTACATTGACCAATTGTTCATCAATTGAGTCTAGGAACATCTTCTTGATATCCACAAGGTACTCCGCCTTTTGACTTTTAAGAATGGCCTCAATCTTGGCCGTCAACTCGTCGTCCTCACTAGTGCCCCCATTTTCGGTGTCGTGTCCGTTTCTCATCTTCATTCTATAAAACGGAAAAGATTAAACAACGAACGAAACAAAAGGACATAACACGTATGCATATACGTATACCCCACACTTCTCCATCTTACTCAATAATCGTCGTACATTACTTGTTTGACACGATTTGCACCCGTAACAATGGTAGCTAATCATTGTTACGCGAGCACGTCGCATTAACTTGCTAGTACAACGTCCATCTCGCTTGATGATTGCTAAACACAACACAAATCAATTAGCACGAGGTTAGTTCACATAACCAAAGCACTAACAATTCCCGATTAGACCCAAAGTCCTACAAGTCTCGCATAAAAGCGCATGCACAATAAAGTCTAAGTCTAGGCACCTATCTCAAGTCACCTAAATCCCTTAGACCATGCTCTGATACCACTTGAAACAACCCAACCCGTATTCCATACGATAAATTCTTTTTTTAAAATAATACACATTTACGCGCCAATTAAATATGTAAACCATTCCACACGTTTCGTTAAAACATACAACAAGTTTAGTGTTTACAAAAGGCACAAAGGTCATTAACGAATGTGATACAAGTTTGACCAATACAAAAATGATAGTTTTAAACCAAACAACACATCGAGCATGGTTTGGGACTAAACTACCCAAAACGCTAGGCCAACTTCCAAAAGCTCCAACATAACATCATCAAGGGACACCTAGTGCCCAACAACCCCCTTGCCCTTGTCCACACCTGCATCTAAAAAGATAAACAATGAGAGGGGTAAGCTAATGCTTAGTGAGTGCAACAATTATACGTTTACATATACAACCTACTTACTTGCAATCACTTATGCATTTATCGCATACATGCTAGCATTATAAGTAATCATACCATCACAAGTATAACACTAAACCTTCCACCATACGAGCTAGCATAACAATAGCATATAGTTTAAACAATATAATATGCTACAATCCACACACACACACAACCATGGTTAACCAAACGAACGAGGGAACGGTGTTTAAAGACCGTCGAAGTTCATAACAACCATTAGTGCACTTAACACTTCGTACACTAACCCCACGGGTGGCATCTTAACACGTCGATACTTCACCCCGGGTGGTGCCTTAACACTTCGACACTTCACCCCGAGTGGTGTCTTAGCACATCGACACTTCACTCGTTACATCTCTCGGAGTGGCATCTTAACACATCGATACTTCACTCCCGAGTGGTGTCTTAACACATCGACACTTCACTCGCCACGTGAGGAGTGGTGTCTTAACACGTCAACACTTCACAACTCAACTACACAAATAAATACATCATATATGCACGCATATAATTATTCCACTCACCTTAACACTTCGGTGATGATTATGCACTTCCGAAACTTCAAAGCAATGTACCTAATACATAAGTACACATTTAATTACACAACTAGTGGAACTTACCACACTACATATCACTTGAGCATTTAATGACCCATTTGCATTAAATAGCTCACCTACCTCAAAACCGCCCATAAATGGCCAAGACTCATATTAAATCACTAAAGCTAGTGATTTAAGTCTACTAACATCAATTAATCGTAACTTAGGGTAATTCATATCCATTTCACCCAAGCTAGGTCAACATTACCCCTTTTGACCCACTTTAACACTCTTTCAACATTAAACAAGTGTTTTAAAGCTTAACAACACCATTAATACTTACAAATCTTAAATCATAAGGCCAAACCCTAGGTTATAGCTATTTAAGATTTCTTTTCACCCACATAACCCAAGTTCACCCATTTTAACCCCAAATGGGTCATACAAGTCTCTAGTAACCAAAATCCTAGCCATTAACCAATTAAAACTCAAAAATTAGAGTTAAAACTCAATCATTCACTCTCAAATCTCACCTTTAATTCAATTAGGTTTTAAGTTTTGGGAGAGAAAATAGAAAGAAAAGGGAAAAGAAATTCAATTAAATGAACAAGTGGATGAGATTTAATGCTCCCATCAGACTTACACATCAAATTACCAATTTGCCCCTTAAATTCCCTTAAAATGAGCTAAGTCCGGATTCTGTCCAGCAGGACTGCCGCGGCGCGGCCCAATTCGTCGCGGTGCGACATTCAACATGAAAATCGACCCTTCTTAACCCTCATTCTGTTCCTGGTTTGCTTGTTATGCCGCGGCGCGGACCATTTTGTCGCGGTGCGGCCTAAGGCTATAACTGAGCAGCTCGACCATCTTAAACAAATTTCAACAATAATTAATTTTGTACATTTCAAACCCGCTTCCTATTCTCACCTAACCTTCAACTATAGTCTCGCAAGACTTAACGCTATCAAAACCCACATATAGACTTGCTTATGCACACATTATCAAGTATACACATACATATATATATATATATATATATATATATATATATATATATATATATATATATATATATATATATATATATACATATATTCATACATTTACGCGTAAGTTAACAAGTTATAAACGTACAAATGATTAAGTATGTACCATTCAATACGTACAGGAAAAACGGGATGTTACAAAAAGCACAAACAGAGATACGGTTAGGGGTGTTTTCATGGAACGAGAGGTCGAGGGTTCGAGTCCAGGCGGAAGCATTCTTTTTGAGCTTTTCTTCAAGGTTGAACTCTTTTATTTTCATTATTACTATTATTATTATTATTATTATTATTATTATTATTATTATTATTATTATTATTATTATTATTATTATTGCTGTTGTTGTTATTACCATGATTATTATTATTATTGTTGTTGTTATTATTGTTATTATAAGAATTATAAAAAATATTAATATTATCATAGTTATCAGTATTATAACAATTATTATTATTATAAGTATTATTAATGTTATCATTATTAATTTATCATTTTAGTATTATTATCATTACTACGATTATGGTTATTATTATTATCATTATTATTATTATCATGAATATAATAAAAATTTATTATTATTTTCATAAATATTAGTATTAGTATCATTATATAAAAATTAGAGTTATTATTATTAAAATATGTATTATTATAAATATTATCATTATTATGTTTACAATTATTAGTATTGTTATTATTAAAGTTTACTATTATTATCAGTATCATTTTTACTAAAATTATTATTTTGACATCACTAAAACTATCATTATAATTGTTATCAGTATTACTATGAATCACTAAAAATCATTATCATAATTATCATTAACAATAAAATTAATATTTTTACATTTATTATCATTAATATCATTATTATTATTATTAATAGAATTAATAACATTATTATCTTATTAATATTATTAAGTATTATAATTATTTTTACCACTATTAATATTATTTTAGTATTATTATAACTATTATTATTATTATAAAAATGATATATTTAACACATATAACATAACAAAATTAATATTTTTATATAAAAGGAATATATGAAAAAAATAAATATATTTAATATAAAAATGATATAACTAATAAGTTATATATATAAACTTATTCGATTACGAATGTGTGTATTAATATATATATATATATATATATATATATATATATATATATATATATATATATATATATATATATATATATATATATACACACACACACACTAATATAGGTTCGTGAATTCGAGGCCAACCCTGCATTGTTCAGTTTCGTTGTATGCATATTTTTACTACAAAATATCGTACGGTGAGTTCATTTGATTCCCTTTTACTCTTTATATTTTTGGGACTGGGAATACATGCGCTACTTTTACCACTGCTTTATTAAATACTTTTGAAATACATTTTGAACTGCGAATACATGAAATGCTTTTATAAATGTTTGACGAGATAGACACAAGTAAAACATTCCTCAAATGAATTATGTGGATGTGATAATTGCCACCATTGAATTATGTGGACGTGATAATTGCCACAATTGATATGAATATTTTTTCCCTGATTATTATTGCTTGGTAACCTAAGAATTAAGGAACATCACTAATTTTGAGAATTAGTGCATGCCTAATTGACGCGAATCCTAAAGGTAGCTACCGGGTTTAACACCCCACACAGAATGTTCACTAGATGGAAGGGCTAGTGGGCTTGGTGTTTAGTACTTCGAAGTTTATATGATTATTATACAGATGAGATGTTCTGTTTTGGGGATATTATTATGCGCATTATATGTTAAGGTCGGTTACCAAGCCAAGCTATGAAAGCAATGAAAAATGAATGTTATGTATCGAGAGAATGATTTTATACACAGGTTATTTGTATGTTATTTTTGTGCACGAGATATGTGTACGGTTACTAAGATTTATGAAAGATGATTTCGTACACGAGAAAGGTGTACTTTATTTAAAAGATATCGCATGTACATTAAAGGTGGGTATAGGATTCGGGCCCATTTGTACCATGCAGGATTTAAATCTTGTGGTCAAATACCTCGCAATGAAATCATATGTTATTGTATTCGTCCTTATGGATTAGGACGGGTCGCTTCATGTGGTATCAGAGCGGTGGTCTTAGCAAACCAGGTCTTGCATTAGTGTGTCTAACTGATAGTTGTTTAGATGCATTAGTGGGTCTGGACATCGACCGTGTCTGCATGTCAAAAGTTTTACTTATCATTTAGTGTCAAAAATTATTTGCTTATCATCTTTAAAGTCTAGACACGTCTTACTGCCTCTATTGCATAGACAGTGTATAGATAAATTCATATCTTAGCGTATCTGTTATTGTTACCTTTGTCTGACAGCTTCCGTAGATTCCTCCGTAACTTATGGGATTTTAGTATTATATATGCATATGTAAATTATGTATTGCAGGGTACTAATCTACATCCTATAATCTATTCTTATCGAAAATCCTTCATCTGATCGTACGAGATGAATCCCTCAACCAGTTCGAATCTCTCAGATTTCGATAGCTATTTCGATAGTTATTCCGACAGCTATTCAGACATGGATGTTCACCTAAGCTCCAAAAGAAGTGTCACCAGAATGAATCAACCAATTCATCTAATGAGTTCGTAGTCGACTTAATCAATGGAGACAAGAAGAAGGCGATCCTTTCCACCAACCGAATTCACCACTTGACGGAGAACCCGAAGCACTTACCAGCGAACCAGTCCGAAACACCATTTTTACCCTCATTTCCGGAATACCTCGCCACGATTATATTCTATCTAAAATTCTAAACCTTATTCATCCGCTCGTTCTGACCGACAATCATCCCGGAATAATAGAAGAAGTCAACGAACTTCGCGCTCGAGTAATCAATTTGGAGAATATGGTGCAAAATTTACCAGCTTAAGCAACATCACTGGCACCAACAGTACCATCAGTAATAGCACCAGTACAATCAACATCACACACCTCAACATCTCATTATGTACCTCGAGCATAATCATCAATCTGTGAATCGTTCTACATCATTTATCTTCGTTTGACATGGCGATTATGTAATCTCTAATGTTTTAGAGATTATATATTCTTGTTCTAACGGTAAATCAAATGAGTTTAATATCATATTGACTCATTAAATCCAAGATTACATCTGAAGAAAATATATATGTATATATATATTTTTTCATAAAGATTGTAATTAAAAATTCTTTCGTACAAACTGTTAATGGTGAAAATATTTTACGGGTAGGTAATACCCGAGGAATATTTAGATTTCACATTAATAAGTACACTGTACATTCTTTCAAATCTAATTCAACAGTCATTTACTATCCTACTTACAACCACTGATATACGTATCCGTTCACCACAGAATAACCCTTTTCATTCAATTTCATATTTAGATTTTGATCTATCAAAATCCAACAAGTGGCATAATGAAGAAAACATTAGACAAAAATAAAATTTGTTAGAAACAAACAAATTAACTATGAGAAAATTTGTTAAGAATCCACGCTAACAAAATCCTAGTTAACTGTTCCTAGCTAACTGTTAATTCCTTATTGTACATTTTAATTATCGCAATTTATTTATTGCATTTTAATTCTCGCAATTTTATATATCGTCATTTAATTTCTGTTATTTACTTTACACACTTTAAATATCGGGACACGTATACAAAGTTTTGACATATCATATCGACGCATCTATATATATTATTTGGAATAACCATAGACACTCTATATGCTGTAATGCACGAGTTCGCTATACAGGGTTGAGGTTAATTCTTAAATGATATATATATACTTTGAGTTGTGATCGAGTCTGAGACATGTACACGGGTCACGATACATATTAATTAATTCGAATATTATAAACTATATATGAATTATTGGAATGTTAACTGTAGACTATCGACTGTGGACTAATAACATTAGACAATTAAAATGAATTAAAATATTGATTATAACATATGAAACTAAACAATTCTTCAAGTTTTCCACTTGATTTCATCTTAAACCTCATTTGTATCTTGACGATTACAATCTGCGTTCAAACCTTTTATGATTCTTGAAAACACATCAATCGAGATGATGAACCAACCACACTTCATCTACGGAAGAAAAGATTGATGCATATAGTTATGCACCTGAAAACACACGGAACCTGAGTAAAAATTTAACACGTATCTGTGCTAGCTCCTTTGACGTTGTTATTACCGAAAATAACTTTGCAATCCCTTTTCAAATTAGCCAATTTTGTCACAGCTTCAATAAGTCAACTTCGATTTTCGTTCGAAACAATCTTATTATAACCTTGATATGTATGTGTGCTCTTTTATTGCTACCGGGGAACCTTTTATATTCCATCTTATTACCAGCAGTCGTACCAGCAACCTCGTTGCTCTTTGGCTTAAAGTCTTATCATGAACTCATCGGCATCTTGTAATGAGAATTGCCATACCAAGTATCGGGAAATCAACAATCAGTATTTTGAATCTCGCAGCGTTTCTACATTAAAAGTTATATATACATATTACATTTATCCATTAGAATTATGATTTCTCATCCTGAAACTCTGAACAAATTACAAGGACTAAACTTGTACATAAAGAATCCTGATGATTTTGTTTCTGATGAAATCTTTAGCGAATACCTTACTCCTAAATCGCTCAAAATCATTATGAATGAATTTCTTCATCACACTTTGAATCTAAAATTCTAAGATATTATCGTATCTTTCATTGTAAATATCCTCAAATATTTCTGAACATATCTTCATAAATATTCTTGTCCGATATTATTTATCTCTCCGAGCTATCTGTGTTATATCATAAAAGAAACTGTTTTAGTTTCTAAAATTCTGAAAAATTCGAGTTTGAATTATGAATGTTTTGAAGTAGTGTTGGAAATTGATGCATGGGTTAGTATAATATAATGACACTTGATCAACGTGATTATATTATAGTAAGTCATGCTGAGTTTCTAATGAAACATGATGATTCACAGACCATAACGTCATCATGTGCCATGTTACATAACTCTTTCATTCTACTTAATCTCTAAGCATATCACGGAAAATATTTTCCTTGATATTTATGTCCTTCCGTAATTCTGACAGTTTGCTAATAATTCGTGCGATTACATTTTCTTCCTGATAAGAAGATTTCTTTAAATCCCCTGAATTCCAGAAATCCACCGTGACTACGTCAAAAGTTAAATCTCTATCTCAATCTTTTGTGACAACTTCACTCATACGCTTCAAGTAACCGAATCGTTTTATCTATATTACTCAACAGTAATAAAGCTCTATTTATCAACTCATATTCATCATGAAAATATTCTTAGTGTTAGCCATGACGACCGTGATCAAATTTCGGGACGAAATTTCTTTAACGGGTAGGTACTGTGACGACCCAGAAATTTTCGACCAAATTTAAACTTAATCTTTATATGTTTCCGACACGATAAGCAAAGTCTGTAGAGTTGAGTCTCAAAAAGTTTGAACTATTTTCATATATTCATGTGACCTTCGACTGTCCCCGATGATTCACGAACCATTGCTTGTAAATATGTGTATATATATAAAAATGTGTATATATAAATATATGTATAATATATAATAACATGAACATTAATAAACTATTATATACATTTTTTGTTAAAAATAAATATGTACAATAAAATACATTGTAATAAAAACTATTATTTTATACGTATATTTCTTGTATATATATATATTGTTATATCTAATTTAATTATTTAATATATATTTATTTGCGTAGTAAATTTTGTTATTTACAACTATTTATATATAGTGTATATTAAATATAATTAATTTTGAGCTTAAATGGTAAATGTCTGTAACTTTCGGTTGACGTTTAATTATTTTTAAAATAGGTCTAATATATATATATAAAGTTTTAAAATAAAAGTTGTTCCAAAATTTGATTAAAAAGATAATAGTTTTGATAAATATTTTTTTATCTTTTCAAGCTAAGTTTTTGTACTCCGTACATATAAATTGGAACAGAAAATAAATAATTATCGAATCTTTTTGATCAGGTTTCAAACAGGTAATGACCAGAATAAATAAATGGACTTAAATTGAAAATTTAGGATTTTTAGGAACACTTTTATAATTTAACTGTTTAGCAATGAACCACGATATAATAACCATTATTAAAGTGCCGGTACTAATTTACAAAAATATAGGCGGCTAAATATTCAAATCATTGTATCATGTTACTGTTTTACTAGTTGCTTGTGACTCTTTCACTACTATCTCCATTTCATTCTTTATTTATATATACAATATATACCTATTCCTATATGCTAATATATTAGAGATAGATATATGTAGATGAATAAAAATGCTGGATCACCACCACTGCCGTTTTGCTTTCTGTTTTACAGCCGAACCAACCACTAGTCATCACCTCCCTTTCCTTCTTCTACATCACCACCTATGGCCTTATTACTGATAACAACCGAAATTCTGTAAACCACCACTAGTTGAACACCATCACCACTCGATCACTGTGATTGTTCTCTTCTATTTTGTGTTCGACATCTCATCACCATCATCTATCACCACACCTGCAATTCACCCTCGAAGCTATTGAGAACTACTGCTGCCATTACAATCAAACATCATTATCATCTTCCAAAAACCATCACCTCCTACTACCGATTTCTTCTTCACTCAAGAACACCACCACTACAATTGTAACTCCTAAAGATTTTTGTTTCATTCAGCCTAAAAACCGAACTCAATTGTCAAATTATCATCATCAAATTTATGTTATTGTTCCTACTATTAGTTTTCTTCTATTCCCTGTTACCATCGAAAACTTTAAAGTCAAATACATACCTATTGCAGCCGAGAATAACACGCTATCTCCAGTACACGATTATTGGTTCTGTTTCTACAAGAACAACAGTTCGATCTTACTGCAACTGCTACGGGTCTCTGCTATTTTCTGGTTCAATTTTACCTCAAAACCTAATCGGTTTTAGCTATCACCAAAACCCTTTGATTGATTAATATTGATGAGGATGATGATGAATATCATGATAACAAACGATGGTAATCGATATAGATGATGACGAGTGAGAGGATGATACTGTTATAAATTGATATGATGGAAAATTAGGATCGAATTAGTTTTTCTCTTTTTTTTTCTGTCGAGCTGCAAAACCCCACCTGTTGTTTTCTTGTGTTATTAAACTGATTCTTAACCTAATCCACCAAAACATTACTGGACCGGTTTTCTTGATGTGGAATTTATAGTTGGGCCGTATTACTAATTGGGCTGTGATCAAGTTTAAATTTCTAATTGAGCTGCTATGGCCTACTAAACCCTCGAAGAAAGGTTAAATAAAATTAAAACGTAAAATTGAAAAGCACAAACAGAGAGACGGTTAGGGGTGTTTTCATGGAACGAGAGGTAGAGGGTTCGAGTCCCGGCGGAAGCATTCTTTTTGAGCTTTTCTTCAAGGTTGAACTCTTTTATTTTCATTATTACTATTATGATTATTATTATTATTATTATTATTATTATTATTATTATTATTATTATTATTATTATTATTATTATTATTATTATTGTTGTTGTTATTACCATGATTATTATTATTATTGTTGTTGTTATTATTATTGTTATTATAAGAATTATAAAAATTATTAATATTATCATAGTTATCAGTATTATAACAATTATTATTATTATTATAAGTATTATTAATGTTATCATTATTAATTTATCATTTTAGTATTATTATTATTACTACGATTATGGTTATTATTATTATTATCATTATTATTATTATTATTATCATGAATATAATAAAAATTTATTATTATTTTCATAAACATTAGTATTAGTATCATTATATAAAAATTAGAGTTATTATTATTAAAATATGTATTATTATAAATATTATCATTATTATGTTTATAATTATTAGTATTGTTATTATTAAAGTTTACTATTATTATCAGTATCATTTTTACTAAAATTATTATTTTGACATCACTAAAACTATCATTATAATTGTTATCAGTATTACTATGAATCACTAAAAATCATTATCATAATTATCATTAACAATAAAATTAATATTTTTACATTTATTATCATTAATATCATTATTATTATTATTAATAGAATTAATAACATTATTATCTTATTAATAATATTAAGTATTATAATTATTTTTACCACTATTAATATTATTTTAGTATTATTATAACTATTATTATTATTATTATAAAAATGATATATTTAACACATATAACATAACATAACAAAATTAATATTTTTATATAAAAGGAATATATGAAAAATAAATAAATATATTTAATATAAAAATGATATAATTAATAAGTTATATATATAAACTTATTCGATTACGAATGTGTGTATTAATATATATATATATATATATATATATATATATATATATATATATATATATATATATATATATATATATATATATATATATATATATATATATATATATATATATATATATATATATATATATATACTAATATAGGTTCGTGAATCCGAGGCCAACCCTGCATTGTTCAGTTTCGTCGTATGCATATTTTTACTACAAAATATCGTATGGTGAGTTCATTTGATTCCCTTTTACTCTTTATATTTTTGGGACTGAAAATACATGCGCTACTTTTACAACTGCTTTATTAAATGCTTTTGAAATACATTTTGAACTGCGAATACATGAAATGCTTTTATAAATGTTTGATGAGATAGACACAAGCAAAATATTCCTCGAATGAATTATGTGGACGTGATAATTGCCACCATTGAATTATGTGGACGTGATAATTGCCACAATTGATATGAATATTTTTCCCCTGATTATTATTGCTTGGTAACCTAAGAATTAGGGAACATCACTAATTTTGAGAATTAGTGCACGCCTAATTGACGCGAATCCTAAAGGTAGCTACCGGGTTTAACACCCCCACCCAGAATGTTCGCTAGACGGAAGGGCTAGTGGGCGTGGTGTTTAGTACTTCGAAATTTATATGATTATTATACAGACGAGATGTTCTGTTTTGGGGATATTATTATGCGCATTATATGTTAAGGTCGATTACCAAGCCAAGCTATGAAAGCAATGAAAAGTGAATGTTATGTATCGAGAGAATGATTTTATACACAGGTTATGTGTATGTTATTTTTATGCACGAGATATCTGTACGGTTACTAAGATTTATGAAAGATGGTTTCGTACACGAGAAAGGTGTACTGTATTTAAAAGATATCGCATGTACATTACAGGTGGGTATAGGATTCGGGCCCATTTGTACCATGCAGGATTTAAATCTTGTGGTCTATCAAAATGATGAATTTTATTGTTTTATGATAAACCTATGAACTCACCAACCTTTTGGTTGACACTTGAAAGCATGTTTATTCTCAGGTATAAAAGAAATCTTCCGCTGTGCATTTGCTCATATTAGAGATAATACTTGGAGTCATTCATGACATATTTCAAAAGACGTTGCATTCGAGTCGTCGAGTTCATCAAGATTATTATTAAGTCAGTGATAGTTTGATATATTATGAAATGGTATGCATGCCGTCAACTTTCGATGTAATGAAAGGTTGTCTTTTAAAAACGAATGCAATGTTTGTAAAATGTATCATATAGAGGTCAAATACCTCGCAATGAAATCATATGTTATTGTATTCGTCCTTATGGATTAGGACGGGCCGCTTCATTTAGTTTGAGATACTTGATGTATATACACTACTAACAAATTTCTTTGTAGAACCAGTATTTACCTATTGATTAATGACTACAAAGATATAGAAATCGATTAGCTAATCGTTAAGGAGGTTGTTCGCCGGTCGCCACATTTGTGAAGACTGTATTATCGATCCAAAAACTTGTGAATTTTAACTCGATATGGTTGTCTAGATGACGAAAAAATTGCATGTCGCCTAATACCTTTGTTTATTGTCTAGCTGCAGCGGGTCATACCGTCACTGTTAAGTTACAATCAAAGTATCGTATACTTTGTAACAATTGTCTCAGTTAGAGGTGGCAAGTTTAACAGGTCTGGTTGATTATACAACAGGTCACAGATGGTATTTTATAGAGCATGCATCCAGGTTGAGACGACGAACAACAGTCTTTATACATATCTGTTTTGTCGAATTTCAGTCTTTATGGGTTACGTTAAACATGATTTGATCAGCCATATGCAATTACACTTGCCAGTTTAGATGACACTCGACCACTTTGACCCATTTTATTCTTAACTAACGATTATAACTTTATCCAATTAACCTGATTTGAGATAAAATGAAACCTGACTATTTATTAGTAAACGGGTCAAAATTGTCAGATCTAGAAATGCCTAGAAAAACAGTCCAATTTCCAACAACTTTGTGCATCTGTTTCTCAATATGATCTGCATTTTGCAACTCATAAAGGAAGAACTTGTATTATAGAGTAAATTCAAACATGCATCACTTTATGTAAACATAAAAACTCAACAGTTAAAAATATAATCAGGCAAGGAACATATCAAATTAAACATGTAGAAGGTATGAGAGTAGGTACAGAAGAAGTCAGAAAGACGAGGGATTCTTCTATTTTATAATCACAACAAAAGTTTTCAAAATTTTACAACATATCAAGAAGTTGACTTTAAAACTGTACTTTGTTGCCCTATTCACATGTCAAACACCCTAAAACCCTCTCTTAAAAGACAAGAAGATCTATGTTGATGAAGTATATACATCTGTAATGTGACTTTCGGTGCTCCTGGCACCCAACTTTGTACATATTATCTATATATAATATACATATTGCCTTTAAAAAAAAAAAAAAAAAAAAAAGACAAGAAGATCTACATATTGCCTAAACCTTTTCAGTCCCAGCATGTTCTAAGAATTACAGTGATTGATATTATCTGATCAATACTTTTGTTACATGAATTCACAAGGAAAAATGAAATGAACACCCTATATACGGGTATACACAGTACACTTGCGTATCAGGAAGCTTCGAGTAGAACTCTGTTGTTATCTTCAGTATGATACACTAACAATTACTTAGTACTATAGAGACATAAGAGACTTGTGCCCAATATCGTACACAGATATAAGAATTTCAGCACATATGAGTATAATAATTACCCATTCCAGAAAATCTGATTTTCTGTTCTGGAGGATTTCTTGAAGGAAACGGATATTGTGCTGCAAGAATAACACACAAAAAAAGTGTCACTATCACAGGCACTATAAGAGTGAGCACATGAGCGTAAACGGATAAATGGATAAAGTTTTCCTTGTTCAGGCTATCCGAAAAATACATGTATCTCTACTCAGATGCACACGGCCTAATCATGTTAATTATACCGAAACCGTTTCCAACCCTTATCAAGACCCCCCGAAGATATGCTTCTTGCAAGCACGAGTGAACAATCAAAGAAATTTTGTGTGAAGTTATATCTTACCTCCACAAATTTTAATTTAAAATCCAAACTAGCAAATCTCTGAGTCAACTCAAATTCATCCCTGAGGTACTCCCAGATTTGAGCGTATTTAGCATCCTTCCAGGCAATATCAGATCTGCACAGCAATTCTATTTAGAAAAATGGAATGTAGCTTCATTCATATTCTGTTTCTCATTGTTAAATACGTAAGACAACATATGAAAAATCATGTATATAACAGTCAATCTTAGAAAGAAAAAAAACAGTTTTAGGGTCACTTTATTTAATGTGTACCTCTCAAAAAGTCCAAGCTTAAGAATTACATCAGCAAGATTTGAATTAGCTTTCCCAACCAATTGAAATAACTTCTTCCTCTTCATCGTAAAGGTTCCAGTTTTTTCCATACCACGGTTAATATCAGTAAATTCCCCAACCATCCCATCAACCTAGCAATGAGTGATAAATTTAATAACTAAATCCTCACACAATGACAAACTCGATGTAGCGTTTAGATTTAACCTACCTGGCGAACATAATAATCAAGAGCAATACTTTGACCAAGAACACTACCAATTGTACGGATCCCGTCAATATTCAAATACTGAAGCATTATATGATCTAATCCACCTCGCATCCATGTGTCCAGTGTTGGTATCTCTTTTACCTCATATTCTGAGTAAACATATCACAAAGCTCACAAACTCTAGAATTTAACGTAAAAAGCAAGCAAGTAGATTTCAGTATGACAATTCACATAACTAGTATGCAATTTGGCAATAGATTGCATTTGCACCATATACATCAGTAACCGTTGAACATATATAGCATTTAAATATACAAATGTTTAAAGAAAGTGTGAATGTCTTTAACGAGATCTCACCGTCCTTTCTCATCTCATGTAGCAGTCCTGAAGCATTCCTTTCAACAATTTTGAGATAACCATCAATCTCATCATCACCAACATTAAATAAAACAATTGAACCGTACTGAAAAACTACCATATAACGACAGTCACTCCCACTTATACATGCACCAGAACCCTGAAAAAACATAATTGATCAATCACAATTACAACTATCACATCTATATTCAAATTCAAAAACTGCATACCAAATATAATCAGAAAACAATCAAACATATTTAGATTCAATTTGCAATACTGAAGATGCTTACAATAGCTTCAGGCTTAGTGCTACCAAATCTCAACACAACATAGTTAGTCATCCTTGAAGCAAGTGGAATGAAATTAGGTCTGTTTCGGTCCACTAAACTTCTCAAATCCACACTGCACAAAATCACATTGCCAATTGAAATTTCATTGCAACACGCTAATCAATATCTATACAGAAATGAATTTAGTATACCTAGTAGAGAAGAAATAAGCCCTAACAGGAATCGAAGGTTGAATGTTTACGGGGAAACTAGGGGGGATCGTTCGCACAGATTGTTGCAATGATTCTGATTGAGATAAGATAAGGTTGTGGTTAGGGTCTGAGGAGAGTGAGAGGATTGTTCGCGTTATTTTGATGGTTACATTCTGAGAAGGAAGGAAGCGGGATGTGTTGGAGGTTTTCAAGTGGATGGCGGTTGAATGGTGGTGGTGCCGCCACATTTCCACCGGAGACCGGAGCATTATTTGCTGCTGGTGTTTTTACAATTACTCCGTATTTGGTGGTTGTGGACTTTGGACTTCCAGGTTTTGAAAAGAAAAAGTTACGCCGTTGGTACATGTGGTATGTCCAATTTTGCATCAAAAAATCTAAACTTTATTTTATGTAACAATAACGTATGTGGTTGAGACTAACGGTAGTCAACTATAACAGCTAACCCCTCACACGTGCCACACATGTGAGGGTATATTCGTATGTTCAATATTTTAATCTATATAAAAGTGAAATACACTCAGCAGCTAACTCTTTAGCCATCGATCATTTCCCTCTTTTATCCCATTCTATAAACCATAAAATTCTCGTTAACCCTAAATCGGCTATATCATTAATTAACGAATCGAACAGGTACCCAATTACTACTTTTAAACTCATAATGGTTGTTTGCTCTTGTGGAAGACAAGCTGTGATTCTATGTGCATGGACAGACCGTAATTGTGGGAGACAAGTTGCGATTCGATGATTATGTTGGTTTTTTTTATTATATTGTTTTTTTTTTTTTTTGTTATGTATATTATTTTAGTTGGTTAAGAAGAATGGAAGATGATAATGGTTTGAGAAAGTTCTAATCAATGTATTAGTATTTCAGTTATAATTAATGTTTTGGTCTATGTTTGTGAAAGTTCACATGATGACTGTTTGTAATGGTTAAAGCCAAAAGCAAAAATGTCACTGCCAACATCAAATATTTGGTAACCAAAATGTACAATATATGTTAAACCAAGACAAGTGTGCAGACTCGAATGCAAGCCTTTAGTGGTAACCAACAGCAAATATGTACAATAATTGTTTTACCAAAAAAATTAGTGCAGACCTGAATGCAATCCGTTACTGGTAAACAACAACAAATATGTACAATATCAGTCACCATGTGTTTAACTAAGTGGTAATTTAAACCCCAACCATTGTAACAGTTTATTACCAAACAAGTCTACATCAGTCAACGTTTGTTTAAAAAGGTGGTAATTTATACCCAATAGCATTGTAACAGTTTATTACTTAAAAAGTGAACATCAGTCAGCCTTTCTTTAAAAAGGTGGTAATTTATACCCAAGAGGATTGTAACAGTTTATTACCCAAAAAGTAAACATCAGTCAACCTTTCTTTAAAAAGGTGGTAATTTATGCCCAAAAGGCCAAGGTTTATCCCCTAGTTGATATCGGTTATTAAAAAAAAATTATGAATAAGAAATCTTACCATATATGTTGTTGACATCAAAGGAGTTTAACTCGTTTCGCATTTGATATAAACTAGAATCCATCTGCTTGAGAACTAAGGTTTTTGCAGGTTTGTGGAGATGAAGAAAAAAAAGTGAACCATCGTTTGATATAATCATGTTGCTGAACATTAGGGGTTTTTTATTGGTATAAAATATTGTAAACGGACAAAGGTGCCCTCACATGCATGGCACATGTGAAAGTTTAATGGTTAAATATTGATGGTTGTTCATCTTGGGTACTAACCACGCTAGTGTCACAAAACTGAGGTACCAACGTAGTAAAAAATAAAGTTTATATGCTTTGGTGATAAACTGAACAAACCACAGGTACTATCGACGTAATTTTTTCTTTTGAAAATAAGGTTATAATATGAAAATTAACACCTTAGAATGCTAAATGTAACTTTTGTAACTTTTAAAGTTACATTTATCACTCGCATTCACATTCATATTTATTTTTATTTATAATATATTTTATACTTTTATAATATTTATATCAAGAATTATTATATTATTATTATTATTATTATTTTATAATTATTATAATATAATACAAAATATATTATTAGAAGTTTTTCTTACTCTTGGGTGTCAAGTAGATGTAATGTCAATTTAAATTGGAACTCTTGGCTTTTAAAGCAATTGTAAGTTTCTATTGTTTCTTTTTTTGTTTCTAGTTTCTTGCTAAAAGTCTAATAAAATTTGTCGTTCTAAAAAAAATACAAAATATCATTACCGACGTGAACATAAGTTTTGAAATGGTTTAACCCTCACTTTTTCACTAGAATTTCGGTTCAACCATTTACCTTTTTCATAATATAGTTTAATCCTCCCAATTTTAATAGATTCCCGGTTTAACCATTTATCCAAACTAATATATAAAAACAAAGTTTTTCAGGTAAGGTGTTAAAGATAGAGTGATCATTTATCGTTTTTAACTAGTCCCGATCGGCCCGCGCGATGGGGCGGAACTTTTAATCTGCATATTCATATTTAACGTAGCGTTGTGTATGTACGGAGGCGGAAATGACCCATGTGTAAACACCCAATTTAGATGTTTGTGCGGTCGACTTTTTTGAAAAAGTATCCGTTCCGAACGTAGTTAGTCGCGTTTTGTTCGTAAAATTATTTCAAGTTTGGTGGTGGTAGCGGTGGAAATTAACACACGGCGAGTAAGAAGATACGGTCCGTTGATGTTTATGGTGGATGTTGTTTTTTGATTTAAATTAAAATAATAAATTCACGTTTTAAACCCCTGTAGAAGTTGCACATTGAAGCTTACTTGAGGGGGATGGTTTTAAAAGTTGGGGGTTGACGTCGTTTGATCAAGTGGGGGTGGCCAAAACGAACACAAGTCCCACCCCTTTTAGTATATAGGGTTAATTTGCGGGAAGTCTCGTGAATTATTTAGAAAAATAATTTGGTTTTATATCTTCAATATAATAATTTTAATAATTTATAGTTGCAATATATATATATATATATATATATATATATATATATATATATATATATATATGGGAATTGGCCAAAATACACTTTTTAAAAAGTTTTGAAACAATATACACTATTTGTAAAAAATTTGGCAATATACACCATTCGTTCGACCAAAAGTTGGTCGACTACTTCATAGTGTCGTCGACCACAACCATTTATATTGTAGTCGGCCAAAAAATAGCAAGGGTGACCAAAGTTTTGGTCGACCACGTTTTCAACATCTAAAACTGATTTTCATTTGCAACAGTTTACATGTTCTTCATACTCAAAAATGATGATTTTTAATTATGCTTCTCAACACGAATTGATTAAAATAAAACGTTCGTAAACACAATCCTATGCTTCATTCGTGACCAGGTTTCATTAACATCAACAATTGTGTAGTGATTCGGTCCGTGTTCTTCGTTTAACCGAACACGTATCCGATTTGAGCTCCGAAACGATCTGGAATGATTTGGCAAAATGTAAAAATTCATAAATCTTCATTATGTATTCGTGAATGTATCTGAAAAATCTCAGGATCTAACTCTCAGTATCGAGTTCCAATTTCTGAGTCAAATGTTCGGATTGAAAAGTCAACCGAAAATTCATTGAACAAATTCGAACGACAGATGTTGTTTCAAGTTATGCTGATAATTTTAGATGATTGGAATGATGTTTTGCAACAGTTTTCATGTGGAAATCATAGCCTAAAACACCTAAATCTCTATTTTAATTTTCCAAGTGTTCTTCATCTTCACGAACTGTTCATCGACGAATTTGATATTTGATGTTGTTTTGGCTCTTGAATTCTTCATATATGTTGCTAATCGCTACTCCATGAACAACTTTCAATGGATTTGGAGCTTTAATTCAAAGTTGTTATGTATTGATTATGTACTTTAGTTATAAATGTGCAGTATTTATATGTGGTCGACCATGTATTGGGTCGCCCGTGTTGTTTCTTGTGGGGGTAGTCGACCTGGGAAAAAATAAAAGGTAGTCGACCATGTTTACATGGTAGTTGACCGGTGTGACGACCCGAAAATTTCCGAACAAATTTAAACTTTATCTTTATATCATTAGATAAATATTTCAAACATATATATTACGTACAAATTTACAATTCTAAATAAATATATATATATATATATATATATATATATATATATATATATATATATATATATATATATATATATATATATATATATATATATATATATATATTTTAACTTAGTCATAAAACGTCCTGATTTAAAATAATATATTTTGATAAACAACGAGCCACTGATTTATAGAAGCAAATGACCACAACGCTCAATTTTATAAGTTACATTTTTTATAAGATAATTTATTGATGAGTAAGTCAAATTATTAATAAGGGTACACGTCGTGTAACGTAAAAGGCTAGTTTTCTAAACGTACGAAAGTGCGTTCGAAAAACCGAAAGTGGTACATGAGTCGAGTGACAACGTACGAGTCACTTGAACAAAAATTACATTTTTACTACGCACGTATATATAATATAATATTTAATTAATTCTAAAGATTAAATATATTATATATTAAATAATATATAAATAAACGTATCATATGTATAATTGAGTGTCGGTAGGTAAAAGTTAAGCTTTGTGAGATGTAAGAAGTCCCCATGCGGTCGCATGGGGAATGTATTGATATGTAATGCGACCGCATGACCATTTGAGACACGACTACTCTATAAAACTCGATTCATTTCACTCAGTTTGCACACACATATATCTTATTACTCCGTATATATTTATATTTATTATTATTATTATTATTATTATTATTATTATTATTATTATTATTATTATTATTAAGAGTAATATTATGATCGCATTAATATTAGTAGTATTATTATTATTATACATAAAATACTACGACGAGGTCATGAGCGAGTAATTTCAAAACTGGTTTCCGAGTAGGATAGGTGTAACACCCTGAATTTTGTGCGTCAGGAAATGTTTCTGAAAGTGTCAGGAAATGTGTGCACCAGAAAGCGCCACAAAAGGTCTACCTAACACTTATGCATTTTCAGAATTTACATCAGAATCAGGATTAGTCAGAATCAGTCCCTGAACTTCAGAATCTGTTTAGACCATTGTGCGCGCCGCGCACCCCACCTGGGACAGTTTTCTGCCTTTTTCTATTTTGAGTTAAATGAGGGGATTTTTGGTCTTTCCATTTGAGGACGGATCTGTAGCCTTATTGGCAGATTTTGATCCAATTATGGATCACTTTCACATCCACAACTCTCTCATCTCCAAACCCTAGAGATAGGAAGAGTTTTAGAGAGGGAAAGCTCCATTTGGAGAAGAAGGAGGATGACTCGGGTTAAGGTACAAGGGTTAAGGTTGTTCACCTCGTCCACAGCTACGTTTTGGTAGTGTTGGTAAGTTCTAACTCCGAATTTTGTTATTTTTGATTCTTGTTCATGTTTGGGGTTTGAGCTAGTTAGGGTTATAAACCCCATTTCTCATGAAATTAGGGGTTTTGTTGTATTGCTAGTGTAAGTGAACCCGGTTATTGTGGGTTTAGGATTTGATGATGAATTTGGAAGTATTTGTCTTGGTTTGGGAGTTAAACCTCTAGATTGAAAGGTTGTTGGTGACTTTGATGTTCTTAAGAACAAGTTTTGCTAGTCAAAATCGATGTTGACTTGGTTTAGTGTCAAAATGGGTTTCGAGTCAAGTTTTGGTGAATCAAGTATGTAAATACTTGATTTAGGTGTTAATTGGTGTTTTGGAAATATAATCACTAGTCGTTAGCGATTTTGGGCGTTTTATGACTTTGGTCAAAATGGGTAATTTGAGTTGGGTCAAAATTGATGACGACACTAATTTGGATTAAATGGATGATAAACGCTTTTGTTAAGTGTTAAATAATGTTTTTGGATGTAATTACTCGCGAGAAGTAATTTTGGGGTTAAAGCGATATTTTAACATAAGTCGAACGTGGTCAAAAGCAATATGAGTCAATATTGCACGTGTTGGGGTTTTGGTGTAATCGGAGTTTGAAATGATTACTACCTAAGTAGTAAATTAGTGTTAAGACCTAGGTTTGGTCTAATTGGTGTAAAGTATGATTTGGGATTAAATTGTACTTTGTTGTGTTGGTTTGAATTACCACCCGAAGTGGTAATTGATTTATGTCCATTAGGTGTTAAATGGGCGAGTTTTGGCGAGCAAGGTGAGATCCCTTGACTATGGGATGTGAGTGTTGAGTTCTCTTTTAGAGAATTGTTATTTATGTGTATTTGTACCTATATGTGTATTATAGGTAAAGGTTTGCTCGATTGCGTTTGGAGGCGATTTACATACATGACTTGTACGGGTATTTCGAGGTGAGTGGAATAATTATGCATGTATGTATATAGTGTATTTATTTGTATGCTATGGCATGAACCACGGAGCTGGTAGTGCCATAGTATGTGCGAGTGTGCTATGATGTGAACCACGGAGCCGGTAGCATCATGGTACGTGTGTTGTAGTGTGAACCACAGAGCCGGTAGCACTATAGCACGAGTCGTTAAAGTGTGAACCACGGAGCCGGTAGCACTATAAAAGAGTATGACTCGAGTTGTGATGTGAACCAAGGAGTCGGTAGCATCAAAGTGTGAATCACGGAGCCGGTAGCACTATAAAATGAGGTGTGAACCACGGAGCCGGTAGCACTGAAGTGTGAACCACGGAGCAGGTAGCACTATAAAAGAGTATGACTCAAATGCGTAGTGACATGAACCACGGAGCTGGTAGCGTCATAGCATTGCGTATGGTGTGAACCACAGAGCTGGTAGCACCATGACACGTTTATGGTTAACCATATGGTTGTGTATGTGATGTTGTATAGCATAATATATTATTTTGGAGTATATGCTATTATTTATGCTAGTTGCGGTAATGGAGGTTATTAGCTTTATACTTGGAGTTCGTATGCTAATATTGTATTGCTAGCATGTTTGCGGTATGTGAGTAGGTGGTTGCAAGTAGGTATATTATATATGTATGTGTATACTTATTGCACTCACTAAGCGTTAGCTTACCCCTCTCGTTGTTTACCTTTTTCAGGTATTGTGTTATGAGGCTAGCTAGTTTAGACTAGTTGTGTAGGAGCACTTTGGCTCGATGGGGTAGCTTTTGGATATACGGACGCGGATTAGGGATTTGGCAGCCCCCGGGATTATGCTCTTGGTATCGGATTGGGTTATAGAGTCCTAACTCGTCTAAATGTAAATTGGGATTGAAACTTGTATCTTGTACGAAAGTCATAAAACGGCTGATGTTGGCCCGGTGTCGTAAAACTCGTTTTATTATTGGAACGTGTTAGTTTTAACTATTATAATATGTTGTGAAAACCGTTTCGCCTAAAAGTGTCGGGAAGTGATAGATCTTTAACGCAAAAACGAAAAATCCGGACAGAAGCTGAATGGCCTTGTGCGCGCCCCGCACAAGGAGGGTTGCGCGCCGCGCACCCTATCTGTAAAAAAAAAAAAAAATTTATTCCGCGTTTTTGGTTGGACATTGGGTTGGGTTGTTACAAGTGGTATCAGAGCATAGTCTAAGGGAATTAGGTGACCTTGGAATAGGTGCCTAGTCTTAGACTTATTGGCGGTTATGCATTATATGCAGGACTTGTAGGAATACGGGTCAAACTGAGGTTTGAAAATGCCTAATGTAAGAAGGTGAACCCGGACATTGTTTTGGTGATAGTCACCTAGGTTGTAGGTTGACTCGTTGTGCGGTGTACTTATGTACATTTATTATTACATTGTATATAGGTGTATATATATACAGGTATCTATTGGTGCGGTGTCCTAGGGACGAATCTATTGGAGAGATTCGCATGTTCGGCGGTTTGAGTGATCAAGTTCGCGGTAAGGACTTTGGTCATTCGGGTACTAGGAGTTATCGCGTGTTATCTTTTGTGAATGTCGCGTCAGTCTGGGTAAAGTACTTTACGTGACCATGCGATAATGGTAAGGTTCTCAATTGTAAGAGTGACCGATCACCATTATTACAACCGTGTATCTTGACACCAAGCATGACATGACGAGTACCGAGCGGAGGAAACGTGGCATGGTTGGGGTAGAATCGGGACGAGTTAGGAATCTTTTATTGGTTCTTAGGTTATAGTGGTCTCGGGTGATGTGCTTGTTGTCACATCAGATTTGTTGTGAGTCGAAAATTGTTACGGTGGATTCGGTTAAAGTGAGTGAGCCAACTCACGAGTTCGGCGCATAATTTGTCACCCTACGTAGTGGGTGCATTATTTGAGATCGTCATTGGTTGTATTTACCCATCGTAACTAGGATGACCGATTATTGTATGTGTGTGTGTGTGTGCGTCGAGGACGTAAATTCCGTAATGGAATACGACAAGTCTAATGATTGTGATTTGGGGTTGCACTCGGTAGAGTGTGTGGTTAGAGGATCGTGTAAGGATTCCAGTTGTGAGCCGCCTTGGAATTGGCGAATCGGGGAGTCTTAGGGTCATTAAACTCATGGGAGTGGGACTCGTATGACAATGATTACGTTAGTGTGTTAGCGTGTTACGGATTATAGGGTAACATTCCTAATGGAATATCCCTTGTTGTGGTGGTCTTGCCGATGTGCGGAAGGGTGTAAGACTTGGTGTTTCCAAGCATCTCTTTGGTGTTAGATGAAAGGGTCCGTGAGGCTATATCGTTTTGGCCTTGTGGAAATTATGGCTAGTGTGTGATCGGTAGAAACTTTCGATAAGACAATAACCCGTAAGGTTTTTCGGGAAGGTATGACTTCATGTCATTATTATGGAGAGGTAGGTGACATCGGGTGTATGGAGCCCAAAGACCGAGTTTTTGAGATTCGGCAAATTGTGGAGGGAGTTTGCATGACACGGCGTCAGGTGCCTTCTTATACCTGCTAGTATAATGTTCAACTCCGGTGATGGTGTGATCACTTTGTGCTTAGGGTGCCGGTGAGATACCCTTGGAAGCAGCGGAGATTGTAATAGTGATCGACGGGTGATAGTAATTCGACGATTGCGGAAGTCGAAGTTTAAGAACATTGTGGTAAATACTTCTTATGAAGTGGCGGATGAGCGCATCTTGTTACTCTTAAGTGATAAATGGGTGAAGATGACCGGTGAGCCGGTGATGGAGTTCATGAACAGTTAGTCCGAAGGTTATGATGAAGCATTGATATTGCGGTCGGTGCAATTATTGTGTCGGATTGGTCACTCTTCTCCATGAGAGTGAACAATTATTGATATAGGCTCGTTGAGTGAAGGGTCGGGTGATCTCGACTGGGATGTACGACTGATTAAGCGGAGTGAAATATGCCTAGTCATAGAGGCGTATGTGGGATTTTGGTGGAGTTCGCTTTGCGAACGATGAAAGATTGCTAATTGAGGTTGTAGTATGAAGGTGCGAAATCGTCGCGTGTACGACATCTCTGGTAATTTTGTATGACGGCTCTGAGAGCCTAAAGTGAATTTGCAGTGATTTGGTGTTTATGATTAGTGATGAGAATGATCATGTGTGTTGTGGAATGGTAATTCCGCGGGATGTTATCATCTTTGCGGTAAGAATGTGGAGCTAAATCCTAAGTGGGGGAGTTTTACTGCCGCCCGAGGAAGCTTCCGTGGTACTAGATCAAGTGAAGTGTAAGACTTCTTATGTAAGATGGTCGTGTAGTACCAAAGTGCGGTATGAGACCAAGTGTGGAGTTTGAGATCATCGGTGAAATGTCCCGTTCATATTGATTATAAACGTTCCATATTAATTGATTTTGTTGCGAGGTTTTCTCTATATGAGACGTTTTTCAAAGACTGCATTCATTTTTAAAACAACCATAACCTTTATTTTATCAATAAAGGTTTCAAAAGCATTACGTAGATTATCAAATAATGATAATCTAAAATATAATGTTTACACACGACCATTACATAATGGTTTACAATAGAAATATATTACATCGACATATGTTTCTTGAATGCAGTTTTTACATAATATCATACAAACATGGACTCCAAATCTTGTCTTTATTTTAGTATGCAACAGCGGAAGCTCTTAATATTCACCTGAGAATAAACATGCTTTAAACGTCAACAAAAATGTTGGTGAGTTATAGGTTTAACCTATATATATCAAATCGTAACAATAGACCACAAGATTTCATATTTCAATATACATCCCATACATAGAGATAAAAATCATTCATATGGTGAACATCTGGTAACCGACATTAACAAGATGCATATATAAGAATATCCCCATCATTCTGGGACACCCTTCGGATATGATATAAATTTCGAAGTACTAAAGCATCCGGTACTTTAGATGGGGTTTGTTAGGCCCAATAGATCTATCTTTAGGATTCGCGTCAATTATGGTGTCTGTTCCCTAATTCTTAGATTACCAGACTTAATAAAAAGGGGCATATTCGATTTCGATAATTCAACCATAGAATGTAGTTTCACGTACTTGTGTCTATTTTGTAAATCATTTATAAAACCTGCATGTATTCTCATCCCAAAAATATTATATTTTAAAAGTGGGACTATAACTCACTTTCACAGATTTTTACTTCGTCGGGAAGTAAGACTTGGCCACTGGTCGATTCACGAACCTATAACAAATATGTACATATATATCAAAGTATATTCAAAATATATTTACAACACTTTTAATACATTTTGATGTTTTAAGTTTATTAAGTCAGCTGTCCTCGTTAGTAACCTACAACTAGTTGTCCAACGTTAGATGTACAGAAAAAAAATTGATATATATTATCTTGAATCAATCCACGACCCAGTGTATACACGTCTCAGGCTAGATCACAACTCAAAGTATATATATTTTTAGAATCAACCTCAACCCTGTATAGCTAACTCCCACATTACTGCATATAGAGTGTCTATGGTTGTTCCAAATAATATATAGACATGGGTCGATATGATATGTCAAAACATTTGCATACGTGTCTATGGTATCCCAAGATTACATAATATATTAGAATACATGTATAATACAATATAAGTTAGCTAGGATATGATTAATATAGATTTGTTACCAATTTTCACTTTGCTACAACAAGAAAAATTATCCAATCTTGTTTTACCCATAACTTCTTCATTTTAAATCCATTTTTAGAGAATCAAATTGCTATGGTTTCATATTGAACTCTATTTTATGAATCTAAATAGAAAAAGTATAGGTTTATAGTCGGAAATATAAGTTACAAGTCGTTTTTGTAAAGGTAGTCATTTCAGTCGAAAGAACGACGTCTAGATGACCATTTTAGAAAACATACTTCCACTTTGAGTTTAACCATGATTTTTGGATATAGTTTCATGTTCATAAGAAAAATCATTTTCCCAGAAGAACAACTTTTAAATCAAAGTTTATTATAGTTTTTAATTAACTAACCCAAAACAGTCCGCGGTGTTACTACGACGGCGTAAATCCGGTTTTACGGTGTTTTTCGTGTTCCAGGTTTTAAATCACTAAGTTAGCATATCATATAGATATAGAACATGTGTTTAGTTGATTTTAAAAGTCAAGTTAGAAGGATTAACTTTTGTTTGCGAACAAGTTTAGAATTAACTAAACTATGTTCTAGTGATTACAAGTTTAAACCTTCGAATAAGATAGCTTTATATGTATGAATCGAATGATGTTATGAACATCATTACTACTCTCAAGTTTTCTGGATAAAGCTACTGGAAATGAGAAAAATGGATCTAGCTTCAAAGGATCCTTGGATGGCTTGAAAGTTCTTGAAGCAGAATCATGACACGAAAACAGTTCAAGTAAGATTTTCACTCGAAATAAGATTGTTATAGTTATAGAAATTGAATCAAAGTTTGAATATGAGTATTACCTTGTATTAGAAAGATATCTTACTGTAAATAATAAAGATTTCTTGAGGTTGGATGATCACTCTACAAGATTGGAAGTAAGCTAGCAAACTTGGAAGTATTCTTGATTTTATGAAACTAGAACTTGTAGAATTTATGAAGAACACTTAGAACTTGAAGATAGAACTTGAGAGAGATCAATTAGATGAATAAAATTGAAGAATGAAAGTGTTTGTAGGTGTTTTTGGTCGTTGTTGTATGGATTAGATATAAAGGATATGTAATTTTGTTTTCATGTAAATAAGTCATGAATGATTACTCATATTTTTGTAATTTTATGAGATATTTCATGCTAGTTGCCAAATGATGGTTCCCACATGTGTTAGGTGACTCACATGGGCTGCTAAGAGCTGATCATTGGAGTGTATATACCAATAGTACATACATCTAAAAGCTGTGTATTGTACGAGTACGAATACGGGTGCATACGAGTAGAATTGTTGATGAAACTGAACGAGGATGTAATTGTAAGCATTTTTGTTAATTAGAAGTATTTTGATAAGTGTATTGAAGTCTTTCAAAAGTGTATGAATACATATTAAAACACTACATGTATATACATTTTAACTGAGTCGTTAAGTCATCGTTAGTCGTTACATGTAAGTGTTGTTTTGAAACCTTTAGGTTAACGATCTTGTTAAATGTTGTTAACCCAATGTTTATAATATCAAATGAGATTTTAAATTATTATATTATCATGATATTATGATGTACGAATATCTCTTAATATGATATATATATATACATTAAATGTCGTTACAACGATAATCGTTACATATATGTCTCGTTTCAAAATCATTAAGTTAGTAAACCAGCCATTGCATGGAAGATTCATGATATTAAAGGCATAAGTCCTTCGTATTGCACACATAAAATCCTTATGGAAGAAGGTCATAAAACATATGTGCAACGCCAACGAAGACTAAATCCTAATATGCAAGATGTTGTTAAGAAAGAAATTATTAAACTGCTAGATGCAGGTTTAATTTATCCAATTTATGATAGTTCATGGGTAAGCCCAGTTCAATGCGTGCCTAAGAAGGGTGGCATGACTGTCATCACAAATGAGAAAAATGAGCTTATTCCTACTAGGACTGTAACAGGATGGCGTGTATGTATTGATTATAGAAAATTAAATGACGCCACCAGAAAAGATCACTTTCCCTTACCTTTTATTGATCAAATGTTGGAAAGATTAGCCGGAAATAGTTACTATTGTTTTCTTGATGGTTTTTCCGGATATTTTCAAATTCCAATAGCACCTGAGGATCAAGAAAAAACCACATTCATGTGCCCTTATGGTACTTTTGCTTACAAACGCATGCCATTTGGACTTTGCAACGCCCCTGCAACCTTTCAAAGGTGCATGATGGCGATTTTTCACGACATGATAGAAGAATGCATGGAAGTTTTCATGGATGACTTTTCAGTCTTCGGGGATACTTTTGAAACATGTCTAGTTAATCTTGAACGAATGCTTATTAGATGCGAACAATCAAATCTAGTACTTAATTGGGAGAAATGCCATTTCATGGTTAAAGAACGCATCGTTCTTGGCCATAAAATTTCAAAGGAAGGAATTGAAGTGGATAGAGCTAAAGTAGATGTAATTACTAAACTTCCACATCCCACCAATGTTAGAGGAGTTAGGAGTTTTCTAGGGCATGCCGATTTTTACCGACGTTTCATAAAAGATTTTTCTAAAATTGCCACTCCTATGAATAAACTCCTAGAAAAGGATGCTCCATTCATCTTTTCAGATGAATGTATCAAATCTTTTAATATTCTTAAAGAGAAACTCACTAATGCACCGATTATGATAACTCCAAATTGGAATTTACCGTTCGAACTTATGTGCGATGCAAGTGATTTTGCAATGGGAGCCGTTTTAGGACAAAGGATTGAAAAACAATTTCAACCTATTTATTATGCTAGTAAGATGTTACAAGGAGCACAAACAAATTACACAACTACTGAAAAAGAACTCCTTGCTATTGTCTTTGCTTTTGACAAATTTCGATCATATCTCGTTCTAGCAAAAACGGTGGTCTATACCGACCATTCTGCTCTTAGATACCTATTTTCGAAACAAGATGCTAAACCAAGATTAATCCGTTGGATTTTACTCTTACAAGAGTTTGATATTGAAATTCGAGATAAAAGAGGAGCAGAAAATCTCGCCGCTGATCATCTTTCTCTTCTTAAAAATCCTGAATTAGAAGTTCTAAATTAATCGGCCATACAAGACAACTTTCCTGATGAATATCTATTGAAGATAGATTATAATGAAATTCCATGGTTTGCAGACTATGCAAACTATTTAGTATGTGGATTCCTTGAAAAAGGATTATCATACCAAAAACGAAAGAAATTCTTTAGTGATATAAAACACTATTTCTGGGAAGATCCACATCTGTTTAAAAGTTGTCCCGATGGAATAATACGCCGATGTGTATTCGGAGATGAAGCTAGTAAAATTTTGAACCATTGTCACACAGGACCAACAGGAGGGCATTATGGGCCTCAACTAACAGCAAGAAAAGTTTACGATGCTGGATTCTATTGGCCTACAATTTACAAAGACGCACACCTTCTTTGCAAATCCTGTGATGCTTGTCAAAGGGCCGGAAAAATAAGTCAACGTGATGAAATGCCACAAAATGTCATTCAAGTATGTGAAGTATTTGACATTTGGGGTATTGACTTTATGGGTCCATTTCCAAAATCTCATAATAATCTATATATTCTCGTAGCCATTGATTATGTATCTAAATGGGCGGAAGCACAAGCTCTCCCGACTAATGATGCACTAGTTGTAGTCAACTTTTTAAAACGTGTTTTTGCAAGGTTTGGAACACCGAAAGCTTTAATAAGTGATCGGGGAACTCATTTCTGTAATAATCAACTAGAGAAAGTTCTTAAAAGATATGGAGTAACTCATAAAATCTCCATTGCATATCATCCACAGACAAGTGGACAAGTTAAAAATACCAACCGAGCTTTAAAACGTATTCTAGAGAAAACCGTAGGATCAAATCCGAAGGAATGGTCCATAAAATTGGAGGATGCACTCTGGGCTTTTAGAACAGCCTACAAAACTCCAATTGGAACCACACCTTTTAAACTCGTTTACGGAAAAGCATGTCATCTTCCAGTAGAAATTGAACACAAAGCATTTTGGGCTTTGAAGACATGTAATCTTGATTTACATGAAGCCGGACGTCTACGGTTAAGTCAATTAAACGAATTAGAAGAATTAAGACATGAAGCATATGAAAATTCCTTAATCTATAAGGAAAGAACGAAGAAATGGCATGATAAAAGAATCAGAAGTTCAAAAGAATTCAAAGAAGGAGACAGAGTTCTTCTTTTCAATTCACGATTCAAGCTATTTCCTGGAAAATTGAAATCAAGATGGTCTGAACCATTCATAGTCAAAAGAGTTTTCCCATACGGAACAGTAGAATTAATAAATTCAAATGGGATTGAATTTAAAGTTAATGGTCACAGAGTTAAACATTACATACATGGTCCGATGGAAGTTGACAATGAAGTTAATCATAATTTCACCACCCAAGAAAACCTTCAAAATGAAAACATAAATATGTTATCAACAACATATGAAAAATCAAAATTGGAAAATAGGGAGGAGTCAAATTTGAGTGATGAAGAAGAATTCTTATACAAACCTCCCATTCCAAGAAATGAAGAAAAATGTGAACAAAAAGTTCAAATAGAAGTGAAAGAACCAAGAAAAGAACACCCGAAAAAGGTTTACAAACCAACTCGACTTACTAAAGCAGGAGACCCGGGTGAATTTATCATTTCTTGCTTGCTTAATGATGGTGCTATATATAATGGACTCGCAGATTTAGGAGCAAGTGCAAATATTATGCCTCTTTCCTTATACAAAAGATTAGGCATGGGTAAATTAAAACCAACCAAAATAGGTGTTCAATCATTTGACCAAACCATTAAACACCCGGTTGGAATAGCAAATAATTTACTTGTTAACGTGGGAAGTTTGACCTTTGTTGCAAACTTCATAGTGATTAATATGGAGGAAAACCTTGATATTCCTCTAATTCTAGGTCGCTCATTTTTAGCAACCACCGAGGCATTCATTGATGTAAGAGAAGGTAGAATAACACTTAGGAATGATGATACATCTGTCACCTTTGTGAACCGAAAGTTTAGATCTCCACCAACCAAAACTGTTAAACCAATAAAAATGCATAAGTGTGGGGAAGATGAAGAAACACTTAATGATGATCCAATCACAAAGAACCCCGTTGATGATACGAAATTAGATGAACCCATTTTTAACAGTTCAACGAAGAAACTTTATAAACGGATTCACGATGCTAAGATTAAGGGAAACTTTAAGTTATGTAACTGATTAGTATCCAATTTATCGCCAAAAGAAAAGGCGATGTTAGTTGAATTTGTGAAAGTTACGGAGGAAATCAACAAATGGATTGAAGTAAAAGCCAAAGATATACAAGTTGTTGATGATCCAATTGAAAATAATGTTAATCACAATTTCAACTAAGTGTAGGGAGGTTTATGTATTTCTGTTAGAGTTAGATTTTCTGTTTTCGTGTAGTTCTCGAAAATGGAACCCGAATGGTCTTTCCCTAGCAGACCCTAAAGAACTAGTCTTCTCCCCCATTCTGAATTTTTATTTTTTTTAGGTTTTTCGAAATGAAGACTTCCTGTGAATTAAACCATGGTCTAATGCTACACGCTTTGATCACTAAACGTAATAATGACACACTTCCAAGTGAATTGGTATCATTAATAAGAGGTAAATTGGATGGAGTAAGAAAAGAATCCAGATGTGAAGATAATAAGTTACAATTTGGTAAAGGAAAATCAAAATCCGCAGCGAAAAGAAGAGCACGACACCTTGAAAGATGTCACAAATGCGGAAAATGGTCACACGAAGGTAAATGTTCAAATAATCAAACATATTCAAACACCGAATTTGTTACTTTATGCATAGACGGACCGTTCATATGTTTAGAAGAAAAATTGATAAATGCTCGAGGTTACGCCTATGTAGCTATGGAAAACCAATTAGTCCGACTATCTTATGAGTGGGCTAGAGCATATCACTAAGAAATCTCTTTCACAGGTAAGTTTGTACAGTTTTTATTTTTATTTTTATTTTTAACCTTTTGATAATAAACGCTAAATTGTTCGCTATAAAGTATTAAATTGGTATTCGATAAAATTAGGTCTTGCGACCGAAATTATTGATATCATACAAAAATTTATTACATCACTGCAAAATTTAACGTTTATTCTTAAGGTATAAATATCTTTAATCAATCAACCCAAAATATTTCAAAAATTCGTCATGAGTTAAATTAGGTTATTGAACCGAAATTACTTTACCGAAAAGAGGGGCGCATATTTTTGATAATATTTGATTGATTAAAGTGGGATAAAAGCCAAAAAGATTTTTAATTTTAATTTTATTTTGTTTTTAAATTTAATATTAAAATAATATTGTAAACTTGTTAAAATTAATATATATTTAAAATTGTAAATATTTGAAAAATTAATATTTTTAATATAAGTTTGTATGTATAAAAATAAAAATATAATTTAAGTTTGGTGTGAATTTTTAATATGAATTTTTAATTATGCATATATAATTTAAGTTTGGTGTGAATTTTTAATATGAATTTTTAATTTTATGCATTTTAAATTTAAGTTTGGTGTGAATTTAAAAATAAAAATTTATTTTATTTCGCTAAGTTAAAAATATGATTTTTAAAATTCATCGTGAGTTGAAGACTAGGTCATTGAACCGAAATTGCTTTACCCAAGGGAGGGACGAGAACTTTTATTATCATTATATTTAATCTTATTGAACTAAAGTATGCCAAAAATATTTAAAAAACCCAAAAATCTTTGCTTTTAAAACCGCACTTAAAAATGACAAATTTTAAAATTTTGTCGAGGGACGGACTAGGACAACGATCCGAAACGCCCTCATCCTAAAAAGAAAAAAAATTTTAAAATTTTATTAATTTTATGTTTTATTAAGTATAAGGTTTTATTAAAAAAAAAAAGGCCAAAACACTGTACCCGGATACCCATGCGATCGCATGGGAATTGAACTCCAACTCAATGCGATCGCATGGAGCTGGAAATCAGGCCTGATACAATCAGCTCAGCGAGTCTGTCTTTCTCCACAAAAATACACACATACACGAACCTAATCTCAAATCACCTCTAAAATTCACCATTTTTCACCGTAATTCGTCAATTTTCTTGCTCTAATCATGCCTAGATTCGCATTCTTCAGCAAAAAGGTAAAAATTACACCCCTAAACTCTATAAATTCTTAGTTTTTGTGATAATTACCAATATTTTACCTAATGTAATTTTGTTAATTTCTAGTGTAATTAGTGTTAAATTGATAGTATTTTGTGCATGTATAACCAAGATTGATGCTATTTAACATGATTTGAAGCCAAAAACTTCAAAAATTTTAGAAATCTAGGGTTTGTGTTCTTGAGCAATTTGGGGCTTTTTGATATAAATAGGTTATGGCCGATTTTTGTCATGAATTATTGCTAAATTGAGTAGTGTAACATGTTTAGGTAGTTAAATGATCCAAACATTGATCCTAAACATGATTTTTAAAGATTAAAGTGGACTTTTTAGGCGAAAATTCATGAACTTGATTAATTTAATATATTTGCCATTTGAGACTTGTTTAATTGTTAGTAATGACTATTTTGACATGTTATTTGAGTTAAATGCTTATGAACTTTGTCTACATTTTCATATGTGCTTATTTGAAAAAGTATAGAATTGTAAAAATTGTGAAAATGTGTATAAGTTTAATTTTGATTTAACATGTTATTGTGATTGTTTTAAGTTGTTATTTTGCTAACACTAATGCATATTTGGATACACAAATTTTGTGTTTAATGTGTTTTGCAGAAAGCCGATACTGGAGGTTCAGGAGCATCATCATCTAGACATCCAGCTCCAGCTCCAGAACCAGAACCAGAAATGCAATATGAACCTGAAGAACAACCACAACAGGAACCACAACATCAGCCTGATCAGCACGTACCTTATTATGATCCGCTACAGTTACCTAATGAATTAACAGTATTTTCGCCACATCCACCTGTAGAATACCCAACAATTCCAGAACACACATTACATCCTAATTTGAGTTTCAATAGACGATGGAGAGATTACCCATCATATCAAAGTAATAAATTCAAATTAGTAACAAAAGAGGTAGAGGTGCCGAGGGTAATTGATTGGAATCCTTTGGAAACGGTCCATCTAGCTGATCGTGTTAGACAACATTTGATTCAAAGGTATGGCAGTTCTTCTTTTACAGATTGGATACGTCTTTTCACCATTCGTAGACCTGTATATAAGGAATTGTGTGTTGAGTTGATGAGTACTATAGCGTTAAATGTAGATGTAGATAGGTTAGATGATAGAAGTTTTCTTAGATTTATCCTTGGCGGTAGGATGTACAGAATGTCCATGATGGACATGGCCAGGGCATTACAGATTTACACTCCTAGTGAATTGCTACTACCCGATTGTATGAGTTTGATTTATCAGGGTGAAAGGGTAGATAGGAACTTTGACGCTGACACTGTTTGGAGGCGTATGTCAAACTATAATGTTTTTACACTAGGAGGAAAACACTCCTACTTACTGTGATGACCAGGAAATTGTTGGGATTTAACAAGTTTCATAATACTTATAATCATTCAAGAAATAAGATTTGCGGAAGCGTATAAATTTCCATTTTAAAACTTGTAAATCTTTAACCATTTAAAGTTAAATCCCAAATAGGATCAAGTTGTGAAACATACTTACAAACTAAGAGTGGGTTTAGAGATTATACCTCCTCAAGCTAGTTGAGGGTTGTTTTCAAAGTTGCAAGATGATGATGAAGATGATGATGAATGCAAGCCTCAAAGTGATGAAACCTCAAGAGATTATACCCCAAACTTGACACCAACACCTTGTACAATGGTTAGGATTTTTGACACTTGAAAATAAGCTTCCAAATAAGCTCAAGAACTCCCTCTTGGACAGCAGAAAAATCAGCCAGAATTTAGCAAAAGGAGCTGAATTTCACTTGCTATTTTTGTGTATTTTTATGTATCACTTGAGTCAAGCCTTGGTAAACTAGTTAGGCATGTTCCTTAGGAGTTGTGTCAACTTTAAAGTAACCAAAATAAGCATGGGGTGTCTCCTTGGAGTCCCAAAATCTGCACACTTATAATGTTTAATAATAATACTTGTAAGTTTATAAAAGTTTATAAACTTGTTATAAACTTATGTATTATTTTGTTACTTATATATTTTATAAAACCTTTTATAAAATATAACACAATATAATTATTTAAACCCATAAACAATTATATATAAATTATCCAAATAATTTATCTCATGTGATAATATTTTAGAAACCCAATTTTCTAAAATCTAAGTGTCGCGTATTTGTTTAATGATCCAATCATTAAGATCAAATACGTATAAGGTGTTGGTAAGCTTGTTATTGGGTATGACCCGACTTGGATCAAAACATATTAGCCACGTTAATTTTATATGTCTCTCGAGCATACGAAGAACCTTCAATCTCCCACTTGCACGAGAAACATAAGAAATTAATGCAAGTGACGGATACCACCTAACGACCGTCCATCACCCCCAATATGTTATGACTTAGTGCCATTCAATAACATCATCCCTTTTGAGTTCCCATCTCGAATATGATTAGGTGAATCTTTTCATTATATCCTTTCATCCTAGATGTCATGTTAAATCCAAGAGACATAGAGTGATCACTCTCTTCTAGATTTAACTTTATCAGGCCTTAGACATCTGACTCTCAACGAATAAGAGGGACAAATTCCATCTTGACTACATATGTCCTAGATATACACTATGCATTATACCTGAGCTCTTTCTTATGAACTACCATATTTCAGAATAGCGAAGGAAAGAATCAAGGCACAATACTTAGTGAATATCCGAACCCAATATGTATCTCAGGTCAGAGGATACGATGATATTCGCCTTTACTCAAGATTACATGTGATCAACCACAAAGGCTCCATTTAGTGAATCTTGAGGGCGGGTCTTCCAATATTTGTATCCCACAAATATCTATGAACCTTGGTTGCAACCTTGCCCCACATTCATCCCGTGAATGTATACCAATCCAAGTTCACAATAGTCTAAACCTCACACTTGTTCCCACAAATGTGATCGACTACGGAATTTAGAACAATTACTTATTCATGGATAAAATATGCAAAATAGGAACATAACTCAAAATAAATTAATACCATAATTATATTAATGAGTTTGAACAATTTCGTTCCGTTACAATACTTAAAACAGATCATGACCAATCACTAGAATATCGAAGCCATAATGCACTAACATGCCCTTGATGTTTTGCACCATGTAAGAGTTTCGTGAGTGGATCCGCTATATTAAGATCTGTGTGAACTTTGCGAATACATATCTTTCCCTTTTCAACTTCATCCCTTATGTAGTTGAATCTCCGCTCAATGTGACGGGTCTTTTGGTGAGCACGAGGTTCCTTGATTTGAGCAATCGCACGCTCGTTGTCACAAAAGATCTCAAGAGGGTCCTGAATGGAAGGGACTACTCCTAAGTCGTCGATGAATTTCTTCATCCATGCAGCTTCCTGCGCTGCCAATGAGGTGGCAATGTACTCCAACTCTATAGTGGATAATGCAACAACATCCTATTTTGAACTCTTCCAAGAGACCGCACCTCCATTTAACGTGAAGACATAACCGGATTGTGATCGAGAATCATCTCGATCAGTTTGGAAACTCGCGTCCACGTAACCTTTTACAGCGAGTTCCTCCTCACCAGACCCATATATTAGAAACATATCCTTAATCCTCCTAAGGTATTTCAATATACTTTTAACAGCAATCCAATGACTGTTTCCTGGGTTATTCTGGTATCTACTTGTCAAGCTTAGAGCACATGATACATCCGGTCTAGTGCATATCATTGCATACATGATTGACCCAATAGCATATGCATATGGGACATTCTTCATTCCTTCCTATTCATCTTTCGTGGTGAGGCACTGAGATGAACTAAGGAGTGTTCCTCTTTGAATAGGTACCAAACCTTTCTTAGAGTTCTCCATCTTGAACCTTTTCAAGACCTTTTCAATGTATGCACTTTGATTCAAACCTATCAGTTTCTTGGATCTATCCCTGTAGATCCCAATCCCCAAAACGTATTGTGCTTCTCCAAGATCCTTAATGGAGAAGCATTTACTTAGCCAAGTTTTAACACCTTACATTGCCAGAATATCATTTCCAAATAACAATATATCATCCATATATAGTACAAGGAACATGATAGTGCTCCCACTAGCTTTCTTGTATACACAAGCTTCATCACCATTTTTAATGAAGCCAAATTGCTTGGCCTCCTCATTAAATCGATGATTCCACATTCTAGATGCTTGTTTCAATCCGTAGATTGACTTCTTTAACTTGCATACCTTTTTAGGATATTTCGGATCAACAAAACCTTCAGGCTGAACCATATAGACATCTTCCTCAAGATGTCCATTTAGGAAAGCGGTCTTGACATCCATTTGCCATATTTCATAATCATAATGAGCAGCAATCGCAAGTGATATCCTAATAGACTTTAGCATTACCACAGGCGAAAAAGTTTCATCATAGTCAACCCCTTGAGTTTGAGTGAAACCTTTTGCTACAAGTCTAGCTTTATATGTATCCAAGTTTCCATGTATGTCGGTTTTCATTTTGAAAAGCCATTTACAATCAACTAGCCTTGAGCCAGCAGGTTGTGTAACAAGTTCCTAAACTTGGTTGTCATACATGGATTGCATCTCAGCATTCATGGCTTCCTGCCATTTATCTTTATCAATCCTTGATAAAGCATCTTGGTAGTTTATTGGTTCATCCAAATCAACCACATAGCAACCATCCATGAGAAACCCATATCTCTCAGGAGGATTACTAATCCTACCAGATCTGCGAACGTCTTGTGTATTTTGATCATCCATTTGATCACTCTCAACATTTTCATGTTGAGTGCTAGTGTCAACCAATTGTGTATCATCTACTTGATCTTGATCCTCTTCAATATCTATCTTCCTTTCACTATTTCCTTCCATTAGGAACTTAGTTTCAAGGAATTCAGCCTTTCGAGCAACAAATACATTCTGCTTTGATGGATCATAGAAATAATATCCCATATCATCCTTGGGATATCCTATGAAGATACACTTCGTGGATCGAGCATTCAACTTATTAGGGACGTAACGCTTAGGGTAAGCTTCACATCCCCATACCTTTAAGTATGATAGAGATGGAGGTTTTCCAAACCACATCTCATGAGGAGTTCGTTCCACTTTCTTGGTTGGGGCCATATTTAAAATACGAGTCGCGGAGCATAGACAATAACTCCAAAAAGATAGAGGCAACGAGCTTCTAGCCATCATAGACCGAACCATATCCATTAGGGTTCGGTTCCTCCTTTCGGAAACTCCATTAAGTTGGGGTGTTCCAGGAGGAGTGAGTTGCGAGATAATCCCACAACTTTTAAGATGATCTAGGAAAGCATTGCTTAGGTATTCACCTCCTCTATCGGTACGAAGTACCTTGATTGTCTTATTGAGTTGATTTTGTACTTCATTTTGATATTCCTTAAATGCTTCAAAAGTTTCGTCCTTGTGTCTTAATAAGTAGACATATCCGAAACGACTAAAGTCATCAATGAAAGTAACGAAGTATCTTTCACCATTCCTAGCTATAGGCTTAAAGGGTCCACATACATCAGAGTGTATTAATCCTAATAAGTCCTTAGCCCTTTCATAGGTCCCTTTGAAAGGTGCTTTAGTCATTTTGCCTTGTAAACAAGATTCACATACATCAAACGAGTCTAGTTCATTTGATTTCAAAAGGCCATTCTTTTGAAGTGTATGCATTCGATTCTTGTTTATGTGACCAAGGCGACAATGCCATAAGTAGGAATCACTCAAATCCCTTTTGAGTTTCTTGGTGTTTGCATGGTATATTGAGCTATTGTATGATGTGTCATCATGAACCAATTCATAAATACCATTCGAAGGCGAAGCCTTAAAATAGAACACATTATCTAAAGAAACATGGATATCATCATTAACAAAATTAAGATTAAAACCATATTGTTTCAAACAGGATACAGAAATAATGTTTCGAGATAAATCGGGTGCATACAAAACATTTTTCAAAATAAGCTCCAAACCACTTGGAAGCTTTAAAACAAAGTCTCTATGAGCTTTCACTTGCACCCTTGCTCCATTTCCCATGAAGAGACTTGTTGTTCCCGCATCTTGATTACTTCTTTTGAACCCCTGCAAAGAATTGCAAATATGAGTTCCACATCCTGTGTCTAATACCCATGTATTAGAAGAAGTAATACTAAGCTCAATGTATACCATATATACATTACCTGAGGTTTGCCCTGCATCCCTCTTTTCCTTCAACTCCTTTAGGTAGACCGGGCAGTTGCGTTTCCAGTGACCCATCTCACCGCAACCAAAGCACGGATCTTCCTTGGGGTTAGCTTTACCAGCAACCTTTTGCTTCTTGTTGTCGTTGGTTGGGGTAACCATCTTCCCTTTTCCCTTGCCTTTGCCTTGGTAGGCGGGTCCCTTCCTCTTAGCAGCCTTTGGTTTAGAAGTGTTATTGTTTTTGAACCCACCTTCATTGATCGTAAACACGGGTGAAGCCCTTTTACCCATGCTTGCTTCTGCCATCTTAAGCATGGCATGTAATTCGCCAATGCTTTTTGATGTCAAAGCTAAGGTATACGAAATAGTTTATATTTTACTAGGAAAAACTATTAAATACGATACAATTTTACACAAGATATTTATTTATTTATAGAATGGATATACTTAAACCTTGCTACAACACTTATAGGCAGTGTACCTAATCGTACAGTAGTGTAGTTTTTAGTAAGTCCGGTTCGTTCCACAGGGAATCTTTTTTTTAAACAAAGCTCAACGCTATATTAGTTTACTTTTATAAAAATACAAATATATATATAAGTAATATTATTATTATAAAGGGGGGTTTTTACCGTTTAATGACCGGTTTGTCGATTTTAAAACTTTAGTCGCAGTTAAAACCAAATGTAAAATATTAAAAATAAATACAAGACTTAAATTAAAGCATGAAGTAAATAACGATAAATGAAATTACGAATAATAAAAGTGCGATAAAATAAACTTGCGATAATTAAAAAGTACGATAATTAAAAGTGCAATTAAATATAATAACAATAAAAATGCGATAATTAGAAGTGCAATTAAATATAAAATAAAGGAAATTAAATATGAAATAAAAGAATTATGCTTATTTAAACTTCCGTAATCATGATGTTTGACGTGTTGATTTTAGTTTTATGCCCATGGGTTAATTGTCCTTTGTCCTGGATTATTTAATATGTCCGTCTGGTTTTTGTCCATAACAGTCCATCAGTCATAAATATAAAGTGCGAGTGTCCTCGTCAAATTATTATTATACCCGAAGTTAAATATTCCAACTAATTGGGGATTCGAATTGTAACAAGGTTTTAATACTTTGTTTAATGAATACACCAGGTTATCGACTGCGTGTAAACCAAGGTTTTACTACTTTGTTAACAATTACACCAATTACCCTTGAATGTAATTCACCCCTGTTTCAACAAGTTTATTAACTATTAATCCATTTCCGTGTCCGGTTAAATGAACGATTATTCGTACATATAAATACCCCGCCCATCGTGTCCGATCGAGTGTATATGGTAATTTATAGGGACGCCCAATTGTAAATCTTTATATTAACATTAACAAACTATCATTTAGTTAAACAAATATAAAGCTCATTAATAGCTCATAGTCTAATTTCCACAAGTGTCGTTCTTTTGTCCAAACCCCAATTATGGTACAAAGCCCAATTACCCAATTTTAGTAATTAGCCCAACATCATGATTACTTCGTTTTAAATAAGCATAATAATAACTTAGCTACGAGACATTAATGTAAAAAGGTTGAACATAACTTACAATGATTAAAAATAGCGTAGCGTTACACGGACAGAATTTCGACTTACACCCTTACAACATTCGCTAACATACCCTTATTATTAGAATTATAATTAAAATTAAAATATAAATTATAAATATATATATATATTTTACGTATGAGAAGAAGAAGAAAAAGATGGATGAAAATGATCAGAATTCGGTTTGCTTTATAGGGAGTTTCAAAACTGGGGGCTCCGCGGCTCGCGGTGAAATCCTCTTCAAACTCCGCGAGTCGCGGAGAATGAATTTACAGCTCAGTCCCTTTGGAGTCTTTCTCTGCCGACGGTTTTTATTTATAAATATAATATATATATAATTAATATAATTAATTATATATTATATTATATTTATATACATAGTTAACTTGTAATTTTTAGTCCGTTGCGTCGAGCGTTAAGAGTTGACTCTGGTCCCGGTTCCGGATTTTCGAACGTCCTTGCGTACAATTTAATATCTTGTACTTTGCGTTTTGAATCTTGTACTCTTGTAATTTCGAGACGTTTATTATCAATAATTGGAACCTTTTTGATTGTCTTTTGTACTTTTGAGCTTTTTGGTCGTTTGCGTCTTCAATTCGTCGAATCTGTCTTTTGTCTTCACCTTTTATTATTTAAACGAATATCACTTGTAAATAGAACAATTGCAACTAAAAGCTTGTCTTTCTTGAGAAATAATGCTATGAAATATATGTTCGTTTTTAGCATTATCAAATATTCCCACACTTGAGCGTTGCTTGTCCTCAAGCAATATCGTCTTGAAATACTAGAATCACTTCTTTATTCTTCACACTTTGTACATCAGTGATTTCTATATGGCGGTATAAACAATGGTAGTAACGATATGGTTTACAGTCCCACATGACTATAAAAATTTAGATCCATTAAGGAAATTGGATCTTTATGAAAACATTTGATCTTTTGAAAATTAAATCTAGTTTTTACCCTAGATAAGTTTTTCGGGATAACCCTTTACCGGTGTTTGCAAAATATTTTTGTGGGTTTGGTGGGTTTCAGATTTGAAAATTTTAGCTCAAACTTGCGGTTTTGTGTCACCCACTTGCTAACCTTGTATTTGGAAAGCAACACGTCCAGTTTACTTGTCCCGTATATTACCTTTCGGTAAACTACCGTCCGGTTGAAAGGAAAGCGTTGAACAAGCAACTGTTAAGGCAATGTCCCCTGACATGCTTTTAATTATGGTCTATAACGTGTCGGACGCAATTACTATCCTTGGTAGGAGCAATAGTAAAGCTCACCCTTATAATTTTTTGGTATGGCACAAGGTCCTGTCTTTGACCACTATGCAACCACCGTTCTTACGGTTGACACCCGATTTAGTTCAGGTGACCTAATGAATTCCAGGTGAATTCCTAGGATTTTACGTTCAATGGTAATGAACGCATTGAAAATAGGGTTTTCAGAAAACAAATCGGTTTATAATTTTGATCAAAATATTTTCTCGTTCAAGCTCGAGTTTAGATATCATTGAATTCCATGAGTTTGAATTCTCAATCTTTAAGGTCAATCTCTAGGATTGAGTAATATCAGTCTTAAAAGCTGATTTTTAATCTTTAAGGAGATTATCCTTTCTGGGGATCTGATTCATTAGTCTTATCCAGCTAATTTGCATGGTGCCCCCCCCATTGTACGAGATAAATCCTTCTCATGGTTAGGATAAATCTGACCACTTGGCGACCCTGTTTTATGCTGAGGTCCGTGGATTTCCAACCGATTTTAGTGATGACTTTTCTAGATTTTTCGTCAACCTACAGCTGGTCTGGACGACAACTTCTTGACCTAAATTAAGAAGCGCGTATCTTTTTCGGAAGACTTTACTTCCTTTTAATGATGGAATTGATTCATCGTGTAGATCCATCTCTTCTTTTCTTTCATCGGGTAAAACAGTTTAGTTTAGTCCAAAGCAAAAGTATTTTCAGTTATTTGTTACAGATATATGTGACATATGTTTAAGATAACTTGGTAAATTTTCCCACACTTGGCTTTTATTTTCCTTTTTATCGTCCTCTATTCCATTTTAAATGAATTTTAACATTTTAGTTTGTTTCTCAATTTATGTCCTTTCTGAGGTAACAATAATTTCGGTGTTAAAACCTAGTTTTATCGTTCATAAATATGTATAAACATGATTTTGAATTCATTTAATTGAAAATTTTGAAAAATTTTACTAGAATTGGGTAGTCAGTATATAAGACTAGGGCTGTTCTTTTTTATCAGAGAGCACTAGATTCTAATACAACTACTGCTTTACTAGTATTTTTAATGGTAACCAAGTGTTTAAGATAAAAATTTTAAAATCCGAAAGAATTTAACCCCTTCCCACACTTAAGATCTTGCAATGCCCTCATTTGCAAGAAATCAGTAACAATTTAAATTATTGAGGGTGATTTGTGTGAAAATGATTAAATTTTTACCAAAGTTTCCAAATATATTGGCGTTTGTTTGCTGAATGATAAATGGTGCACATCATTTGTTCATTCCGTCTTGTTGTTATTTCACATATATTTTGCATCTTGTCGTCAAAATTAGTTGCTTTTGCTGAACTTAATGCCAGTCTTTGAAAATGCGTTGTTTTACCCTGTTGTGTACATAAGATAAACTGCAAACATATATACATATTTTTGAAGTTTGGTATATTACCCCACATTCAAAAATTATTAAAATCTAAGAATAAAAGTTAGATAATTATAAAAATGATTACAATATTAACAAAAGTATTAAACGTATCAATAATTACAAATTACAAAATAAAAAAAAAATAATAAGTAAACTAAGGATGATATTGGTACCAATAGGGGTTCCAGGCATAACCATAGGTGCTATAGAATGCTTCGGCAGGGTCATACGTAGGATATGGTGGCTGCATCTCTATAGACCAAGGAGGGAAGATGGGTTTCGGTGTAGGAATATAGTTTCTACCTATATGTTGGCAATGAGCTATGATTTGGTTCTGATGAACTTGCCAATCTTCAAATGCTCTCTGTCTAGCATTTTCGTATTCCTGAGAAGCTATAAACCTTTGCATTTCTTGCATTTCATTCCCCCCTCCTACATTACCTTGCTGCTGGTTTCTCTCCACCTGTGGATGTCTACCATGGTATCGTACTGCGGCGTTATTTCGCCTCTTCAAAACTTTCGTACCATGGTATACATTTAAACCTATAGTATCGCGGGGTTCCGGTTCTTCTACTAATAATCCCCCCCCGACTTATATCCACACCGAGATATTCACCAATCAAAGTAATAAAAATACCACCTCCTATTATGCTATGCGGTCGCATCCCCCGAACCATAGCTGATAAATAATAACCCACACAATACGGTATACTTACAACGCTTTGTGGGTCTCGAATACACATATGGTAAAACAAATCCTGTTCATTTACTTTTTCCTTGTTCTTACCCCTTTGTGTAATCGAATTAGCTAAAAACCTATGTATCACTCTTAATTCGGCTCTATCTATATCCAAATAAGAGTAATTTCCCCCTTTGAAACGGTGATGGCTTGTCATTTGACTCCACACACCGTGTGTATCAAAATTTTCATCTATCTTTCTACCGTTTAGTATCAATCCTCTACAATCGGCAGACGCTAACTCCTCAGGCGTATATATACGTAAAGCCTGAGCCATGTCCAGTAAAGACATGTGGCGCATCGAACCGCCTAACAAAAATCTAATAAAAGAACGATCGGTTAAACTAGCTACCCGATCATTCAACTCTATACTACATAACAATTCTTCACACCATACTTTATATACAGGTCTACGTATGGTGAATAAACGTACCCAGTCATTAAAAGAAGAATTACCATACTTCTGTACAAGTAATTCCCTAATTGGCCCGGCCAATTCTACAGCTTCTAAGGGTCCCCATTCTATGACCCTTGGTACCTCAACAACCTTAGAATGAAGAGTATGCAAACCCCTTTGATATTTTGGATAATCTATCCAAAGTCTGTCAAATCTCAGGTTCGGGTGCAATTCTTCCAAGTGTATATCAGAAAAGGTCATGACTGGATGAGGTATATCCTGCTTGTAGTAGTTATCCACCTCCTGTTGTTCCAAATTCTCAACAGGATCATTGCGGGCTTGGGATGAAGATTCACCCCTTTCATTCTGCAAAACACATCAAACACAAATTTTGTGCATCCAAATATGCATTAGTGTCAGCAAAATCATCAATCAAAATAATTACAATGACATTATCAATTTATATCAAACTTAAGCTTATTTTCATATTTTCATCAAATCTACACTTTTTCAAATAAGCATATACGAAAATGTTCGCCAAGTTCATAATCATTCAACTCAAATAACATGTCAAAATAATCATTACTAGCAATTAAACAAGTTTCAAATGGCATTATCTTTCAAAAATCAAGTTCATGAATTTTTAGACTTGAAAAAGTCCACTTTAATTCTCAAAATCATGTTTAGGCTCAAAGTTTGGATCATTTAACTACCTAGACATGTTACACTACTCAATTTAGCAACAATTCATGACAAAAATTGGCCATAACCTGTTTATATCAAAAAGCCCCAAATTGCTCAAGAACACAAACCCTAGATTATTCAAAATTTGAAGTTTAAGGCTTCTAATCATGTTAAACAGCATCAATCTAGGTTATACAAGCATAATACATAAACAATTTAAGCCTAATTACACTAAAAAGCATCAAAATCAAATTGGAAAAAAAATTGCTCAAGAACATCAAATTTCGAATTAAATGGTGTTTAGGTGTAGAAATTTACCGTTTTTCTTGAGTAATTCTTAGATAGCATCCTTCTCAACATGATTTTAGCAAAAGATTTGGTGATTAACGGTTAAAAATTGTGATTTTGGGGGTTTTTTTCGTGTTTTTGCGGAGTGTTTTTCGCAGTTATTTTGCTGTTGGGGGTGTGGACTGATCAGTTTGCAGCTCTTTATTTTTTTTCTGATTTCCGACCCCTCCGCGAGTCGCGGAGATTTAAGCTCCAAACTCCGCGAGTCGCGGAGTTTGGTATTTTTTTTTTTTCTATAATCATTAACTTATTAAAACAATTAAGTAATTAATTTTAAAATTTTGTTTCCCTTGTTATTTAGGACGAGGTCGTTTCGGATCGATGTCCTAGTCCGTCCCTCGATAAAATTTTAAAATTTGTCTTTTTGTAGCGATTGTTTTAAAAGCTAAGATTTTTGGGTTTTTTTTTTTTTTTTTTTTTTTTTTTTATGTTTTTGGCATACTTTAATTCAATAAGATTTAAAAATAATGATAATAAAAGTTCTCGTCCCTCCCTCGGGTAAAGCAATTTCGGTTCAAAGACCTAGTCTTCAACTTACGACGAATTTTAAAAATCATATTTTTAACTTAATGAGATAGAGTAAATTTTTGTTTTTAAATTCACACAACTTAAATATAAAATTCAAAATTTATATTAAAAATTCACACCAAACTTAAAATTTGAAATGCATAAAATTAAAAATTTATATTTTAAAAATTAAAAATTCACACCAAATTTAATTTAAAAATTTATAAATTCATATCAAACTTATATTAATTTTTCAAATATTTACAATTTTAAATATATTGTTTTTACAAAGTTTACAATATTAATTTAAGATTTAAATATTAATTTTAAAAACATGGTAAAAATAAATTTAAAAATCTTTTTGTCTTTTTATCCCACTTTAATCAATCAAATATTATCAAAAATATGCGCCCCTCTTTTCGGTAAAGTAATTTCGGTTCCAAGACCTAATTTAACTCATGACGAATTTTTGAAATATTTTGTGTTGATTGATTAAAGATATTTATACCTTAAGAATAAACGTTAAATTTTGCAGTGATGTAATAAATTTTTGAATGATATCAATAATTTCGGTCGCCAAACCTAATTTTATTCAATACCAATTTAATACTTTTTAGCGAACAAATTAGCGTTTATTATCAAAAGGTTAAAAATAAAAATAAAAATAAAAACTGTACAGACATACCTGTGAAATAGATTTCTTAGTTATATGATCTATCCCATTCATAAGATAGTCGGTTTAATTGGTTTTCCATGGCTACATAGGCGTAACCTCGCGCATTCAGTGTCTTTTCTTCTAAACATATGAACGGTCCGTCTCTGCATAAAGTAACAAATTCGGTATTTGAATAGGTTTGATTATTTGAACATTTACCTCCATGTGACCATTTTCCGCATTTGTGACATCGTTCTAGGTGTCGTGCTCTTCTTTTCGCTGCGGATTTTGATTTTCCTTTACCAAATTGTAACTTATTATCTTCGCATCTGGATTCTTTTCTAACTCCGTCCATTCTTTCTCTGATTACTGATACTAATTCACTCGGTAGTATGTCATTATTTCTTTTAGTGATCAAAGCGTGTAGCATTAGACCATGGTTTAGTTCACAGGCAGTCTTCATTTTGTAAAAACCTAAAAAAAATAAAAATTCAGAATGGGGGGAGAAGACTAGTTCTTTAGGGTCTGCTAGGGAAAGACCATTCGGGTTCCATTTTCGAGAACTACACGAAAACAGACAATCTAACTCTAACAGAAATACATATTATCCTTTAAAGACTTGATTCTCCCCACACTTAGTTAGCTGTGGTGTCGAAATTGTGATTAACTTCGTTGTCGACTTCCATCGGACCATGTATGTAATGTTTAACTCTGTGACCATTAACTTTAAATTCAATCCCATTTGAATTTATCAATTCTATCGTTCCGTATAGGAAAACTCTTTTGACTATGAATGGTCCAGACCATCTTGATTTCAATTTTCCAGGAAATAGCTTGAATCGTGAATTGAAAAGAAGAACTCTGTCTCCTTCTTTAAATTCTTTTGAACTTCTGATTCTTTTATCATGCCATTTCTTCGTTCTTTCTTTATAGATTAACGAATTTTCGTATGCTTCATGTCTTAATTCTTCTAATTCGTTTAGTTGACTTAATCGTAGACGTCCGGCTTCATGTAAATCAAGATTACATGTTTTCAAAGCCCAAAATGCTTTGTGTTCAATTTCTACTGGAAGATGACATGCTTTTCCATAAACAAGTCTAAAAGGTGTGGTTCCAATTGGAGTTTTGTAGGCTGTTCTAAAAGCCCAGAGTGCATCCTCCAATTTAATGGACCATTCCTTCGGATTTGATCCTACGGTTTTCTCTAGAATACGTTTTAAGGCTCGGTTGGTATTTTCAACTTGTCCACTTGTTTGTGGATGATATGCGGTGGAGATTTTATGAGTTACTCCATATCTTTTAAGAACTTTCTCAAGTTGATTATTACAGAAATGAGTACCCCGATCACTTATCAAAGCTTTCGGTGTTCCAAACCTTGCAAAAAGACGTTTTAAAAAGTTGACTACAACTCGTGCATCGTTAGTTGGGAGAGCTTGTGCTTCCACCCATTTAGATACATAATCAATGGCTACGAGTATATATAGATTATTATGAGATTTTGGAAATGGACCCATAAAGTCAATACCCCAAATGTCAAATACTTCACATACTTGGATGACATTTTGTGGCATTTCATCACGTTGACTTATTTTTCCGGCCCTTTGACATGCATCACAGGATTTGCAAAGAAGGTGTGCGTCTTTGTAAATTGTAGGCCAATAGAATCCAGCTTCATAAACTTTTCTTGCTGTTAGTTGAGGCCCATAATGCCCTCCTGTTGGTCCTGTGTGACAATGGTTTAAAATTTTACTAGCTTCATCTCCAAATACACATCGGCGTATTATTCCATCGGGACAACTTTTAAACAGATGTGGATCTTCCCAGAAATAGTGTTTTATATCACTGAAGAATTTCTTTCGTCTTTGGTACGATAATCCTTTTTCAAGGAATCCACAAACCAAGTAATTTGCATAGTCTGCAAACCATGGGATTTCATTATAATCTATCTTCAATAGATATTCATCAGGAAAGTTGTCTTGTATGGCCGATTCATTTAGAACTTCTAATTCGGGATTTTCAAGACGAGAAAGATGATCAGTGGCGAGATTTTCTGCTCCTCTTTTATCTCGGATTTCAATATCAAATTCTTGTAAGAGTAAGATCCAACGGATTAATCTTGGTTTAGCATCTTGTTTTGAAAATAAGTATCTAAGAGCAGAATGGTCGGTATAGACCACCGTTTTTGCTAGAACGAGATATGATCGAAATTTGTCAAAAGCAAAGACAATAGCAAGGAGTTCTTTTTCAGTAGTTGTATAGTTCGTTTGTGCTCCTTGTAACGTCTTACTAGCATAATATATAGGTTGAAATCGTTTTTCAATCCTTTGTCCTAAAACGGCTCCCATTGCAAAATCACTTGCATCGCACATTAGTTCAAATGGTAGATTCCAATTTGGTGTTATCATGATCGGCGCATTAGTGAGTTTCTCTTTAAGAATATTAAAAGATTTGATACACTCATCTGAAAAGATGAATGGAGCATCCTTTTCTAGGAGTTTATTCATAGGGGTGGCAATTTTAGAAAAATCTTTTATGAAACGTCGGTAAAAACCGGCATGCCCTAGAAAACTCCTAACTCCTCTAACATTGGTGGGATGTGGAAGTTTAGCAATTACATCTACTTTAGCTCTATCCACTTCAATTCCTTCTTTTGAAATTTTATGTCCAAGAACGATGCCTTCTTTAACCATGAAATGGCATTTCTCCCAATTAAGTACTAGATTTGATTTTTTGCATCTAATTAGCATTCGTTCCAGATTAACTAGACATGATTTAAATGTATCACCGAAGACTGAAAAGTCATCCATGAATACTTCCATGCATTCTTCTATCATGTCGTGAAAAATCGCCATCATACACCTTTGAAAGGTTGCAGGGGCGTTGCAAAGTCCAAATGGCATGCGTTTGTAAGCAAAAGTACCATAAGGGCACGTGAATGTGGTTTTCTCTTGATCTTCGGGTGCTATTGGAATTTGAAAATATCCGGAAAATCCATCTAGAAAACAATAGTAACTATTTCCGGCTAATCTTTCCAACATTTGATCTATGAAAGGTAAGGGAAAGTGATCTTTTCTGGTGGCGTCATTTAATTTTCTATAATCAATACATACACGCCATCCTGTTACAGTTCTAGTAGGAATAAGCTCATTTTTCTCATTTGTAATGACAGTCATGCCACCCTTCTTAGGCACGCATTGAACTGGGCTTACCCATGGACTATCAGAGATTGGATAAATTAAACCTGCATCTAGCAGTTTAATAATCTCTTTCTTAACTACATCTTGCATATTAGGATTTAGTCTTCGTTGGCGTTGCACATACATTTTATGACCTTCTTCCATAAGGATTTTATGTGTGCAATACGAAGGACTTATTCCTTTAATATCATGAATCTTCCATGCAATGGCTGGTTTATGAGCTTTCAACACAGAAATGAGTTGTGATTTCTCATTTTCAGTAAGAGAAGACGAAATTATTACAGGTAATTCAGATTCACCATGTAAATAAGCGTATTCCAAATGGTTTGGAAGTGGCTTTAACTCTAATTTCGGAGGTTCTTCTATCGATGATTTGTATCGATATCTGTCTTCTTCTTTTAGCATTTGAATTTCTTCTGTTGTTGGTTCATATCCATTAGCTATAAGTGTAGCTAACATTTCAGCTTCATCAATTGGTTCATTACCTTCTCCTAAAGAACATTCTCCTGTTCCTTGTAATTCTGGAAATTCTTCTAATAATTCTGCATGTGCATCTATAGTTTGAATATAATAACATGTATCATCTGCAGATTGTGGTTGTTGCATTGCTCTATCAACTGAAAAGGTAACACTCTCATCCTCTATACTTAGGGTCAGTTTCTTACCGAACACGTCTATCATTGCTTTAGCCGTGTTTAAGAATGGTCTTCCTAATATGAGAGGAACTTGAGAATCTTCTTCCATGTCCAGAACAACAAAATCTACTGGAAATACTAAAGTACCAACTTTAACTAGCATGTTCTCCATTATCCCTCTAGGATATTTTATTGATCTATCAGCTAGTTGTATGCTTATTCTGGTTGGTTTCAATTCTCCAAGGTCTAGTTTAGTGTATAGTGAATACGGCATTAGATTTATACTAGCACCTAAGTCTGCCAATGCTTCTATTGAACTAAGACTACCCAGAAAACATGGAATTGTGAAACTTCCTGGATCAGATAATTTTTCTGGTATCTTATTCAACAGCACTGCTGAACAATTAGCATTCATAGTAACAGCCGAGAGTTCTTCCATTTTCTTTCTATTTGAGATTAGATCTTTCAAGAATTTAGCATATCTAGGCATTCCTGAAATCACATCAATGAAAGGAAGATTTACATTTATCTGTTTAAACATATCCAAGAATTTGGATTGCTCGGCTTCAAGTTTTTCTTTCTTCATTTTACACGGGTAAGGAAGTGGTGGTTGGTATGGTTTAACATAAGGTTTATCCTTAACTGTGTTATCTTCATTAACCTTTTCAACTACCGGTTCTTTTTCCTTATCTTGATCAGGTTGTGGTTCTTGTGGAGTAGGAATAGCTTCATCAGAAGTTACAGGTATTTCAGGTGGTTTAAGTGTTGTACCACTTCTTGTGGTAATAGCTTTAGCTGTTTCATTCCGGGAGTTAGCATTTGTATCACTAGGTAGACTTCCCGGTTTTCTTTCACCTATTAACCTTGCTAGGTTACTCACTTCTTGTTCCAGATTTTGAATAGAAGCTTGTTGATTTCTAAATGCTTGAGCATTTTGTTCATTGGTTTGTTTCTGAGATGTGAAAAACTGTGTTTGAGTTTCAACTAGCTTTGTCATCATATCTTCTAAATTCGGCTTTTTATCATCGGTTTGTTGTGGTGGTTTGTTTTGAAAATTCGGTCTTTGCTGATTGTAAGTATTATTGGATACTTGTTGATTGCTAGGACCTTGTTGGTTGTTGTATGGAATATTTCGGTTATAATTCTGGTTTTGATTGTAAATTGGTCTTGGCGGTTGATAATTATTCTGATAATTATTTCCAGGCCTTTGGTTTATGTATGAAATATTCTCTCTTTGTTCCATTGTTAATTCAATACTGAGACAATCTTTTGTCAAATGTGGTCCTCCACACTGCTCACAACTAATTCGTATTGAGTGAATATCTTTAGTCATCTTTTCCATTCGTCTCTCCACAGCATCTATCTTTGCGGAAATGGAATCTAAGTCATGGCTAGAATCGGCTCTAGCTGCTTTAGATGATCTAATGATATCTTTTTCTTGGTGCCACTCATGTGAGTGGGAAGCAGTGTTATCAATAATTTTGTAAGCATCAGTTTCGGTTTTCTTCATAATAGAACCACCAGCTGCTATATCTATGTCTTTTCTTGTAGTGATGTCGCATCCTTGGTAGAATATTTGTACTATTTGACAGGTGTCTAAACCATGTTGCGGACATCCTCTTAACAACTTTCCATATCTAGTCCACGCCTCATATAGAGTTTCATTTGGTTTCTGTGTGAACGTAACAATTTCTGCTTGAAGTCTTACGGCTTTAGATGCAGGAAAGAATTGTTTAAGAAATTTGTCAACTAAAACGTCCCATGTATCGATCGCCCCTTCAGGTAATGATTCCAACCAATCTTTGGCTTCTCCCTTTAAAGTCCAGGGAAATAACATGAGATATATCTGTTCATCCTCCACTTCTCGTATTTTAAATAGTGTGCAGATCCTATTAAAGGTACGTAGATGTTCATTTGGATCTTCCTTCGGCGCACCACTAAATTGGCATTGATTAGTCACCATGTGTAGAATTTGTCCTTTGATTTCATAATCTGGCGCATTAATGTCTGGATGAGTAATTGCGTGACCTTGGCCAGTGCGTTTAGCTCTCATTCGGTCTTCCATACTTAAAGGTTCCAGATTCTCCATAATTGAATTTGTTGAATCGGTATCACTAGATGATTCTGATTTAATGGTTCGTTCCTCAACAATCTCTGTTTGAATGATTGGTGGTTCCGGAGGAAAGTTTAGTGGTTCAGGATCTACGAACCGTTCCTGAATATTTTCTGGATTCTCAATTGTGAGGTCGGGTTCAAAAAATGGATTATCGGAAATTTGAACTGAAGTACTTGGTCGACTGGATGACGATTCTAAAGAAAAATCAACGGCGGTTATATTTGCTAAATGTCTTGATCTAGTTACAGGTGGTGAACGTACAAAAGGTGATGAACGTCTTGCTCGGTGCATTCACTGAATATCCTATTAGTTTTTAAAAGGAAAGAAAAATTATAATAAGTTATCCAATCAATAGACTTTTCTGATTTTGCCCACGTTTCGAATAGCCAAAAGATGCAGCAGAGGGGCAGGATTCGTTTGGTCTCAATATAATTGAGGACTGTTTGGCTCCAATAACCCGGTCCACGTACAAATCCAACTATTACTACGAACCAGAAAATTTTGATGTCTATTAATTTAACCACTTAAAATAAATTTTCGTAATTTTAAAAAATTTAGATAAGAAGTAGAATAAAAATCTATGTCCTAAAAACTAGAATGGCGAGAAATAAGAGAGAAAAAGAGTTCGTCGCAAAAGGTCGAAAAAGAAAAATGGTTGAAAAATAAAAGGTGACAAAAAAAAAATAAAAGAAACTTATAAAACTTAAAAATACTTGACTAACCTAACCTTATTACTACAACTAACTTAAAATTATAATCGCAAATTAAAATTACTAATTGGAATGATAATTGATACATAGGTAAAAGTCGTCTAAAAATATTAAAGCTTACAGGAAAAACTAAATCCCAAATGGAAATAACTTAAAAAGAAACTAAAACTTAAAAAGGCGTCGCAAAATTCTAAAGTACCTAAATCTTAGTCTAAAGAAAAAGCACTTAAGGAATTCTACGGCAAAGCCTAAAAATCTAGGAGTAAAAATGACTATAGCAAAAACTAAGTTTAAAATTAAATATGAGCTAAAAATACAAATATTACGCTAAAACGATTAAAAAGGGACAAAATATAAAAATATACAAAAAGTTGTAAAAAGTACAATTTTTATAAAAATATTATTTTTATATTATTTATTTAATAAAACTACTAATTTTACAATTTAATAAAACTAATTAATACTAAATACATAAATTAAATAAAAAGTAAAAGTTAAAATAAAATTAATTATAATAATAATAATAATTAGGGTTAATAATAATAATAATTATTAAATAACCCGTAATTAATGCTGAATTAGGGTTCTGTCGCGTGTCAGAGTCACTCCGTGAGTCGCGGTAATTTATAAAGAAAACCTCGCGAGTCGCGGGGTTCAGAAATTCAGATGACAGCTTATTAAATTCGACGCGTTTTTCTTTATTTATTTTTTTTATTTTCTGTTTTCTGTTTTTATATAAATAAAAGATATTTAAATAAAACTTATATTTTTATAAACTAAAATAAAAATAAAGAAACTTATAAAACTTAAATATTTAACAAAATCTTAAAAATACTTATATTTTTGTTTTTCTTTTTTTATTTTTGAATAATTAAAACGTATTTTTACAAAAACGAATTTTAATAAAAGTTAACTAAAAATCTTTTTTTTTTTTTTTTATATTAGCGTTGCGCTTCCGGCGTTTTAAGAGTGTCCCCGGCAGCGGCGCCAAAAATACTTGATGTCAAAGCTAAGGTATATGAAATAGTTTATATTTTACTAGGAAAAACTATTAAATACGATACAATTTTACACAAGATATTTATTTATTTATAGAATGGATATACTTAAACCTTGCTACAACACTTATAGGCAGTGTACCTAATCGTACAGTAGTGTAGTTTTTAGTAAGTCCGGTTCGTTCCACAGGGAATCTTTTTTTTAAACAAAGCTCAACGCTATATTAGTTTACTTTTATAAAAATACAAATATATATATAAGTAATATTATTATTATAAAGGGGGGTTTTTACCGTTTAATGACCGGTTTGTCGATTTTAAAACTTTAGTCGCAGTTAAAACCAAATGTAAAATATTAAAAATAAATACAAGACTTAAATTAAAGCATGAAGTAAATAACGATAAATGAAATTACGAATAATAAAAGTGCGATAAAATAAACTTGCGATAATTAAAAAGTACGATAATTAAAAGTGCAATTAAATATAATAACAATAAAAATGCGATAATTAGAAGTGCAATTAAATATAAAATAAAGGAAATTAAATATGAAATAAAAGAATTATGCTTATTTAAACTTCCGTAATCATGATGTTTGACGTGTTGATTTTAGTTTTATGCCCATTGGTTAATTGTCCTTTGTCCTGGATTATTTAATATGTCCGTCTGGTTTTTGTCCATAACAGTCCATCAGTCATAAATATAAAGTGTGAGTGTCCTCGTCAAATTATTATTATACCCGAAGTTAAATATTCCAACTAATTGGGGATTCGAATTGTAACAAGGTTTTAATACTTTGTTTAATGAATACACCAGGTTATCGACTGCGTGTAAACCAAGGTTTTACTACTTTGTTAACAATTACACCAATTACCCTTGAATGTAATTCACCCCTGTTTCAACAAGTTTATTAACTATTAATCCATTTCCGTGTCCGGTTAAATGAACGATTATTCGTACATATAAATACCCCGCCCATCGTGTCCGATCGAGTGTATATGGTAATTTATAGGGACGCCCAATTGTAAATCTTTATATTAACATTAACAAACTATCATTTAGTTAAACAAATATAAAGCTCATTAATAGCTCATAGTCTAATTTCCACAAGTGTCGTTCTTTTGTCCAAACCCCAATTATGGTACAAAGCCCAATTACCCAATTTTAGTAATTAGCCCAACATCATGATTACTTCGTTTTAAATAAGCATAATAATAACTTAGCTACGAGACATTAATGTAAAAAGGTTGAACATAACTTACAATGATTAAAAATAGCGTAGCATTACACGGACAGAATTTCGACTTACACCCTTACAACATTCGCTAACATACCCTTATTATTAGAATTATAATTAAAATTAAAATATAAATTATAAATATATATATATATATTTTACGTATGAGAAGAAGAAGAAAAAGATGGATGAAAATGATCAGAATTCGGTTTGCTTTATAGGGAGTTTCAAAACTGGGGGCTCCGCGACTCGCGGTGAAATCCTCTTCAAACTCCGCGAGTCGCGGAGAATGAATTTACAGCTCAGTCCCTTTGGAGTCTTTCTCTGCCGACGGTTTTTATTTATAAATATAATATATATATAATTAATATAATTAATTATATATTATATTATATTTATATACATAGTTAACTTGTGATTTTTAGTCCGTTGCGTCGAGCGTTAAGAGTTGACTCTGGTCCCGGTTCCGGATTTTCGAACGTCCTTGCGTACAATTTAATATCTTGTACTTTGCGTTTTGAATCTTGTACTCTTGTAATTTCGAGACGTTTCTTATCAATAATTGGAACCTTTTTGATTGTCTTTTGTACTTTTGAGCTTTTTGGTCGTTTGCGTCTTCAATTCGTCGAATCTGTCTTTTGTCTTCACCTTTTATTATTTAAACGAATATCACTTGTAAATAGAACAATTGCAACTAAAAGCTTGTCTTTCTTGAGAAATAATGCTATGAAATATATGTTCGTTTTTAGCATTATCACTTTTATCCCAACCATTCATGTTGTAATTCATTACAAATGTGTCAAACCTTTTTGACAATGAGTTGAGAATGAGGTCCGTGGCTAATTCATTAGACACGTTGCAATTTAGACGGTTCGCTCGATCAATAAGGCTTTTCATCTTAAGGACATAAGATGAAACGGATTGGGAGTCGTCCATCCGACATGCATGAAGCGCTCGAACCGTTTCGAAGCGCTCGACACGAGCTTGTTGAAGGAACATCTCCTTCAACTGTGTGATCATGTCATATGCACTATGATGCTCAAAATCCTTTTAGAGTTCGGGTATCATAGTCCCAAGCATGAGGCAAGAAACTTGCAATGAATCGGTGCAATATTTCTCCCAATAAGCCATGCCTTCCGTATCATCCTCATCCGGTTGATCGGGAATAGGGTCTTCCAACACATACACCCTGTCCTCTAGTTTGAGGACAATTCTTAGATTGCGGAACCAATCCATGAAGTTCGTATGGTTGAGTTTTTTCTTTTCGAGGATTGACCTCAACGATAGGTTGTTAAAGTTTATTGGTGCGTTAGGAATGTTGTTGTTATTGGCGGCCATCTACAAAATTTAACAAAGTTGTTTAAGTATCAATTTTAATTTAACAATCAATACCCTTTAAATCCAATTGATATTTATTAAATTTTAGAATCCAACGGTAAACCAAATTTCGGTTAGGTGACCTTTATCCCGTCATTTGATTTAGCTAGGTAGTCATTATATGACAATTGCAATCCTTTTGCAACTTCTAAGTTATGGGATCATGCAATCCTTTTGCATGGCATATTTATCCCATCAACGCCTATTTGTTCCTCATGCTTCGGTGACCCTAAGTTCATGATTTCCAAATCAAGTCGTCCTACTTGTGTAAACGTGTAAACTTAACATACAAGTGGTTAGGTGACCTTTATCCCACAAGCATGCGAAATTTACCTTAATCATATTAGTTTGCTCATAATGGTTAGGTGACCTTTATCCCATTGTGAGTTCCCTAATATTTTTAAGTGTTGCACAAAAGGATGGCGTTTAACTTGTTTGCCTTGTTAATAAGGGATTTTAAGTTTTCATTAATTCTAGTTTGAGAAAACTTTTATGCCATACACCAACATGCATTTAGTGTATGGTTCATTTGAAATCCATTTTCATGTCTATAAACCATTTTATATATATGATCCTAATCATGTTCTTAATAACCGTTTATTAATGTCCTTTTAGCCATTTTTAATTTAACCAATTAAATTGTCGTTTTGCATGTCGTTAATAAATGTATAATTTAACCAATTAAATTTCCATTTTGCTTGTTATTAACTTGTGTGATTAACTTGTAGCATACAAACATACAATCCACAATCATACAATAAACAACCATGCATGCAAAACAAATATGTTCACAATCAAGCCATTTTGGTAGACATTTGTTTAGCCGAAAACAAATGCCACCGGATAAGGGGTTATAACACAAAGTAGGAGATTTTAAATCTCCCACTTAATCTTGCATCCAAATACTTCTTCTTGTGTTCTTCAAGTCTTCATCATCTTCATCTTTTTACAAAATATATCCTAATACATTTTGTCTAAGAAAGTGAAATTACAACCTAATCTATTTTACATACCAAATATAAAATAAATTACATAACCAAAATAATATTATTACATACCAAATGAATAAATATTAAATCAACCAAACATGTAACCAAACACAAGGTCAAGGCTTAGATTGTGAGCATCATCAACATAAGTGATAGGCAATACAGAATCACAAGTGATTGGAAACACAGAATCACAAGTGATCTGCAACACAGAATCACAAGTGATTGGCAATACAGAATCACAAGTGATCGGCAACACAGAATCACAAGTGATTTGCAACACAGAATCACAAGTGATTGGCAATATAGAATCACAAGTGATCGGCAACACAGAATGCAGAATCCCAAGTGATTTTGGCCAAAATGACAAACCACTCAAAACCGAAAATTTTACATTCTACTTCATGCATGTTCATAGAATGCAAAATTATAGTGGGTTTAATAACCATCTCGAAGCATATTTCAACAACTTCGGCTCTAGATACCATTGTTGGAATTTAACAAGTTTCATAATACTTATAATCATTCAAGAAATAAGATTTGCGGAAGCGTATAAATTTCCATTTTAAAACTTGTAAATCTTTAACCATTTAAAGTTAAATCCCAAATAGGATCAAGTTGTGAAACATACTTACAAACTAAGAGTGAGTTTAGAGATTATACCTCCTCAAGCTAGTTGAGGGTTGTTTTCAAAGTTGCAAGATGAGGATGAAGATGATGATGAATGCAAGCCTCAAAGTGATGAAACCTCAAGAGATTATACCCCAAACTTGACACCAACACCTTGTACAATGGTTAGGATTTTTGACACTTGAAAATAAGCTTCCAAATAAGCTCAAGAACTCCCTCTTGGACAGCAGAAAAATCAGCCAGAATTCAGCAAAAGGAGCTGAATTTCACTTGCTATTTTTGTATATTTTTATGTATCACTTGAGTCAAGCCTTGGTAAACTAGTTAGGTATGTTCCTTAGGAGTTGTGTCAACTTTAAAGTAACCAAAATAAGCATGGGGTGTCTCCTTGGAGTCCCAAAATCTGCACACTTATAATGTTTAATAATAATACTTGTAAGTTTATAAAAGTTTATAAACTTGTTATAAACTTATGTATTATTTTGTTACTTATATATTTTATAAAACCTTTTATAAAATATAACACAATATAATTATTTAAACCCATAAACAATTATATATAAATTATCAAAATAATTTATCTCAAGTGATAATATTTTAGAAACCCGATTTTCTAAAATCTAAGTGTCGCGTATTTGTTTAATGATCCAATCGTTAAGATCAAATACGTATAAGGTGTTGGTAAGCTTGTTATTGGGTATGACCCGACTTGGATCAAAACATATTAGCCACGTTAATTTGATATGTCTCTCGGGCATACGAAAAACCTTCAGAAATTTCTGACCAAATTTAAACTTAATCTTTGTATGATTAACATTTCCGACACGAAAAGCAAAGTCTGTAAAACTGAATCTCAAAATTTTTGAACTACTTTTATATATTTAAATACCCTTCGGTTGTTTTCAACGATTCGCGAACAATTATATGTAAATAGATACATATATACTATAACTTGAAAAGGTAACAATGCATTAATTGTTTGATATCGTACATTAAACTTATTGGTTTAAATATCTATTTGAATATATATGATAAGTTGAAATATTTATTATTAAAATTTATTTATAAATAACTTCCAATGTGTATTTAAAAATTGATTTATGTATATTAAAAAGATATATACATATATATAATTTCAAGTTATTTAGTAAACGATAGTAACATTCGTTTATTGATTCGATTGATATTTAGATAAGTTAACTAAAGCGTTTAAGATGAACCAGTAAAACACTAATTTGCTACAGTATTTTCAAATTGCTACCGTACCCAAAATGCTACAGTGTTTTCGAAAATCACTATTTGCTACAGTGAATTGCTACAGTAACTTTGCTACAGTAAAACACTATTTTAAAATGTATTTTAACAAATAGCGAGACGATGATTTATAGAAGTAAATGATCAAAACACTCAAATATATAAGTTATATTTTGAGTGATATAATTTAGGGATAATTTAAGGCTATATTTTGACTAAGGTACGTGTCCCAAAATGTAATGTACAAGTTTTCTCAGCGTACGAAAGGACATTCAAAAAACCGGAACCGGGACATAAGTCGAGTGACGACGTACGACATATCGGAACAAAAATTACAAGTCAACTATGCACGTGAATTTAATATAATATATAATTAATTATATAAATTATATATATTATATATTAATATAAAAATTATGTCGACAAACGTTTGGACAAAAGTTTTGTGAGCTGGAAAAGGACCCCATGCGATCGCATGGGAATCCTTCTACCAAGCCATGCAATCGCATGGCAGTGGATTTCAGGCCAAGTGCTATAAATTCGATCGATTTCTATTTTTCTTTGCTCATTCACTTCTCTCTTATGTTCCTCCGTATAAATATATTATTATTATTATTATTATTATTAATATTATTAAGATTAATATTATTATTTATCTTAATATTATTATTAGTAATATTAGTATTAGACATAAAATACTACGACGAGGTCATGAGAGTGTCACTTTCAAAATGAGTTTTGAACGGGTTAGAGCTAAGGAAACTATGGGTTATTACCAAGGAGGTTATGGGTAATGTTCAAGGGTATTGTTCTCAAGTCAAACCTAGTGTTTATCATCTCTGTTGCGTCTACTTACTTTTCTAAAATATTAAATCACAATATTGATACGTTGAGATCTACGGTTATTTGGTAATCCGAGTTTCGGTCACATTTTGGTGAACGACTTTATATGCTGCTAAGGTGAGTTTCATTGATCCCTTTTTAATTGCTTTTGCAATCTATATTTTTGGGCTGAGAATACATGCACTTTATTTTAAACACAATGGATACAAGTACATACTAAATTCTACACTGAGTTTGAACCGAAAATCCCTTAGCTTTGGTAACTGTTAACTGCCAGTTATAAGAACTGGTGGGCGCGAGTAGTAGTATATGAATCCATAGGGCTTGATATCCCCGTCCGAGCTAGAGCACTAGCCTTTTAACGGACGTATGCTATTTGAGAAGCGTACACGTTGGTTTGCGTGTATTATTAAGATGATTAAACAAAGGGTACAAATTATATATACGTTAAGTTTAGTTACCATGGTGCTCAATCTTGTAGAATATTTTGATAAACGTTTCTGCATGAAACAATTGAAATCTTGTGATCCACCTTTATATACAGATTATACGAAACATTAAAACTATGAACTCACCAACCTTTGTGTTGATACTTGTTAGCATGTTTATTCTCAGGTTTCCTAGAAGTCTTCCCCTGTTTGCTTAGATGTTAGACAAGCTATGTGTATGGAGTCTTACATGACATATTTTTTAAGGAAACGTTGCATTCACCAAATCATCACCATGTATCTTATTTTGACTGCATTGTCAACAGAAGTACTGTTGTAAACTATTATTTATGGTGATTGTCTATATGTAGAAATCATCAGATGTCGAAAACCTTTGATTTAAATATTCATTTATGGTGTGCCTTTTCAAAATAATGCAATGTTTACAAAACGTATCATATAGAGGTCAAATACCTCGCAATGAAATCAATGAATGACGTGTTCGTCCATATGGATTTGGAGCGATCGTCACACTTACATATTAACAAAGCTGAGCTTCGTGTGATTCATAGATTTTTGGCTAACTCGATTACACAGAGAGGTCACAATAAGGAGAAAATGACCTTACATGATTTATTTTACCTAAAGTGTATTCGAGACCCGAGAAGCTTTGTTAATATCCCTTACTGTGTTGGTTTTTATTTATCTAAAATGGTAGAAGGAATGCAGGACGGGAGTATAATAGGAGGAGGTATTTTTGTTACTCTCATTGGAGAGTATTTAGGTGTTGATAGGAACCAAGGGGGTCCATTACAGCTTTGTAGAGAACAGGATGAGACCATAGGATTGCGGGTTTATGTGGGTGCTAAGGTATTGAAAAGTAAACGCAACCAGGCATTGCCCTATGAAGGTAATCATCCACAGGTAGAAAGGAGTTCAGACGAAGAAATGGAGGAAGCGAAAGACATTAGGGATGCCATTCGAGATGCTATTCTTGACGTCCACGTTCGTATAGATGAGGAAGCAATGACGAGCGCGGCCAGACATAGTATGTATGAGCAGTGGAACTCCGAGCGAGTATACGAGGATTATAGGCGACGCTAACACGATAGCTGGTTAGTTCATTAGCACCAAATCATGAGCCAGCTATCATATCAGGTACCAAATAATTACGTGCCTACTCGACCTGCTCATTTTTCGCCACACAGCCCCGACATCCGACCACCCTTTAACCGATATGACTATAACCAAGCCTATCAGAACACCTATAACCAACAATGGAACTCACCTGACGAGATGAACTGGAACCCCTATCCAGACTGATTTAGTTCCATTTGGTTATTTTTATGATTTTTATATTTTTATCTTTTTAATTATTCATGTTTAAACTTATGTTATTGGATATATTTATGTAATTTTTTATCATTTTTATTATTATTGTGTACTAATATTTTACCTTTAGGATTTGAAAGTGGGATATTAAGTCCCATTTCAAATTGCCATGCATGTTTATATTTGTATGTATGTATATTGTCGATTGTACAAAACAGGGTAAAACAGCGCATTTTCAAAGACTGGCATTAAGTTCAGCAAAAGCTAGTACTTTAGACGACAAAATGAAAAACAAATGTGATGTAACAACAAGATGGAATGAACAAATGATGTGCACCATTTATCATTCAGCAAATAAACGCCAATATGTTTGGAAACTTTGGTAAAATTTAATCAGTTTTCTACGCTAATCTCCCTCAATAATTTAAATTGTTACTGATTTCTTGCAAATGAGGGCATTGCAAGATCTTAAGTGTGGGAAGGGGTTAAATTCTTTCGGATTTTAAAAAAAAATTTGATTTAAACACTTGGTTACCATTAAAAATACTAGTAACGCAGTAGTTGTATTAGAATCTAGTGCTCTCTGATAATAAAGAACAGCCCTAGTCTTATATACTGACTACCCAATTCTAGTAAAAATTTTCAATTAAATGAATTCAAAATCATGTTTATACATATTTATGAACGATAAAACTAGGTGTTAACACCGAAATTATTGTTACCTCGGAAAGGACATAAATTGAGAAACAAACCAAAATGTTAGAATTCATTTAAAATGGAATAGAGGATAATAAAAAGGCAAATAAAAGAAAATAAAAGTCAAGTGTGGGAAAATTTACCAAGTTGTTTTAAACATATGTCACATATTTTTGTACAAATAACTGAAGATACTTTTGCTTTGGACTAAAATAAAAAGTTTTACCCGATTTACTGTAAGAAAGATGGATCTACACGATGAATCAATTCCATCATTAAAAGGAAGTAAAGTCTTCCGAAAAAGAAACGCGCTTCTTGATTTAGGTCATGAAGTTGTCGTCCAGACCAGCTGTAGGTTGACGAAAAATCTAGAAAAGTCATCACTAAAATCAGCAGAAAATCCACGGACCTCAGCATCAAACAGGGTCGCCAAGTGGTCAGACTTATCCTAACCATGAGAGGATCTGTCTTATAAAATGGGGAGGACGCCGTGCAAATTAGCTGGATAAGACTAATGAATCAGATCCCCAGAAAGGATAATCTCCTTTAAAGATCAAAAATCAGCTTTTAAGACTGATATTACTCAATCCTAGAGATTGACCTTAAAGATTGAGAATTACAAACTCATGGAATTCGATGATATCTAAACTCGAGCTTGAACGAGAAAATATTTTGATCAAAATTACAAACCGATTTGTTTTCTGAAAACCCATTTTCAATGCGTTCATTACCTTTGAACGTAAAATCCTAGGAATTCACTTGGAATTCATTAGGTCACCTGAACCAAATCGGGTGTCAACCGTAAGAATGGTGGTTGCATAGCATGGTCAAAGACAGACCTTGTGACAACCCGGAAATTTCCAACCAAATTTAAACTTTAATCTTTATATGTTTCCGACACAATAAGCAATATTTGTTAAGTTAAATTTCAAGAATTTTAAACTATGTTCATACATTCATTCAACCTCGACCAAGTTCCAACGATTCACGAACCATTAAACGAATATGATTATATATGTATATGTGTATATATATTATAACTTGAAACGTAAATAAAATATTAGATTAAATACTTTATATGATTGTATCTGTTTTAAAATGTTTATCAATGGAATTAGAAGATAAGATCAAATGATTGAATTATCAGATATATTGAATTATGATTACAAGTCTCTATTGAAAGGCCCACGTTGATTTGAGAAATCTTTCCATTTTAACAATATTCGAAAAATGGTAAAGTGATTTATAAATAAGAACAAATTGTCAATCATTGAGAACTAGACAAAGGATAGTGGAAGATTGAATTTCATAAAGACTCGATTGATCTATTTAGTTTCAAACGTACAAAAAACGTTTTTAGTTTAAAAAGAACTTTATTATTAAAACGTATATAACTTTTATAAATATCTAGAACCACTTTTGACAACTCATTACTTAGCTAGTATGATAAAGATAACGATATTTATATTTTATTTTATTAAATATATATAACGATTTAAATTAATATTATATATATTTATACGCGTATTATACGTACATAGTTTTATACTTTTACTATACTTAAACTTTACCTTTACTTTATTTTTACTTTACTTTAACTTTAATAATTCACTTTAATTATTCATACTTTAATAATTCACTTTAATAATTCACTTTAATAATTCATACTTTAATAATTCACTTTAATAATTCATACTTTAATAATTCACTTTAATAATTCAAAAATCTATTATAAATAGAATTCAATAGGTTTCATTATTTCATAGAAACTTGAAAATATTTTTCACTAAACTCTCTCAATCGATATACATATATATATTTACTCCGTATTATTTCAAGATATTATTAGTATACATAAAATATTACTACGGAGTGCTGTCCGAGTGATTTCGAAATTGTTTTTCGAGTGGGATATGATTAAGGAAATTATGGGTTATAGCTATGGAGGTGATTGAGTATGGTTCATGGGTATGCTCGTGAGGTCAATATAGTGTTTATCATTTCCGTTGCGTCTACGTACCTTTCCTGCAATATTGAATCTCAATATTGATACGTGAGTACTCATAATTTAACTTATGCATACTAATAGTGTATCCCTGACTAGTGCTTGAGTATTTAGGATTATGCATGCTTGTACTTTTGATATTGCCCTTAGACAGATTAGGTTGAATCTTGAATTAGTTACACTTGCGGTTGAGATAAGGTATAAGATATGCATGTCCTTGGAAAGCTAGCGAAAAATTAAGAACTTTTCCTTTAGATATCGAATGGTTTCGATGAACGGATTAGAAGTTATAATCAATTGAATTTTCGATATTTTTATTAAAAATGATTATTATTATCGTCGTTTTTATCGTCGTTCTAGTTTTATCTTATTATTATCATTATTATTATCTTTATCAATAAAAGGGATTTATCATTAAAAATTGTTATTTTTTTTATTATTACTATCGTTATTATCGTTAAAGTTATAATTAGTATTATTATTATTATCCAATTATTATTATTATTATTGGTATTATTATTATTATTATTATCATTATTAATATATATATCATTATTTAAAAATGGTTATTGTTATTGTTATTATTATTATTACTATATTATTATTAAGATAATTAATAGTATTATCGTTAATAATGTTATAGTAACTATCATTATTAATATTAGTGTAATTAAAACAAATATTTGTAACACCTAATTATTTTGATTACTATTGTTATCATTATTATGAACACGATATAAAAGATGATTAAAAGCTATTAAACGAAACGATTAGGAAATAATGAGTAAGAGTATCATGATGAAATTAAATATTATAAGATATTGATTTAGATAAAATTATCGTTCTTATTATTTTTATCATTACTATTATTATTAAAAGTATCGTTAGTATTAAAACTATCATTTTAACAAAAATTATCATTTTAATAGACATGTTATTGTTACTATAAAATATCATTATTATTATTATTTTAAATATAATTATTATTTTAAAGATAATATTAAAAATTATCGTAAATATTAAAGTTATCATAATTAGAATTATCGTTTTATCATAATGTCATCTTAGTAATTATAAATATTGATATTTTTATAATGATTATTATTATTACAAAATAATACAACTTTTACTTACTATCATTATAGATATTATTTTATCAAATAAATATGTGATACAAACATATTTTACTACGTGTAATAACTTACTTTAATAATACCTATCATATTATCTTTATAATATTAAATGAACCCTATAAATTTTATTACTTAATATATATAAAAGTATATTTTATTATGTAAATTTAATATAAAATTTTATTTATTAATAAATAAATTATATTATTTACTCTAACAAATCTTTTAAAAATATTTAAAAATATAAAATGACGATATTTAAACTATATATTAATCATGTATAGATTTTTGGAAATTATTTTGAGTCAAATTTACTTTTGTTGACTTTTGCATATTAGTCTCGAGCATTAGGATTGTGGTACACTATGACTTGACCTAATTTGTTAGACAAATATTGACGAACACATAAATATATATAATTAATTTAGGTTCGTGAATAGGAGGCCAACCTTGCACTTGTTCAATGACGTTATATGTATTTTTACTACGAAATACAGTATGGTGAGTTTCATTTGCCTTTTTACCCTTTATATTTTTGGGACTGAGAATACATGCGCTTTTATAAATGTTTGACGAAATAGACACAAGTAATTGAAACTACATTCTATGGTTGAATTATCGAAATCGAATATGACCCTTTTTATTAAAGTCTGGTAATCTAAGAATTAGGGAACAGACACCCTAATTGACGCGAATCCTAAAGATAGATCTATTGGGCCTAACAAACCCCATCCAAAGTACCGGATTCTTTAGTACTTTGAAATTTATATCATGTCCGAAGGAGGATCCCGGAATGATAGGGGATATTCTTATATGTATCTAGTTAATGTCGGTTACCAGGTGTTCACCATATGAATGATTATTTTTGTCTCTACGCATGGAACGTATATTTATGAGAACTGAAAATGAAATTCTTGTGGTCTATTAAAATGATGGAAATAAATGATTATGATAAACTAATGAACTCACCAACCTTTTGGTTGACACTTTAAAGCATGTTTATTCTCAGGTGTTAAAGAAATCTTCCGCTGTCCATTTGCTCATTTTAAAGATATTACTTGGAGTCTTTCATAGCATATTTCGAAGAACGTTGCATTCGAGTCATTGAGTTCATCAAAGATTATTATTAAATCAATTTATAATTGGATAGTGGATATTATGAAATGGTATGCATGCCTGTCAATTTTCGATGTAAAGAAAGATTGTCTTTTAAAAACGAATGCAATGTTTGTAAAATGTATCATATAGAGGTCAAATACCTCGCAATGTAATCAACTATTGTGAATCGTTTATAATGTATATGAACGGGTCCTTTCAGACCTTGTGCTAGACCGGAAAATTATAAGGATGAGCTTTACTATTGCTCCTACAAAGGATAGTATCCGACACGTTATAAGACCATAATTAAAAGCATGTCAGGGGACATTGCCTTAACAGTTGCTTGTTCAACGCTTTCCTTTACAACCGGACGGTAGTTTATCGAAAGGTAATATACGGAGCAAGTATACTGGACGTGTTGCTTTCCCAATACAAGGTTAGCAAGTGGGTGACACAAAACCACAAGTTTTTGAGCTAAAATTTTCAAATCTGAAACCCACCAAACCCACAAAAACATTTTGCAAACACCGGAGAAGGGTTATTCCGGAAAACTTATCTAGGGTAAAAGCTAGATTTAATGTTCAAAAGATCAAATGTTTTCATAAAGATCCAATTTCCTTAAGGATCTAAATTTTATAGTCATGTGGGACTGTAAACCACATCGTTACTACCATTGTTTATACCGCCGTAAAGAAATCACTGATGTACAAAGTGTGAAAAATAAAGAAGTGATTCTAGTATATTTCAAGACTATATTACTTGAGGACAAGCAACGCTCAAGTGTGGAAATATTTGATAATGCTAAAAACGAACATATATTTCATAGCATTATCCCTCAAGAAAGACAAGCTTTTAGTTGCAGTTGTCCTATTTACAAGGAATATTCGTTTAAATATTAAAAGGTGAAGACAAAAGACAGATTCGACGAATTGAAGACGCAAACGACCAAAAAGGTCAAAAGTATAAAGTACAATCAAAGAGGTTCCAATTATTGATGAGAAACGTCTCAAAATTACAAGAGTACAAGACGCGAAACGCAAAGTACAAGATATTAAATTATACGCAAGGACGTTCGAAAATCCGGAACCGGGACCAGAGTCAACTCTCAACGCTCGATGTAACGGACTAAAAATTACAAGTCAACTATGCACATGAATATAATATAATATATAATTAATTCTTAAAATTAATATATATATATATATATATATATATATATATATATATATATATATATATTATATTATATTTAAAAACTGTCGGCATAAGAAAACAAGCTCATGTGAGCTGGAAATAGAGGCCATGCGATCGCATGGCCTTGAAGAGTAATTCCCATGCGATCGCATGGCCAACAGTATCTGGCCACAGCCCTATAAATTCGCGTGTTTGGTTCAGTGTAAAAATATATATCAATCCATCTCTCTATCTCACATACGATATATATATATATATATATATATATATATATATATATATATATATATATATATATATATATATATTATAATTTTAATTTTAATTTTAATTCTAATAATAAGGGTATGTTAGCGAATGTTGTAAGGGTGTAAGTCGAAATTCTGTCCGTGTAACGCTACGCTATTTTTAATCATTGTAAGTTATGTTCAACCTTTTTACATTAATGTCTCGTAGCTAAATTATTATTATGCTTATTTAATACCGAAGTAATCATGATGTTGGGCTAAAAATATTAAAATTGGGTAATTGGGCTTTGTACCATAATTGGGGTTTGGACAAAAGAACGACACTTGTGGAAATTAGACTATGGGCTATTAATGGGTTTTATATTAACTAAACAATACCTTGTTAATTTAATATATAAACTTATAATTTGATGTATTTATATATAACCACATACGCTTGACTGGGTACGGTGGGCGGGATATCTATAAATACCAATAATTGTTCATTTTACCGGACACGGAACTGAATTAATAGTTAATAGACTTGTTGAAACAGGGGTGAATTACATTCAAGGGTAATTGGTGTAATTGTTAACAAAGTAGTAAAACCTTGGTTTACACGTAGTCGATAACCTGGTGTATTCATTAAACAAGGTATTAAAACCTTGTTACAATTCGAATCCCCAATTAGTTGGAATATTTGACTTCGGGAATAAGAATAATTTGACGAAGGCTTTCGCTCTTTATATTTATGACTGATGGACTATTATGGACAAATCCGTATGGACATATTAAATAATCCAGGAAAAAGAACAATTAACCCATGGGCATAAAACTAAAATCATCGCGTCAAACATCATGATTATGGAAGTTTAAATAAGCATAATTCCTTTATTTTCATATTTAATTGCACTTCTAATTATTACACTTTTATTTATTGTCATTGTATTTAATTGCACTTTTAATTTTCGTACTCTTTAATTATCGCAAGTTTATTTTTATTTATCGCAATTTCATTATCGTTATTTACTTTACGCTTTAAATTAAGTCTTTTATTTATTTAATATTTTACATTAGGTTTTAACTGCGACTAAAGTTTTAAAAATCGACAAACCGGTCATTAAACGGTAAAAACCCTCCTTTATAATAATAATATTACTTATATATATATTTGTATTTTTATAAATTAAAACTAATATAGCGTTAAGCTTTGTTTAAAAGATTTTCCCTGTGGAACGAACCGGACTTACTAAAAACTACACTACTGTACGATTAGGTACACTGCCTATAAGTGTTGTAGCAAGGTTTAGGTATATCCATTCTATAAATAAATAAATATCTTGTGTAAAATTGTATCGTATTTAATAGTATTTCCTAGTAAAAATAAAGCTATTTCATATACACCTCGCATAACATCAGAGGTGTTGACGTATCTTCTGGAAATAAATGCTGGTATTTCTTCTTCATCTGATCTTCTCGTTCCCAGGTGAACACGGGTCCTCTACAAGCATTCCATCGAACCTTAACAATCGGTATCTTGTTTTGCTTAAGTCTTTTAACCTCACGATCCATTATTTCGACGGATTCTTCGATGAATTGAAGTTTTTCGTTGATTTGGATTTCATCTAACGGAATAGTGAGATCTTCTTTAGCAAAACATTTCTTCAAATTCGAGACGTGGAAAGTGTTATGTACAGCCGCGAGTTGTTGAGGTAACTCAAGTCGATAAGCTATTGGTCCGACACGATCAATAATCTTGAATGGTCTGATATACCTTGGATTTAATTTTCCTCGTTTACCAAATCGAACAACACCTTTCCAAGGTACAACTTTAAGCATGACCATCTCTCCAATTTCAAATTCTATATCTTTTCTTTTAATGTCAGCGTAGCTCTTTTATCGACTTTGGGCAGTTTTCAACCGTTGTTGAATTTGGATGATCTTCTCGGTAGTTTCTTGTATTATCTCCGGACCCGTAATCTGTCTATCCCCCACTTCACTCCAACAAATCGGAGACCTGCACTTTCTACCATAAAGTGCTTCAAACGGCGCCATCTCAATGCTTGAATGGTAGCTGTTGTTGTAGGAAAATTCTGCTAACGGTAGATGTCGATCCCAACTGTTTCCGAAATCAATAACACATGCTCGTAGCATGTCTTCAAGCGTTTGTATCGTCCTTTCGCTCTGTCCATCAGTTTGTGGATGATAGGCAGTACTCATGTCTAGACGAGTTCCTAATGCTTGCTGTAATGTCTGCCAGAATCTTGAAATAAATCTGCCATCCCTATCAGAGATAATAGAGATTGGTATTCCATGTCTGGAGACGACTTCCTTCAAATACAGTCGTGCTAACTTCTCCATCTTGTCATCTTCTCTTATTGGCAGGAAGTTTGCTGATTTGGTGAGACGATCAACTATTACCCAAATAGTATCAAAACCACTTGCAGTCCTTGGCAATTTAGTGATGAAATCCATGGTAATGTTTTCCCATTTCCATTCCAGGATTTCGGGTTGTTGAAGTAGACCTGATGGTTTTTGATGCTCAGCTTTGACCTTAGAACACGTCAAACATTCTCCTACGTATTTAGCAACATCGGCTTTCATACCCGGCCACCAAAAAATGTTTCTTGAGATCCTTGTACATCTTCCCCGTTCCAGAATATATTGAGTATCTGGTTTTATGAGCTTCTCTAAGTACCATTTCTCTCATATCTCCAAATTTTGGTACCCAAATCCTTTCAGCCCTATACCGGGTTCCATCTTCCCAAATATTAAGATGCTTCTCCGATCCTTTGGGTATTTCATCCTTTAAATTTTCCTCTTTTAAAACTCCTTGTTGCGCCTCCTTTATTTGAGTAGTAAGGTTATTGTGAATCATTATATTCATAGATTTTACTCGAATGGGTTCTCTGTCCTTCCTGCTCAAGGCGTCGGCTACCACATTTGCCTTCCCCGGGTGGTAACGAATCTCAAAGTCGTAATCATTCAGCAATTCAATCCACCTACGCTGCCTCATATTCAGTTGTTTCTGATTAAATATGTGTTAAAGACTTTTGTGGTCTGTATATATAATACTTTTGACCCCATATAAGTAGTGCTTCCAAGTCTTTAATGCAAAAACAACCGCGCCTAATTCCAAATCATGCGTCGTATAATTTTGTTCGTGAATCTTCAATTGTCTAGACGCATAAGCAATCACCTTCGTTCGTTGCATTCATACACAACCGAGACCTTGCTTTGATGCATCACAATAAATCACAAAATCATCATTCCTTTCAGGCAATGACAATATAGGTGTCGTAGTTAGATTTTTCTTCAATAACTAAAACGCTTTCTCTTGTTCATCCTTCCATTCAAATTTCTTCCCTTTATGCGTTAATGCAGTCAAGGGTTTTGCTATTCTGGAAAAGTCTTGGATGAACCTTCTGTAGTAACCAGCTAGTCCTAAAAACTGGTGTACGTGTTTTGGAGTTTTCGGGGTTTCCCACTTTTCAACAGTTTCTATCTTTGCCGGATCCACCTTAATACCTTCTTTGTTCACTATGTGACCGAGGAATTGAACTTCTTCCAACCAAAATGCACACTTTGAAAACTTAGCATACAATTCTTCCTTCCTCGATACTTCTAACACCTTTCTCAAATGTTCACCGTGTTCTTGGTCATTCTTTGAGTAAATAAGTATGTCATCAATGAAAACAATGACAAACTTGTCAAGGTATGGTCCACACACTCGGTTCATAAGGTCCATGAACACAGCTGGTGCATTAGTTAAACCAAACGGCATGACCATAAACTCGTAATGACCTAACGTGTTCTAAAATCAGTCTTTGGAATATCATCTTCTTTCACCCGCATTTGATGATACCCGGAACGTAAGTCAATCTTTGAATAAACAGACGAGCCTTGTAGTTGATCAAATAAGTCGTCGATTCTCGATAGTGGGTAGCGGTTCTTGATGGTAAGTTTGTTCAACTCTCGGTAATCGATACACAACCTGAATGTACCATCTTTCTTCTTGACAAACAAAACAAGAGCTCCCCACGGTGATGTGCTTGGTCGAATGAAACCATGCTCTAAAAGTTCTTGTAATTTGCTTTGCAGTTCTTTCATCTTGCTAGGTGCGAGTCTATAAGGAGCACGAGCTATTGGTGCAGCTCCTGGTATAAGATCTATTTGAAATTCAACGGATCGATGTGGGGGTAATCCCGGTAATTCTTTCAGAAATACATCAGGAAATTCTTTTGTGACGGGAACATCATTGATGCTCTTTTCTTCAGTTTGTACTTTCTCGACGTGTGCTAGAACAGCATAGCAACCTTTTCTTATTAGTTTTTGTGCCTTCAAATTACTAATAAGATGTAGCTTCAAGTTGCCCTTTTCTCCGTACACCATTAAGGGTTTTCCTTTTTCTCGTATAACGCAAATTTCATTATTGTAACAAACGATCTCTGCTTTCACTTCTTTCAACCAGTCCATACCGATTATCACATCAAAACTCCCTAACTCTACTGGTATCAAGTCAATCTTAAATGTTTCGCTAACCAGTTTAATTTCTCGATTCCGACATATATTATCTGCTGAAATTAATTTACCATTTGCTAATTCGAGTAAAAATTGACTATCCAAAGGCGTCAATGGACAACTTAATTTAGTACAAAAATCTCTACTCATATAGCTTCTATCCGCACCCGAATCAAATAAAACGTAAGCAGATTTATTGTCAATAAGAAATGTACCCGTAACAAGCTCCGGGTCTTCCTGTGCCTCTGCCACATTAATATTGAAAACTCTTCCGCGGCCTTGTCCATTCGTGTTCTCCTGGTTCGGGCAATTTCTAATAATGTGGCCCGGTTTTCCACATTTATAACAAACTACATTGGCATAACTTGCTCCGACACTACTTGCTCCGCCATTACTCGTTCCGACACCATTTGTTCCTTTCGTTCAGTTAACCACTGGTCCGTAGACCTCACACTTTGCCACGCTATGACCATTTCTTTTACACTTGTTGCAAAATTTGGTGCAGAACCCCGAGTGATACTTTTCACACCTTTGGCATAGCTGCTTCTGATTGTTGTTGTTGTTGTTGCGGTTATTATTGTTGTTGGGATGATTGTTGTGGTTGCTGTTGTTGTTGTTGTTGTTGTTGTTGTTGTTGTTGTTGTTGGGCCGTTTGTTGTAGTTGCGATTGATGTTGCGATTGTTGGGATAGTTGTTGCGATTATTGTTATAATTGCTGTTGTTGTTGTATTGGTGATTCTTATCACCGTTTTCCTCCCACTTTCTTTTGACTTGTTTCACATTAGCCTCTTCAGCAGTCTGTTCTTTAATTCTTTCTTCAATCTGGTTCACTAGTTTGTGAGCCATTCTACATGCCTGTTGTATGGAGGCGGGCTCGTGTGAACTTATATCTTCTTGGATTCTTTCCGGTAATCCTTTCACAAATGCGTCGATCTTCTCTTCCTCATCTTCGAATGCTCCCGGACACAATAGGCATAATTCTGTGAATCATCTTTCGTACGTGGTAATATCAAATCCTTGAGTTCGTAACCCTCTAAGTTCTGTCTTGAGCTTATTGACCTCGGTTCTGGGACGGTACTTCTCATTCATCAAGTGCTTGAATGCTGACCACGGTAGTGCGTAAGCATCATCTTGTCCCACTTGCTCTAGATTGGTATTCCACCATGTTAACGCAGAACCTGTGAAGGTATGCGTAGTGTACTTCACTTTGTCCTCTTCAGTACACTTACTTATGGCAAACACCGATTCGACCTTCTCGGTCCACCGTTTCAATCCGATCGGTCCTTCGGTTCCATCAAATTCCAAAGGTTTACAGGCAGTGAATTCTTTGTAGGTGCATCCTACACGATTTCCTGTACTGCTAGATCCAAGGTTATTGTTGGTATGTAGCGAAGCCTGTACTGCGGTTATGTTTGAAGCAAGAAATGCACGAAATTCCTCTTCGCTCATATTCAAGGTGTGTCGAGTAGTCGGTGTCATTTCCTTCAAAATAGTCAAATGAAACGAGTTAATCATATAGAATATCAAGAGTAGTCAATAGTATTTCGTAGCTAATATGAACTTATTTATAAAAGCTCTTTCTTCATATTAGCGTTTTATACTCTTTAATTCGGGTAGTACCTACCCGTTAAGTTCATACTTAGTAGCTAACATACCATTTCAACTACTACAATTCTATATGAAAAACTAATCACAAAAAAAAAAAAATCATATTCAAACCTTTATACAATAACTTGCAAACTTACAATACCGCTTTTTTTTACATATAGCATGAAATATAGCACATAAAACTTTGATACAAAGTAGTTGCGAAGATAATTCTAGTTAATAAATAAGGCGTTCAGCAAAGGCAATAAAGACACATAATTCATACGTCCAGAAACAAGTCATGCATTCTGGTTTTACCAATACCACTTCCCATCTTTGGTTTTGTGGAACATAACCGTTGTGACCGATAGTAAGACAATGTGTTGTAACGTCATCAAAAGGATGAAGGTTGCGTAATGACCAACAGTCTCGTAATAACCTAAAAACCTCATTTCTTACCCCAATTACCGACTCCGTCACTTGTGGGAACGTTTTGTTTAATAGTTGTAGCCCAATGTTCTTGTTCTCACTTTGGTGAGAAGCGAATATTACTAACCCGTAAGCATAACTTTCTTCTTTATGTTGCATGTTAGCCGCTTTTTCTAAATCACGAAGTCCTATATTCGGATATATTGAGTCAAAATAATTTCTTAACCCGTTGCGTAAAATAGCATTTGGGTTCCCCGCAATATATGCGTCAAAGTAAACACATCGTAACATATGGATTTCCCAATGTGATATCCCCCATCTTTTGAACGAAAGCCTTTTATAAATCAAGGCATTCTTGGAACGTTCTTCGAATGTCTTACAAACTGATCTCGCCTTAAATAGTTGTGCTGAGGAATTCTGACCTACTCTAGACAAGATTTCATCAATCATGTCTCCGAGTAGGTCTCTTAAAATATTGGGTTGTCTATCCATTTTGTGTTTTTATACTGTAAAATAGACAAGAGTTAGATTCACAAAAAAAAATACTTATTAATACAAGCAATTTTTACATATATCATAAAGCATAAGCACACTATATTACATATATTACACCACACGAATACAATTATCTTATTCCGACTCGCTCATTTCTTCTTCTTCTTCTTCGGTTTTGGTTCGTTTTGCCAAGTTTCTAGGGATATATGATGTTCCCATAATACGAGCCGTCGTTTTCCACATTGGTTTAGAAAAACCTGGTGGTTTAGAGGTTCCCGGGTTATTGTCACAACTTAAGAAATACGGGTGTTGACGATACATATAGAGTTCATCGGGTTTGGAATCAAATTTCTCTATTTTTATGCCATTTCCCTTATTGTTCTCTTTTGCCTTATTAAATTGTGTTGGGGTAATTTCTATAACATCATCGGAATCCTTGTCGGGATCCGATTCATCGGAGAATCGTAATCCTCCCAATACTTTGCTTCCTTGGCGGAAACACCATTGACCATAATTAACTTTGGTCGGTTGGTTGAGGATTTTCTTCTACTTAACCGTTTTATTATTTCCCCCACTGGTTCTATTTCTTCTTCCGGTTCCGATTCTTCTTCCGGTTCCGATTCTTCTTCCGGTTCCGACTCTTCTTCCAGTTCCTCTTCGGGAACTTGTGAATCAATCCACGAATTATTCCAATTTACATTTGACTCTTTATTATTATTAGGTGAGTCAATGGGACTTATTCTAGAGGTAGACATCTATCACATAATATCAAACGCGTTAAGAGATTAATATATCACATAATATTCACATGTTAAAAATATATAGTTTCCAACAAAATTTGTTAAGCAATCATTTTTCAAGTAAACACGGTCGAAGTTCAGACTTACTAATGCATCCTAACAAACTCGATAAGACACAATAATGCAAAATTCAGGTTCTCTAAGACCAACGCTCTGATACCAACTGAAATGTCCCGTTCATATTGATTATAAACGTTCCATATTAATTGATTTCGTTGCGAGGTTTTGACCTCTATATGAGACGTTTTTCAAAGACTGCATTCATTTTTAAAACAACCATAACCTTTATTTTATCAATAAAGGTTTCAAAAGCATTATGTAAATTATCAAATAATGATAATCTAAAATATACTGTTTACACATGACCATTACATAATGGTTTACAATAGAAATAAATTACATCGACATATGTTTCTTGAATGCAGTTTTTACATAATATCATACAAACATGGACTCCAAATCTTGTCCTTATTTTAGTATGCAACAGCGGAAGCTTTTAATATTCACCTGAGAATAAACATGCTTTAAACGTCAATAAAAATGTTGGTGAGTTATAGGTTTAACCTATATATATCAAATCGTAACAATAGACCACAAGATTTCATATTTCAATATACATCCCATACATAGAGATAAAAATCATTCATATGGTGAACACCTGGTAACCGACATTAACAAGATGCATATATAAGAATATACCCATCATTCCGGGACACCCTTCGGATATGATATAAATTTCGAAGTACTAAAGCATCCGGTACTTTAGATGGGGTTTGTTAGGCACAATAGATCTATCTTTAGGATTCGCGTCAATTAGGTTGTCTGTTTCCTAATTCTTAGATTACCAGACTTAATAAAAAGGGGCATATTCGATTTCGATAATTCAACTATAGAATGTAGTTTCACATACTTGTGTCTATTTTGTAAATCGTTTATAAAACCTGCATGTATTCTCATCCCAAAAATATTAGATTTTAAAAGTGGGACTATAACTCACTTTCACAGATTTTTACTTCGTCGGGAAGTAAGACTTGGCCACTGGTCGATTCACGAACCTATAACAAATATGTACATATATATCAAAGTATATTCAAAATATATTTACAACACTTTTAATACATTTTGATGTTTTAAGTTTATTAAGTCAGCTGTCCTAGTTAGTAACCTACAACTAGTTGTCCAACGTTAGATGTACAGAAAAAAATTGATATATATTATCTTGAATTAATCCACGACCCAGTGTATACACGTCTCAGGCTAGATCACAACTCAAAGTATATATATTTTTGGAATCAACCTCAACCCTGTATAGCTAACTCCCACATTACTGCATATAGAGTGTCTATGGTTGTTCCAAATAATATATACACATGGGTCGATATGATATGTCAAAACATTTGCATACGTGTCTATGGTATCCCAAGATTACATAATATATTAGAATACATGTATAATACAATATAAGTTAGCTAGGATATGATTAATATAGATTTGTTACCAATTTTCACTTTGCTACAACAAGAAAAATTATCCAATCTTGTTTTACCCATAACTTCTTCATTTTAAATCCGTTTTTAGTGAATCAAATTGCTATGGTTTCATATTGAACTCTATTTTATGAATATAAACAGAAAAAGTATAGGTTTATAGTCGGAAATATAAGTTACCAGTCGTTTTTGTAAAGGTAGTCATTTCAGTCGAAAGAACGACGTCTAGATGACCATTTTAGAAAACATACTTCCACTTTGAGTTTAACCATGATTTTTGGATATAGTTTCATGTTCATAAGAAAAATCATTTTCCCAGAATAACAACTTTTAAATAAAAGTTTATCATAGTTTTTAATTAACTAACCCAAAACAGCCCGCGGTGTTACTACGACGGCGTAAATCCGGTTTTACGGTGTTTTTCGTGTTTCCAGGTTTTAAATCATTAAATTAGCATATCATATAGATATAGAACATGTGTTTAGTTGATTTTAAAAGTCAAGTTAGAAGGATTAACTTTTGTTTGCGAACAAGTTTAGAATTAACTAAACTATGTTCTAGTGATTACAAGTTTAAACCTTCGAATAAGATAGCTTTATACGTATGAATTGAATGATGTTATGAACATCATTACTACCTCAAGTTTTCTGGATAAAGCTACTGGAAATGAAAAAAATGGATCTAGCTTCAAAGGATCCTTGGATGGCTTGAAAGTTCTTGAAGCAGAATCATGACACGAAAACAGTTCAAGTAAGATTTTCACTCGAAATAAGATTGTTATAGTTATAGAAATTGAATCAAAGTTTGAATATGACTATTACCTTGTATTAGAAAGATATCTTACTGTAAATAAGAAAGATTTCTTGAGGTTGGATGATCACACTACAAGATTGGAAGTAAGCTAGCAAACTTGGAAGTATTCTTGATTTTATGAAACTAGAACTTGTAGAATTTATGAAGAACACTTAGAACTTGAAGATAGAACTTGAGAGAGATTAATTAGATGAAGAAAATTGAAGAATGAAAGTGTTTGTAGGTGTTTTTGGTCGTTGGTGTATGGATTAGATATAAAGGATATGTAATTTTGTTTTTATGTAAATAAGTCATGAATGATTACTCATATTTTTGTAATTTTATGAGATATTTCATGCTAGTTGCCAAATGATGGTTCCCACATGTGTTAGGTGACTCACATGGGCTGCTAAGAGCTGATCATTGCAGTGTATATACCAATAGTACATACATCTAAAAGCTGTGTATTGTACGAGTACGAATACGGGTGCATACGAGTAGAATTGTTGATGAAACTGAACGAGGATGTAATTGTAAGCATTTTTATTAAGTAGAAGTATTTTAATAAGTGTCTTGAAGTCTTTCAAAAGTGTATGAATATATATTACAACACTACATGTATATACATTTTAACTGAGTCGTTAAGTCATCGTTAGTCATTACATGTAAGTGTTGTTTTGAAACCTTTAGGTTAACGATCTTGTTAAATGTTGTTAACCCAATGTTTATAATATCAAATGAGATTTTAAATAATTATATTATCATGATATTATGATGTACGAATATCTCTTAATATGATATATATACATTAAATGTCGTTACAACGATAATCGTTACATATATGTCTCGTTTCAAAATCATTAAGTTAGTAGTCTTGTTTTTACATATGTAGTTCATTATTAATATACTTAATGATATTTTTACTTATCATAATATCATGTTAACTATATATATAACCATATATATGTCATCATATAGTTTTTACAAGTTTTAACGTTCGTGAATCACCGGTCAACTTGGGTGGTCAATTGTCTATATGAAACCTATTTCAATTAATCAAGTGTTAACAAGTTTGATTGCTTAATATGTTGGAAACACTTAATCATGTAAATAAAAATTTCATTTAATATATATATAAACATGGAAAAGTTCGGGTCACTACAATCGAAAGTGAGCGAATGTAACTGTTATTGCGGGTGATCTCGTGATATAAACTTGGGTTGGTGTGAAACTCGGATAGTACTGTCGAGTGAGTACGAGTTCGAGATGGTGGTGAATACTGTATTTTCCCTGTCAGGAAATGTGATCGTGGAAATTGTCAATGGATTATTCCACTTTATGGACTATTGTGAGGCGGGGAATTTCGATTCCGATTGTCTCACATCGAGACAAGCGGATGTTGTTTGTTTGCGAGGGTGTGTTCCCTAGTGGAGGCGGCCCATTAGTTGCGTTAAAATGTCAAGGCCATCCCTAATGGACGGTTGAGGAAAAAGGATTCACCAGGCATTGGTGGATATTTTTGTGGGTTGCGTGATGAATTTTGAATTGTTGTGATGATAATTCGCTGTTGGCGGGATTCTAGTACATGAATAGTTTCCATGCTAGTACTAGGAAGCCGTATTGTATAGATGGGTTGTAGGGCTTAGAGGAGAAACCCTGTGTCGAGTGTTGATGTTTTGTCCAACTCTTGGTGTGTTATTGTCGTCCTGGATTAATCCAGAGACTGGTGGTCATGTGTGGATCGATTGATGGGAAAGTTTGTGTTCCCAGTGTGAACATTTGGGGATACCAAAATTTCTTCGTTGAAGGAATAACCCGGTCATGGCGAGCGTAAGAAGTACTAGTCGTAGGAGCGTGTCGATTGCTCCGTTGGCATCGACTTGTAAAATTGCGAATCGCGGATTTTCTGGGGTGGAAAAACAAATATTTGCGCATAAGCGGATGTGCGATCGTTGAGTGGTACGGTTATGGACCGTTGAAAGTACTGAGTTTCGACGCGGCATGAATCCTTCTCGATGGGATTAGTGCAAGACTTGGTTCACGGCGTAGTGGACCTAGTAGATCGCGTTGGGTGATGTAGTTATAGATGTAGCTTGTTGCGAGTTTTAGTCGAGAGAACTTGCAGGGATAATGGTGTTTTCCGTATTTTGACGTTGAGTGTATGAGATATCGCTTGTTGTGGTAGTGCACGCTAGTGATTATTAGCGTGTGGTGAGATCTTAGAATTTACGTAAGATGTTATTGGATGTCGGCCTTGATTGTGTTTCGTCGGATACGTGATTACTACATGTGTGATTCCGCATTTGGAGGCGAGAATGTTCAAAGGGGAAGTGCTTAACTTCTAGTATTCGATGCGGATCACGAGGACGTGATCTAATCTAAGTGGGGGAGAGTTGTAACACCCTGAATTTTGTGCGTCAGGAAATGTTCCTGAAAGTGTCAGGAAATGTGTGCACCAGAAAGCGCCACAAAAGGTCTACCTAACACTTATGCATTTTCAGAATTTACATCAGAATCGGGATTAGTCAGAATCAGTCCTTGAACTTCAGAATCTATTTAGACCATTGTGCGCGCCGCACACATTCAAGGGTGCGCGCCGCGCACCCCACCTGGGACAGTTTTTTGCCTTTTTCTATTTTGAGTTAAATGAGGGGCTTTTTGGTCTTTTCACTTGAGGACGGATCTGTAGCCTTATTGGCAGATTTTGATCCAATTATGGATCACTTTCACATCCACAACTCTCTCATCTCCAAACCTTAGAGAGAGGAAGAGTTTTAGAGAGGACAAGCTCCATTTGGAGAAGAAGGAGGATGACTCGGGTTAAGGTACAAGGGTTAAGGTTGTTCACCTCGTTCACGGCTACGTTTTGGTAGTGTTGGTAAGTTCTAACTCCGAATTTTGTTGTTTTTGATTCATGTTCATGTTTGGGGTTTGAGCTAGTTAGGGTTATAAACCCCATTTCTCATGAAATTGGGGGTTTTGTTGTATTGCTAGTGTAAGTGAACCCGATTATTGTGGGTTTAGGGTTTGATGATGAATTTGGAAGTATTTGTCTTGGTTTGGGAGTTAAACCTCTAGATTGAAAGGTTGTTGGTGACTTTGATGTTCTTAAGAACAAGTTTTGCTAGTCAAAATCGATGTTGACTTGGTTTAGTGTCAAAATGGATTTCGAGACAAGTTTTGGTGAATCAAGTATGTAAATACTTGATTTAGGTGTTAATTGGTGTTTTGGAAATATAATCACTAGTCGTTAGCGATTTTGGGCATTTTATGACTTTGGTCAAAATGGGTAATTTGAATTGGGTCAAAATTGATGACGACACTAATTTGGATTAAATGGATGATAAACGCTTCTGTTAAGTGTTAAATAATGTTTTTGGATGTAATTACTCGCGAGAAGTAATTTTGGGGTTAAAGCGATATTTTAACATAAGTCGAACGTGGTCAAAAGCAATATGAGTCAATATTGCACGTGTTGGGGTTTTGGTGTAATCGGAGTTTGAAATGATTACTACCTAAGTAGTAAATTAGTGTTAAGACCTAGGTTTGGTCTAATTGGTGTAAAGTATGATTTGGGATTAAATTGTACTTTGTTGTGTTGGTTTGAATTACCACCCGAAGTGGTAATTGGTTTATGTCCATTAGGTGTTAAATGGGCGGGTTTTGGCGAGCAAGGTGAGATCCCCCCGACTATGGGATGTGAGTGTTGAGTTCTCTTTTAGAGAATTGTTATTTATGTGTATTTGTACCTATATGTGTATTATAGGTAAAGGTTTGCTCGATTGCGTTTGGAGGCGATTTACATACATGACTTGTACGGGCATTTCGAGGTGAGTGGAATAATTATGCATGTATGTATATAGTGTATTTATTTGTATGTTATGGCATGAACCACGGAGCCGGTAGTGCCATAGTATGAACGAGTGTGCTATGATGTGAACCACGGAGCCGGTAGCATCATGGTACGTGTGTTGTAGTGTGAACCACGGAGCCGGTAGCACTATAAAACAGTATGACTCGAGTTGTGATGTGAACCACGGAGCCGGTAGCATCAAAGTGTGAACCACGGAGCCGGTAGCACTATAAAATGAGGTGTGAACCACGGAGCCGGTAGCACCGAAGTGTGAACCATGGAGCAGGTAGCACTATAAAAGAGTATGACTCAAATGCGTAGTGACGTGAACCACGAAGCCGGTAGCGTCATAGCATTGCGTATGGTGTGAACCACAGAGCCGGTAGCACCATGACGCATTTATGGTTAACCATATGGTTGTGTATGTGATGTTGTATAGCATAATATATTATTTTGGAGTATATGCAATTGTTTATGCTAGTTGCGGTAATGGAGGTTATTAGCTTTATACTTGGGGTTCTTATGCTAATATTGTATTGCTAGCATGTTTGCGGTTTTGTGAGTAGGTGGTTGCAAGTAGGTATATTATATATGTATGTGTATACTTATTGCACTCACTAAGCGTTAGCTTACCCCTCTCGTTGTTTACCTTTTTCAGGTATTGTGTTATAGGCTAGCTAGTTTAGACTAGTTGCGTAGAAGCGCTTTGGCTCGATGGGGTAGCTTTTGGATATACGGACGCGGATTGGGGATTTGGTAGTCCCCGGGATTATGCTCTTGGTATCGGGTTGGGTTATAGAGTCCTAACTCATCTAAATGTAAATTGGGATTGAAACTTGTATCTTGTACGAAAGTCGTAAAACGGCCGATGTGGGCCCGGTGTCGTAAAACTCGTTTTATTATTGGTGGAAGGGATTGCCTTTTGCGCGTTTCCATTAATTAAGTCGACTAAGAACCCATCAGATGAATTGATAATGGCTGATTGGTTGATTCATGTCGATGACGCTGTTTTCGGAGCTTAGGTGAACATCTATGTCGGAATAGCTGTCGGAATAACTATCGGAATAGCTATCGGAATCTGAGGGACTCGAACTGGTTTAGGGATTCATCCCGTACGATTAGATGAAGGATTTTCGATAAGAAATAGATTATAGGATATAGATTAGTACCCTGCAGTACATAATTTTCATATGCATATATAATACTAAAATCCAATAAGTTACGGAGGAATCTACGGACGCTGTCAGGCATCGGTAACAATAACAGGTACGCTAAGGTATGAATTAGCAGATATGCTAAGATATAAATTTTTCTCTATACACTAATCATGCAATTAATGCAATAAGATGTGTCTAGACTAAGGGTGATAAGCAAGTGATTCTCTAGGAATGATAAGCAGGAAATTTTCGATACAAAATGATAAGCAAAACTTTTGACATGCAGACACGGTCAAAGTCCAGACTCACTAATGCATCCTAACGACTTATCAGTTAGACACACTAATGCAGACCCGGTTCACTAAGACCACCGCTCTGATACCAACTGAAAAGACCCGTCCTAATCCATCCGGACAAAGTCCACATCGTTTATAAACGATTCACAACAGTTGATTACATCGCGAGGTACTTGACCTCTATATGATACATTTTACAAACATTGCATTCATTTTTGAAAAGACAATCTTTCATTATATCAAAAGTTGACGGCAGGATACCATTTCATAATATATCTAACTATAATTGACTAAATAATAATCTTGATGAACTCAACGACTCGAATGCAACGTCTTTTGAAATATGCCATGATTGACTCCAAGTAATATCTTTAAAGTGAGCAAATGCACAGCGGAAGATTTCTTTCATACCTGAGAATAAACATGCTTTCAAGTGTCAACCAAAAGGTTGGTGAGTTCATTAGTTTAACATAAATAATCATTTCATAATTTTAATAGACCACAAGATTTCATATTTCCATTTCTCATAAACATACGTCCCATGCATAGAGACAAAATATCATTCATATGGATTGAACACCTGGTAACCGACATTCACAATATACATATAAGAATATCCCCATCATTCTGGGATCCTCCTTCGGACATGATATAAATTTCGAAGTACTAAAGCATCTGGTACTTTGGATGGGGCTTGTTGGGCCCGATAGATCTATCTTTAGAGTTCGCGTCAATTAGGGTGTCTGTTCCCTAATTCTTAGATTACCAGACTTAATAAAAAGGGGCATATTCGATTTCGATCATTCAATCATATAATGTAGTTTCGATTACTTGTGTCTATTTCGTAAAACAGTTATAAAAATTGTGCATGTATTCTCAGCCCAAAAATATAAAGGGTAAAAAGGCAAATGAAACTCACGCTTATAAATATTGTAAAATAGTTATTAAAACATTGCATGTATTCTCAGCCCAAAAATATATATAAAAAGGGAGTAATGGAAACTCACCTAATGTATTTTGTAGTAAAAATACATATGGCTATATTGAACAACTGAACAATGCAGGGTTGGCCTCGGATTCACGAACCTATATTATTTGTATATATTAAAACGTATAATCGAAATTGAACAAATTCCTATATTATAACTTATGTTATATACTATGTATATTTAATTTGTGTATACAACATGATTAGTGTTTATATAATTATATTACTATATATATATATATATATATATATATATATATATATATATATATATATATATATATATATATATATTCAGTTAGTTTTATATTAAAAATACTTGATTTGATATATATGAATATTCGTATAAAATTCGTTAATAGAATTAATACATACTTTTATGTATTATATATATATATATATACATATATATATACATATATATATAAAGGTAAGTAAAAGTTGTAGTTGATAATTATAATAATATTAAAAATAACAATACTGATAACAATAATAATTATGGTAATTTTACTGTTAATAATAGTTAGAATAATAGTTTTAATAGTAATAATAACGATTCTCATAATATTGAAATTAATACTTATAATAACCTGATAACACTAATAATCATGATAATATTAATAATACATAATAATAATACTCATACTTATAGATTGATGTACATGATAATGTTTATAAAAATAATAATAGTAACATTAATAATACTTCTAATTAACAATAATGATAATAATAATAATAATAATATTTTTAAGAATGATATTTATGTTAATAATAATAATAATACTAATAATGATAATGGTAATAATATTAGTAATAGTATCAATTATATTACTAGTCTTAATATTTATAATAATAATTACTAATAATAACAATAACAATAATAATGACATTAACAATAACAACATCAATAATAATAATAATAATAATAATAATAATAATAATAATAATAATAATAATAATAATAATAATAATAATGATAATAATAATAATAATAATAAAAGTAAAAGGAATAATAATGTTACCCTTTTAAAATTCGCTCTAAAAAAAAATTGCCCACAACCAGGCTCGAACCCGAGACCTCCCGCTCGCACACTAACACTCTAACCCTTGGGCTGTTGCCCCTTATCTGATTTAATCCCAACCCAAATCATTATAACCCGAAACTGTTTCCTTTTATCTTTCTTCTTCTTCATAAATCAAAACAACCAAAGTAACACCATAACTAAAATAATGAATTCCTAATTTGTTTAAGATTTGCAATTCATCATAAAGAATATACGTTCTTGATAAATAACAAAAAAAAAAAAAAAACCAACAGTCTGCTCGTCGCTGTTTACTTTTTTTTTTTTTTTAAATTTGATTTTTGCTTTTGGTTGCGTATTAGGCTAAGGTTATAACACAAAAAAGTTTGTAATTCAATCCTAGAAACTATTAGAAACATCAATTTAACTCCAATCGAAACAGAAAAATCGAATTTGGCTCAAGAACAAAAGTTGACTTTTTGAAGTTTAAACTTTGACTACGAAATTCGGGCTTGATATAACGAATTGAGATTTGAGATTTTACAAGGAGTTTAGATATACAATTCCTAACAGAACTGCATTTCCATTTTTTTAAAAATCGTTTGAAATAAAGACTTTGAATTAATCACTGGTAACAGAGATAGCGAGTAAAAAAATATATAAAAAATCTGTGTTATTTCATTCATCTGCACTTAGTGATATATAATGAATGACTTTTGTTTTGTAGCCTCGATTAATCGACAGGATATACAAGCAAAATATCGAATCAAAGAAAATATGAATAAAGATAAAAAAAAAAAAAGACAGTGATGTTAACAAGTTCCTGTTTTTAGTCCACATATTATGTAAATTAATTTTAAGTAATATTATTAATTAATAAATATAAATTCAGTTAATAGTATTATAAAAATAAAAATACAAATAATAATAATGATAATAATAATAATAATATCAAAATATTAATAACATTTATAATAATAATATGATGATACTAATAATATCAACAATAATAATTTTAGTAAGTTTAATTACTAATAGTGATAATCAATAATATTTGAATTCTAATTATAATTTTTATTATTCTTATAATAGTATTTATATTTAAAATCTTCATCTTAATAATCATAACCTTAAAAATTATAATTGAAATCATAATAATAATAATATTACTAATAATATTACTAGTTTTGATACTAATACCAATAACAATAATGAAAGAAATGAAAAATTTACCATAACCATTATATTCTTAACTTGTATTTACATTATATATATATATATATATATATATATATATATATATATATATATATATATATATATATATATATATATATATATATATATATATATATATATATATATATATATATATATATATATGTAGATATATATCATTTTATGTACATCTTAATCAAGTTATATGTATATTGTATAATTAATTCTTAATGTCTAGATTATGTTTTATAATTTTAAATTATTATATACACATACATTTATATATACATATTTATCTACAAATAATTGTTCGTGAATCGTCGGAAATAGTCAAAGGTCAAATGAATCCACCTAAACCGTTCAAAACTTTCTGAGACTCAATAGTACAGACTTTGCTTATCGTGTCGGAATCATATAAGATTAAGTTTAAATTTGGTCGGAAATTCCCGGGTCATCACAGTACCTACCCGTTAAAGAAATTTCGTCCCGAAATTTGAGTGAGGTGGTCATGGTTATCAATAAAAATATTTTCATGACGAATATGAGTTGATAAATAGAGTTTTATCATCATTGAGTAATATGGATAAAATGATTCGATTAATCGAAGCGTATGAATGAAGCTATCACAAAAGTGTGAAATGAAGAAATAGAGATTCGTCTTATCTTTTGACGTTGTCTTGGTTGAATTTTGGAATTCAAGGGATTTAACGAAAATCTTCAAAATCTGAGAGATTTGATTCTTCGGCGAATAAGGAGATTTAAAATCTCTATAATTAAATACGGTGATCTGCCTCGATTACTCTGTCTGATATTTCCACTATAAATGTACTTCTTCCGTTCCATTACTTTCACCATTTCTATACTTTCTTCATCTATTCCTACTTCTAAAATATTGTGGAAATGCTCCATCCAGTTCTGATTCTTGATATTTTCCTATCTATGTATCTGTCGTCCTTCTTTTCAATCTTCCACCAGAAAATCTGTTTACTTCTACTATTGCCTTAGGGGAATACTATTCTTAATTATACCGTGTCTTTATATTGCTATTCATATTAATATTCACGATTTGTAACTTCTGTGTTGTTATTGGGTTTTATATCTTCCCTTATATTTCAATGTCACTTCTTCTGTCTCCTATAATTATTGTCATCCACAGTTAATGCGCTCTCTTATTTGCTGCGATTTATACCCCCTTTCTATTTCGGAGCTTCATGCTTTTGTTTACTTTTCGCAAGTAACGGTCCAGAATTCATAGGTATGGAGTTTCGAATTATCATAAAATACAAGGTAGAAAGGAAAAATAGTAGCACGATTTGTTTTGTCAAATTACCTGAATCACTGAGAATAGAACTATCAAGAATATATTTTCTTGATATGTTCAGAAGTTAAGCAGAATGAAAGAGTTATGTAACATGTCACGTGATGACATTAGGATCTGTGAATCATCACATCCCATTAGAAACTCAGCATGACTTACTGTAATATAATCACGTTGATCAAGTGTCATTATATTATACTAACTCATGCATCAGTTCCCAACACTACTTCAAAAACATTCATATTTTAAGCTTGAAAGTTTACAGAATATAGAAACTAACAGTTTCTATATGATGTAACACTGATAGCACGAAGAGATTATTGATTTCAGATAAGAATAGTTATGAAAATATCTTCAGAAATATGGAGTATATTTATAATGAAAGATACGATAATATCTTTGAATATCTAAGATCAGAGAATGATGGAGACTATTGTCTGCAAGGGTTTAGAGTAACGAGCAAGATATTCGCTAAAGACTTCAGCAGACATTGAATCATTTAGATTCTTTGAAGTCAAACTTATTCTTTGTGATTTGTCCACGGCTTTCTTCATAGTTTCGCATAATCTGCTTTTCGGTACTAAATTTTCTCTTGAATGTTTCTAATATAATGATACACAGGAAGCACGAAGAGGTATATAATTTCGGACGAGAATATTTTTGAAAATATCCTCAGAAATATCGAAGATATTGATGATGATATTTTGGAATTTCTAAGTTTGATGGTTGATGGAGAAAGATTTTCCGCAAGATTTTAACATGACTTCGGAGCAAGATATTCTCTAAAGATTTCATCGGATTCAGAATTACCTGGATTCTTTGAATATAGGGTTTGGTCCTTGTATTTGTCCTTGGTCTCCTTCGTGGTTAACTCAATCCGTTTTTCAGTTTCAACTTTTCTGAGCTTTTCCAACATTCTATTCTTTATCATCAAACTTTCGATGATTAAGGTCGTTTACGGTTGTCTATGGTTTCTGCTGCTTCATTCAAATTTTTCAACATTCATAGTATTGATTTGTATCTGATTGCTTTTCAGAATTTCAGAATGAAAGATCTTAATTTTAAGAAATAAATGTTATACATATAACTGTTGATGTAGATATGCTATGAGTTTTCAAGGTACTGTTTGCTGATTCCCGGTAACTGGTATGACAGTTCTCGTTACAAGATGCGGATAAGTATATGATAGGGTTTTAACGAACAAATATAATGATTCTTCGGAGAACTTAAGTCGATGAGTAATGAAGTTGCTGATAAATTTCTGTTAATGTGGTGGAATATAAACAGTTCCCCGGTAACGATGACGAAAGGCAAGCTTATAAATCAAGATTATAATAAGGCTTGTCCAACTGAAAAGTCGAAGTTGACTTGCTGGAGCTGTGACAAAATTCGCTACTTTGAAAAGGAATTGCAATGTTATTTTTGGTAATAACAATGCCAAAAGAGCTAGTACATATACAGTTTAAACGTTTACTCAGGTTCCGAGTGTTTTCAGGTGCATAACTATATGTATCAATCTTTTCTTCTGTAGGTGTAGTGAGGTTGGTTCATCCTCTCGATTGAGGTGTTTTTCAAGAATCATGAAAGGTTTGAATCGCAGATTGTAATCGTCAAGATACAAATGAGGTTTAAGACGAAATCAAGTGGCAAACTTGAAGAATTGTTTAGTTTCATATGTTATGGTCAATATTTTAATTCATTTTAATTGTCCAGTGTTGGTAGTCCTCGTTTGATAGTCCACAGTTAGCAATTCAACAATTCATATATAATTTAATATATAATATTCGAATTAATTAATACGTATCGTGACCCGTATACGTCTCAGACTCGATCACAACTCAAATTATATATATTATTTAAGAATCAACCTCAACCCTGTATAGAGAACTCGATCATTACTGCATATAGAGTGTCTATGGTGATTCCAAATAATATATATAGATGCGTCGATATGATATGTCAAAACCTTGTATACGTGTCCCGATATTTAAAGTGCGTAAAATAAATAACAGAAATTAAATGACGATAATTAAAGTGCGTAAAGTAAATAACGGAAATTAAATGACGATAAACAAAATTGCGATAATTAAATTGCGATAAATAAAATGCGATAAATAAATTGCGATAAATAAAAAAATGTAATCAGTTAGCTAGGAACAGTTAGCTAGGATTTTGTTAGCGTGTATTCTTAGCAAAATTTCTCATAGTTAATTAGTCTGTTTCTAATAAATTTTATTTTATCAAATGTTTTCTTCATTATGCCACTTGTTGGATTCTGATAGGTCAAAATCCGAATATGAAATTGAATAAAAATGGTTATTTTGCGGTGAACGGATACGTATATCGGTGGTTGTAAGTAAGATAGTAAATGACTGTTGAAACAAATTCGAAGAACGTACAATGTAACTTATTAATGTAAAATTTAAATATTCCTCAGGTATTACCTACCCGTTAAAATATTTTCACCATTAACAGTTTGTACAAGAGAATTTTTAATTACAATCTTTATGAAAGCATATATACATATATATTTTCTTCATATGTATTCATGGATTTAATGAGTTAATATAATATTAAACTCATTTGCTTTTCGGTTGGAACTAGAATAAATAATCTCTAAAACTTTAGAGATTACTTATTCGTCATGTCGAACGAAGATAAATGAGATAGAATGATACGTAGAACGAAGATCATACTCAAAGTATAGATGATGATATTGAAGCATGGATTGTTGATGGTACTGGTGCTGTTATTGATGGTACTGTTGATGTCGGTGATGTTGCTGAAGCTGGTACATTTTGCACCATATTCTCCGAATTGATTATTCGAGCGCGAAGTTCGTTGACTTATTACTCCAGGATGATTGTCGGTCTGAACGAGCGGATGAATAAGGTTCAGAATTGTGGATAGAATATAATCTTGTCAAGTTACCCCGGAAATGAGACTGAAAATGGTGTCTCGAACAGGTTCGCCGATAAACGCTTCAGGTTCATTGTCAAGAGGTGAATTCGGTTGGTGGAAGGGATTGCCTTTTGCGAGTTTCCATTAATTAAGTCGACTAAGAACCCATAAGATGAATTGATAATGGTTGATTGGTTGATTCATGTCGATGACGCTGTTTTCAGAGCTTAGGTGAACATCTATGTCGGAATAGTTGTCGGAATAACTATCGGAATAGCTATCGGAATCTGAGGGACTCGAACTGGTTTAGGGATTCATCCCGTACGATCAGATGAAGGATTTTCGATAAGAAATAGATTATAGGATATAGATTAGTACCCTGCAGTACATAATTTACATATGCATATATAATACTAAAATCCCATAAGTTACGGAGGAATCTACGGAAGCTGTCAGGCATCGGTAACAATAACAGGTACACTAAGGTATGAATTAGCAGATATGCTAAGATATAAATTTTTGTCTATACACTAATCATGCAATTAATGCAATAAGATGTGTCTAGACTAAGGGTGATAAGCAAGTGATTCTCTAAGAATGATAAGCAGGAAATTTTCGACACAAAATGATAAGCAAAACTTTTGACATGCAGACACGGTCAAAGTCCAGACTCACTAATGCATCCTAACGACTTATCAGTTAGACACACTAATGCAGACCCGGTTCACTAAGACCACCGCTCTGATACCAACTGAAAAGACCCGTCCTAATCCATCCGGACAAAGTCCACATCGTTTATAAACGATTCACAACAGTTGATTACATCGCGAGGTACTTGACCTCTATATGATACATTTTACAAACATTGCATTTATTTTTGAAAAGACAATCTTTCATTATATCAAAGGTTGAGGGCAGGATACCATTTCATAATATATCTAACTATAATTGACTTAATAATAATCTTGATGAACTCAACGACTCGAATGCAACGTCTTTTGAAATATGCCATGATTGACTCCAAGTAATATCTTTAAAGTGAGCAAATGCACAGCGACAGATTTCTTTCATACCTGAGAATAAACATGCTTTCAAGTGTCAACCAAAAGGTTGGTGAGTTCATTAGTTTAACATAAATAATCATTTCATAATTTTAATAGACCACAAGATTTCATATTTCCATTTCTCATAAACATACGTCCCATGCATAGAGACAAAATATTATTCATATGGATTGAACACCTGGTAACCGACATTCACAATATACATATAAGAATATCCCCATCATTCCGGGATCCTCCTTCGGACATGATATAAATTTCGAAGTACTAAAGCATCTGGTACTTTGGATGGGGCTTGTTGGGCCCGATAGATCTATCTTTAGAGTTCGCGTCAATTAAGGTGTCTGTTCCCTAATTCTTAGATTACCAGACTTAATAAAAAGGGGCATATTCGATTTCGATCATTCAATCATATAATGTAATTTCGATTACTTGTATCTATTTCGTAAAACAGTTATAAAAATTGTGCATGTATTCTCAGCCCAAAAATATAAAGGGTAAAAAGGCAAATGAAACTCACGCTTATAAATATTGTAAAATAGTTATTAAAACATTGCATGTATTCTCAGCCCAAAAATATATATAAAAAGGGAGTAATGGAAACTCACCTAATGTATTTTGTAGTAAAAATACATATGGCTATATTGAACAACTGAACAATGCAGGGTTGGCCTCGGATTCAAGAACCTATATTATTTGTATATATTAAAACGTATAATCGAAATTGAACAAATTCCTATATTATAACTTATGTTATATACTATGTATATTTAATTTGTGTATACAACATGATTAGTGTTTAGATAATTATATATATATATATATATATATATATATATATATATATATATATATATATATATATATATATATATATTCAGTTAGTTTTATATTAAAAATACTTGATTTGATATATATGAATATTCGTATAAAATTCGTTAATAGAATTAATACATACTTTTATGTATTATTACCTATAAATATATTTTTTTTTTATACATAACATTTATTTAGTAAAATCATATTAATAAAGGTAAGTAAAAGTTGTAGTTGATAATTATAATAATATTAAAAATAACAATACTGATAACAATAATAATTATGGTAATTTTACTGTTAATAATAGTTAGAATAATAGTTTTAATAGTAATAATAACGATTCTCATAATATTGATATTAATACTTATAATAACCTGATAACACTAATAATCATGATAATATTAATAATACATAATAATAATACTCATACTTATAGATTGATGTACATGATAATGTTTATGAAAATAATAATAGTAACATTAATAATACTTCTAATTAACAATAATGATAATAATAATAATAATAATATTTTTAAGAATGATATTTATGTTAATAATAATAATAATACTAATAATGATAATGGTAATAATATTAGTAATAGTATCAATTATATTACTAGTCTTAATATATATAATAATAATTACTAATAATAACAATAACAATAATAATGACATTAACAATAACAACATCAATAATAATAATAATAATAATAATAATAATAATAATAATAATAATAATAATGATAATAATAATAATAATAATAAAAGTAAAAGGAATAATAATGTTACCCTTTTAAAATTCGCTCTAAAAAGAAATTGCCCACAACCAGGCTCGAACCCGAGACCTCCCGCTCGCACACTAACACTCTAACCCTTGGGCTGTTGCCCCTTATCTGATTTAATCCCAACCCAAATCATTATAACCCGAAACTGTTTCCTTTTATCTTTCTTCTTCTTCATAAATCAAAACAACCAAAGTAACACCATAACTAAAATAACGAATTCCTAATTTGTTTAAGATTTGCAATTCATCATAAAGAATATATGTTCTTGATAAATAACAAAAAAAAAAAAAAAAACCAACAGTCTGCTCGTCGTTGTTTACTTTTTTTTTAAGAAAAAAAATTTGATTTTTGCTTTTGGTTGCGTATTAGGCTAAGGTTATAACACGAAAAAGTTTGTAATTCAATCCTAGAAACTATTAGAAACATCAATTTAACTCCAATCGAAACAGAAAAATCGAATTTGGCTCAAGAACAAAAGTTGACTTTTTGAAGTTTAAACTTTGACTACGAAATTCGGGCTTGATATAACGAATTGAGATTTGAGATTTTACAAGGAGTTTAGATATACAATTCCTAACAGAACTGCATTTCCATTTTTTTAAAAATCGTTTGAAATAAAGACTTTGAATTAATCACTGGTAACAGAGATAGCGAGTAAAAAAAAATATATAAAAAAAATATGTGTTATTTCATTCATCTGCACTTAGTGATATATAATGAATGACTTTTGTTTTGTAGCCTCGATTAATCGACAGGATATACAAGCAAAATATCGAATCAAAGAAAATATGAATAAAGATAAAAAAAAAAGACAGTGATGTTAACAAGTTCCTGTTTTTAGTCCACATATTATGTAAATTAATTTTAAGTAATATTATTAATTAATAAATATAAATTCAGTTAATAGTATTATAAAAATAAAAATACAAATAATAATAATGATAATAATAATAATAATATCAAAATATTAATAACATTTATAATAATAATATGATGATACTAATAATATCAACAATAATAATTTTAGTAAGTTTAATTACTAATAGTGATAATCAATAATATTTGAATTCTAATTATAATTTTTATTATTCTTATAATAGTATTTATATTTAAAATCTTCATCTTAATAATCATAACCTTAAAAATTATAATTGAAATCATAATAATAATAATATTACTAATAATATTACTAGTTTTGATACTAATACCAATAACAATAATGAAAGAAATGAAAAATTTACCATAACCATTATATTCTTAACTTGTATTTACATTATATATATATATATATATATATATATATATATATATATATATATATATATATATATATATATATATATATATATATATATATATATATATATATATATATATATATATATGTAGATATATATCATTTTATGTACAGCTTAATCAAGTTATATGTATATTGTATAATTAATTCTTAATGTCTAGATTATGTTTTATAATTTTAAATTATTATATACACATACATTTATATATACATATTTATCTACAAATAATTGTTCGTGAATCGTCGGAAATAGTCAAAGGTCAAATGAATCCACCTAAACCGTTCAAAACTTTCTGAGACTCAATAGTACAGACTTTGCTTATCGTGTCGGAATCATATAAGATTAAGTTTAAATTTGGTCGGAAATTCCCGGGTCATCACATAAACCGTTTCGCCTAAAAGTGTCGGGAAGTGATAGATCTTTAACGCAAAAACGAAAAATCCGGACAGAAGCTGAATGGCCTTGCGCGCGCCGCGCACAGGGAGGGTTGCGCACCGCGCACCCTATCTTTAAAAAAAAAATATATATTCCGCGTTTTTGGTTGGACAGCGGGTTGGGTTGTTACAATAGGGCTAAGGAAATTATGGGTTATAGCTATGGAGGTGATGGGTAATGTTCATGGGTATGCTCGTGAGGTCAATCTAGTGTTTATCATCTCTGTTGCGTCTACGTACCATTCCTGCAATATTGAATCTCAATATTGATACGTGAGTACTAGTAATTTAATTTTTATATATTAATAGTGTATCCCTGACTAGTGCTCGAGTATATAGGATTATGCATGCTTGTACTTTTGATATTGCCATTAGATAGGTTATGTTGAATCCTGAATTAGTTACATATGCGGTTGAGATAAGGTATAAGATATGCATGTCGTTGGAAAGCTAGCGAAAAATTATTAACTTTTCATTTAGAAATCGCGTGATTTCGATGAACGGATTAAAAGATATGGTCAACTGAATTATGGTTGACGTTAAATGAAATTGTGTTTGAAACTGTAAATTAATATTTAAACAACTTGTCTATGAGATTGATAAATTGAATTTTTAAATATTACTAATCGAGTAAATGAATTTCTATATAAGGCACGTCTCGTCTTGTTGAGCAATTGTCAAAGTTGACTGTCTTATCATGTTATAAATCTTTATAAACACTACAATCTGATTTTACAAGTATTGGAAAACTATGTGAAATAATAAAATATGTTCGATTGCCATGATAATTCAAATATAATATAGCTCCTGAAATAAATAATATTTTGAGTTTGATAAACTATAAATTCGTTCAATTATCAAGACTTATATTATGTTAATAGACATGTATAGATTTAAAGATCATATTGGGTAAGGTTAACTTTTGAGATGACTTTTGTTAACTTTTGTATGTCGGTCTCGAGCATTAGGATTGTGATACACTATGACCAGACCTAATTTGTTAGACATGTATTGACCAACATATGTTCTCTAGGTTGAGATCTACAGTTATTTTACATTTCGAGTTTCAGTCACATTCCGGTGAATTACTTTATGTGCTGTTAAGGTGAGTTTCATTTGCTCCATTTTTAATTGCTTTTGCAATCTATATTTTTGGGCTGAGAATACATGCACTTTATTTTATACGCAATGGATACAAGTACATACTAAATTCTACACCGAGTTTGAACCGAAAATCCCTTAGCTTTGGTAACTAGTAACTGCCGGTTATAAGAACTGGTGGGCGCGAGTAGTAGTATATGGATCCATAGGGCTTGATATCCCCGTCCGAGCTAGAGCACTAGCCTTTTAACGGACGTATGCTATTTGAGGAGCGTACACGTTGGTTTGCGTGTATTATTAAGATGATTATACAAAGGGTATAAATTACATATACGTTAAGTTTAGTTACCAGGGTGCTCAATTTCGTAGAATATTTTGATAAACGTTTCTGGATGAAACAACTGAAAACTTGTGATTCACCTTTATATACAGATTATGCGCAACATTAAAACTATGAACTCACCAACCTTTGTGTTGACACTTTTAAGCATGTTTATTCTCAGGTTTCTAGAAGTCTTCCGCTGTTTGCTTATATGTGATACAAGCTATGTGCATGGAGTCATACATGCTTTATTCAAAGAAAACTTTGCTTTCAAAAAAACATCACCGTGTATCTTATTTTGACTGCATTGTCAACGAATGTATTATGGTAAACTATTATTTATGGTGATTGTCTATATGTAGAAATCATCAAACGTTGAAAACCTTAGAAATTGATATTCATTTATTGTGTACCTTTTGAAAAGAATGCAATGTTTACAAAACGTATCATATAGAGGTCAAAACCTCACTATGAAATCAATGAATGATGTATTCGTCCAAAGGGATTTGAAAGGATCGTCACAACTGGGGACTTAATGAAGCTTGGTCGACCACTTTGAAAAAGAGGTGGTCGACCATGATATATGGTGGTCGACCAACATTTTGGTCTACCCAATGATGTAAAAAGACATTTTTTTTAAAAGTGTATTTTGGACGAAAATTAAAAAAAAAGTGTATTTTGGCGAATTTCCCATATATATATATATATATATATATATATATATATATATATATATATATATATATATATATATATATATATATATATATATATATATATATATATATATATATAACAATTTTGATAATACGTATGAGACCCATCACGTACATCACTGTAATAAAATCCAGTTTTTAGACCCATAAATCGAATCCATTGGTTTCAGTTCTCCCGGAATCTGCTACACCTTTGTCGGAGATGATGTTGATTCTATGAAGAATGACAGATTCGTCTAGTTGTATGTTCGAAGAAGGAAAACAAAGTTCAACTATCACCTTTTATTGTTATTCTAATATTAATATTAATTTGAGAAGTGATTGAGAAATTGATAGAAAAATATTGATGATTATCTTTACTTTGATTCTAAATTTAAAGTGTTAAAGCGTTTTAATTTAGGAATTTAATTGAGTATTTGATGTGCATTGTGCAAATGAAATTACTGATTTGGGTGGGACTGAGAAAAATGAATATTAAGTAGTACGAGTAATTGAAAACATAATCTAAAATTACATAAATGCCCTCGTGTGCTCTGCACTTGTCAAAAAATAACGAAGTTTTAGGGCAATATCAAAAGTAAACAATAATAGATAGAGGCGTGTAACAATCACGTTTTTATATTTTAATAGGCTAATATCTATTTTTTGAGTTGAAGCCTCGCTAAAATATCTATGATAAAATATGTAGTGATTTACATATAATATAAGATAATAATAATAATAATTGCAATTATTGGGGAATAATGTATCATATGTAAATAGTTTGTATATTGATAAATTAAAATCATCATTAATTTATCTGGTTAATTTATAAATTAACAATATATTTGTGTAAATATATAATTATGTAGTGTGTGTTATGAATAATACGGTGTATATAAATTATTATACTTTTCATGTGTTGAATTAACCGAATGAACAAGAAAAATAGTTGATTTAGCCATCTATATGACATGTGGAATGATAATTATATAAGTTGCTTTGAGAAAAATATAATTCAGTTTAAAAGATCACAAGTTATATGAAAATTTATTAACATTTTTAAACTTAGAAATATATTCTTATTAACTTGTAAAAATAAACACAATTAAATGGCCTAATAGATTAATTAAATTAAATTTTAAAATAAAGAAGTTAATAACATGATCTAATTTAATAAATAGTTAAATTATTAGATAATTACTTAAATAATAAATAAAATATTATAATTTAAACATTAAAATTTAAATAAAGTTAAACGATAATATTACTTAAATTAAAGATATATTTTTAAATTTTAAAATAAAATAATAATAATATTAAGGAAAGCCCCATCCTCATAAAAGCTCGTCTCAATCCTGTGGTTTTCTATTATCTGTGCCGTACTTTTTCCAGAGACTTGTTTTTTCGCGTCGCTCTCGTTTTCGTTTTTACAATTTGCTCTTAACACAATTCATTCTTTTATTCAATTCAATTAAATCATCTCTGTAAGTTATTCAATTCCTATTATTTAATCTTTTTTTCAGCATTTTCAATTACTACATTTGTACATTTATATGTGTATGTATAGATATAGATGTCACTATACACGTGTATTTTTTCGATAAATGCCGTGTTAGATTTACACTGTAACACGGTGTTAGTATCGTGTAATGCAATTTGTAGATTTGATCTGTGACGCTAGGGTTTACAATATGTTGTATCACTTGTATCTATTTTCTTCTCGAACTTAGGGTTTTGTTAGCAAATGTATATTGATGCAGTCATTAAATGTGAGTATACTTGTTTAGGTTTTGTTTTTTGTGTTAGTATGATTTATTTTATTTTATTTTGTTGTGCAGAGGTGTATTATAATGATGAGTAATGAAGAAGAGAAGAGGTGTCCTTTGTGTGCTGAAGAGATGGATTGGACTGATCAGCAGTTAAAGCCTTGCAAATGTGGTTATGAGGTCTGCTTTTTCAAACAATTAGATATCGTTTTTAATCTTTATTTGTGTTGTTTTGGATGCTAATGTTGGAATAGATATTAGTAGTATACAGTATTTGAAGAAAGGGAATTAGGTTTCTTATGGTATTGTTACTAAATTTTATTGGTAATAAGTTGTATTCTGACACAGTTACTTGATATGCATATCGAGGATTGCGAGTTTTTGTAAGCAGTTTGTTTTCTTGTGTTGTTGACTTTCAATAAGTGAAGTTTCAAGTTTAGCTCTTTTAATTTAATTTCCAACATAACAGAAAAGCTAAAGTTTTTATGTTCGTTCTCCTTGTTTTGAAGAGAAATATATGTGTGAGGGGTGTTTACAGAAGTACTTGGCTTTAGTTAGACGTTTGTGGGATCACATAATTATCGAGGAATGATTAGAGGCTTAACGATTTGTGCTTGTTCTAGGTTGCACCTTTTTACATAATCATTGTAATTTCATCTTTGAATGACGTTAAGCTGAAAACATACACCTGCAATTTTCAGTTTTTTATTAGCAATGACTTTGGTTAGTCAGTTTATCTTTTGAAAACACTTCGGTTTATACCTCCCTTCATATATTACTGTATTCCTCTGTACGTTTGATGGAATGAAGTCTTATGATATTATATTGTATATCTGTTAGATGTACCATCTATGAAGTCATTAGTTGTTTATATGCGAGCAAGTGTTCAAATGTAGTGTCACATGCAAATCATCCGAATCGACCATGAATCTCAATGACCATGATTTGGCAATTGACATGTTGATTATTTTGTTACTGCAGGTGTGTGTTTGGTGTTGGAATCATATAATGGACATGGCAGAAAAGGATGCAACAGAGGGACGATGTCCTGCATGTCGTACACCTTATGATAAGGATAGAATTGTAGGGCTGGAAACAAAGTTTCAGAGGTTGAAATACTTTTGCGATATTGTTTTTTATTGATGCAATTTACACTGAGATTCATAGACCCTATCTTCTGTGTAGGTTGGCTGCAAGTAGTTCAAGTCGGAAACAAAAACAGCCAAAATTAAAGCAAAAACCAACTGAAGAAAAAAAGGACCTTAGCAATGTACGAGTTATTCAGCGAAAAATGGCTTACATAATTGGGCTGCCTCTTAGTTTAGCTGATGAAGATGTGAGTGCCTGTGAACTTTTTAGTTCATTGCCTTCATGTTTCAATATTCTTAGTATCTTTTGAGCATAGCTTTTCTATTTTCATAGTACTGCAAGACACCCACGCTCTCCCTAAATAATGCTAATATATCATTGTTGTAATTAAGTTCTAATTTGTTTATGCAGTTATTGAAACGAAAAGATTATTTTGGCCAATATGGGAAAGTTACCAAAGTTTCTCTATCTAGAACTGCAGGCGGGACCGTTCAACAGTTTGTCAATGATACCTGTAGTGTGTATGTTTCACACTCTTTAAGTTTATGTTTCACACTCTTTAAGTTTATTCAGAGTTATTATATATCTTTATATATCTTTATCTTGACGGCCGCTTAAAGCCTAAATTGAATCCCAGGCATGATCTAAATCCCATGAAAATTTGATTCTACCATTTTCATGGCGTGTTTTCCATTTTATTTTATTTTATTATTATTATTTATTATTTATTATTATTATTATTATTAAAAAAAAATTATTTATTTATTTATTTTATTTATTTTTTTTTTGGCCGGAGGACCGTTGGAAGCAATCTCTTTTCCCGTCGAACAGAGAGAGGGAAGACCTAATCTACTCTTGGAGTGTGTCACTCGGGGTGGTCGGGGTGGAGAAATGACTTCTCTTTATTCAAGGATAGAGGAAGGATTGTCTACGTCTCACCTCCCCCATACCCCACACATGTGGGATTGGGTTTTGTTGTTGTTGTTGTTGTTGTTGTGGATTGCCCCGATTTTGAGCTATGCTGTAAAAAACTCCTTGTTTTTTTGGCGGAAGAGTATTATGTTCAGGACCAAGAGAAGGCTATCAAAAGCTTTTATTGGTTTCTCATTTTGTTATAATCACATGCAATTTTTATTCACTATTTAGAGAGCGTTATTGTTTGTTGTATAGTAATGACCTCATTGCCTTAGTAATGATTTCTTTAGTGCTTTCAATATGTTAACTAGTATCTTGATAGATTGAGTCCATATGAGCCTTACATTCAAAAGCAAGCATATATCATGTGTTTCTTCATCTAATTTCTATTTTTAGTTGCCAAATATGATTTTTTCTTCTATACTCACAGATACGTCACTTTCTCAAAAGAGGAAGAAGCAGTTCGGTGTATTCAATCTGTGCATGGCTATGTGCTGGATGGTAGGTTTCTAAGGCAAGTACATATCCATCCCTTTCACTTGTATTTCTGTGCAATTTTTTTGATATGTATTTGATTTTGATTACTGATTATAATTCAACTTTTTGCAGAGCATCATTTGGAACAGCAAAGTACTGTCATGCGTGGTTGAAGAATATGGTATGACATAAGTTGCTTAACGATGGATACATTAAATCCAATCTTTATATATATCCTCGTGGAATCTAATTATTTTTTTCTTCATTTGTTGGTCAGCCCTGCAACAATTTTGCTTGTTTATATTTGCATAGTATTGGCGCAGAAGAAGATAGTTTTGGTAAAGATGAAACAGCTGCAGTTCATACTAGGTGTGACAGGCAAAAGTTTAATTTGCATTCTTGTCTCAGTTTTATGCTAGCATATTGTTAAACCTTCATATTCGAGTTCTCTGCTATGTGTTTTGTAAAAAAGTTTCGATAACGACAACTAACCAAGTCTCTTCATTGTCTCGTTATTTCAGGAATAGGGTTCAGGAAATTGTTGGCGCCACCCAATATTTGAATAAACGTGCAGGAACTATGTTGCCACCACCAGTAGATGGCCACTTAAATAACCCCATTGCTTCAGCCGAGGAACCTGTTTTTAACAGTGGGCTCAAAGTAAGATACTTTCTGTTTATTTGTTCAGACTGACCAACAATTAGTTGCACAGTTTGAGATTATTAATTCCAAGTACATATTTTTTGGATTGGATTAGAGATGGTCACATGGGCGGGTCAGGGAGGTTCAGTAATAGTTCGAAACAGTCAATTAAAATACAATTTGGTCTACTTTTGATCTGTGTGACACGATCCTTTTTTTGCTATCTTGTTATCTTATTCATTTGTGACGCAACCTGAAATCAGCCTATTGAGAATGCCAGGGATTGGATCATAATTATTTACTTGTTTGTCATTGTTCAGGATGTAGCTTTTGCTTCAGTAGCTTCTGGTGATCACCTGCCTTGTTCTAAAGACAGTAATGGACTTGTTAAATCATCCACACATATGACAAGTTTTGTAGATATAGTTGGAAGATCATGTAATTCAGGTTCTGACAAAGATGTGAGCTCAGGAGCAAAAGGGCAGAGGCTAAACTTACCTTCTGATATATCTTCTTTATGCATCAATAGAAGTAATCATGATAAGGCTGAAGGTGCTGAATCAGTATCATCAAAATCATCAACTCCTGGACAAATCACTAACGGAACAGTCAATAGCAAATTATATAGTGAGCCTTTTAGGGAAGGTTCTAAATTAGTTGATCTAACACTTGAGGACACTAAATTTACAAAAGACCAATCTGGGTTGGCATTAGATCCACATAATTTTTTAAATCCTCATTCTTCTGAGGTAATTGATAATAGTAGTGATCATGCATGGTGGCGTAAGGAGTCTTGTAGTGAGAATGGATATGGTGTAAATAGTTATGCAGATGAAGAGTTTAAACAACACTCTACATGTACAGATTCTGTGTTAAATGATGGATACAATGAGGAGAAGTTTGAAAGTTTGGTCAAGTCAGATAGGATATATAGATGCTCTAAACCTTTTTCTAATGAAGAAATAGTTGAGCACCTTAGACGGCTTGATGATGCTAATCTTGTGAATGATGATAATGATGAAAATTCTGCTGCTGTGGAAAGCAGTATTATATCAAATATATTGTCTATGGATTTTGATGAGTGTGATGACTTGGTCTTGCCTCAAACTGTAGCTCGATCGTTTGATGGGAAAGATGGGCAGCATGGTTCTTGGAACTTCCAAAACAGTGATCAATCCAGATTTTCGTTTGCAAATAACCAGGGAAACATTAATTATGAATCGGAGAAACAATCTGTTTTTCACGATTTCAGGGAGAACCAGGATTGTGTCTACAAGCCACAGTATCAGGGTAGGCCTCTAACTCCCACATTCAATATATACATATATATACACTCTTTTGGGTCATTGAACTTTTTGAACAAATGAATATTAAATATTCTTTTTATGAATTAGTAGAAGATCAAATCGTTTTAATTTGATACACAAGTTCTGTGATTTCTACAAACTCATCTGACTAATTCTGCGCACTATAGGGTTCTGTAATTGCAGTATTTTATTTACTTTTTTTTTTTTGTAAATATGGCTGTTCTTGTTATCTATTACAGTCTATTCTAAATTATTACTATGTTTTTTGATTGATAGCATCCAGGGCTCAGAGCGTGACACCACCTGGATTCTCGAAACCCCCTCCTGGGTTCCCCACGTGCATGAGAACTGAGCAGTTTGTTTCCACCGGTTCTGGTATGTGGTCTCTTTGCCCATTCTATCTATTTGCATAAATTTGGTTATCTTATAATTATGTGTCCATTTCCAAAAGGAAAGTGTTGGACTATTTTCATATGTCCACAAGGGAATTTGGTGGACTCGGATCGGTATAATCAAACTATTAGTACTAAAGTAGGTGTCTTTTGTGAAATTCCAAAAATTGGCGGTTGCAATATTTTCATGGGACTAAGGGAGTGTGGACTCATGAGTTGGCAAATTATGGTTGTTACATGTTTTATTCATCATAAAGGTTCTATCATTGACTAAAATGGCCAACCTAACTCTAACTTTTGATCTTTCTATGATAACACGACGGTGGTCCATGACATGTAGTTATGCATGTGTTGAGTTGTGGCTATATGCTTGGTGTAATGATGTGATAAATTATCAGCATCTTGTGGGAAAAGCGCAAGCGCTGCATTATGGTTACTTTTTCATGGATTGATTTTGCACTATTTACTGTACTTTTTCAGGAAGTTATGCAAAGAACTGTGTGCCGAGCAATCATTATCGTAGGCCATCAATAGGGAATTCAAGCAACAGTAGTGATGATCTTATTGATCCTGCCATTATGGTTGTTGGAAGAGGCCAGTCTCCGTCTCCGTCTCTTGACATGAGGTCAACATCATACGATGAAGAGACAAAACTTTGGCTCTTGTCGCAACAACGAGAAGCTGCAGTTGCGCCAGTTCATCATCAAACGCCTCAATTTTCGCAAACATCCTTCATGCCACAACACCCCACGCCCCAGTTTCGAGATAGTTATTATGGTAATGTAAATTCTAGAATTGTGGATCAACGCCTTCCAAGCTACACCCAACAACAATATGCTCAGCCTAAGTTTGCCAATAGTCATCTCTCAAACGGGTATCAGCAGTTGCACTTGGATGAGGGTCAACAACTTAACAGTAGAAGTGAATTGGGTTTGGCTGAACAGATTCAGAGGAATGAGAGATTAGGGTTGAAGAATTTATCACCTGGGTACGGTGACTATAGGTTCCAGGTGTCAAATTCTGGTGATGTATACACTCGGGTATTTGGAATGTAAAGCACTAATCTCTCAAAATTACTTTGATGAAATGAACGAAAACTTCATTTCACAAATCCATCTGTCTTGTGTTTTTAAAAGAGAAATCTGAATTTCTATTTCTTATGTGCTTTTAGATCTCGTGGTTGTGGTTTTAGTTCTCTTTTAGATGCCCAGTAAGAATGTTGCTCTTCATCAATTTTTTACATAAAATATGTGGTAAACTTTTTTTCAGTTATTGTTATATTAGATCAACATATGTTCTCAATGCACAGTTAAATGCTGAAATATGTAGGAGTACATCATATGTTGCTACATACGGAAAGCTTCATGCTAATTTGTATTTGGTGAAACCAGAATTTTCATATAATGACAGATACATACAATGAATTCTTGAATATGCGCAATAAACTATAGTAGGAATATAAAAGAATAGAGGTCTAATGTATGCTATTGAACAAAGTTTAGACATCTTGGTCGATTTAGTATTATTGCACGCAAGTACTTGTAAGCGCTTCTAATGATGTGCAAACAAGTCTATTTCTGCTGGTTTTTGTCTAATTAGAAATGCGGTCTGTGAACTTGGTAATCGGAGAATAGAATCCTGATGATGCTGCGTTGGAGGCAACAGGAAAGGGTGCAATCGTATGATGACCAACTGCCATCTCCATTTCCTGTGAAGAAAAAAAAAAAAAAGGCTTGTTAGCCCCTTTGTGTCCTAATTTCCTGTTAATGATATGATCATTGATTTTGTAATACCCTTATCGTATATAATAGCATAATATACACTTTTTTTGTCTTCCGTGAGACTGTTACGCTCGTACTGCTACGTTAAAGGCCATTTGGTAGTATGCTAACATTTCAAGTATAACCTAGTCTTTTCTAAGTTCAATAAGATCCCATCTAACACATGAGCTCAAAAAGAATATATCCATATGATTCACTTTAGTCACCTTTGGCATGCCATTGCAAAAGGGTTAGACATTAGCTTTATGGCCTAGGAATCTTGCTTGATGCTCTTTAACTTGAGGTCTGACATGAAATAGGTGTTCCCGATAATCTAATTTTTTTTTATCTTTTTATCATAATATATGGCAACAGTTGCCATTTAGAAAATTGTTCAACAACTTTTGAAGTTCTTTTAGTCAGTGACTCAGTGATCATCACTGTTAATAGAAGCAAATCATGATAAACTTGTAAATATTCTGATTACCTGATTGCTTTGGGTATCAATGGAATACATGTTTGGCCATGTGATGAAGTGATGGGGTGCAGCGGTTGGATCGTGATGGTATTGTCCTCCCATAGAAGTAGCAGAAAGTCCCTCAATCAAAGGATCCAAAGGAATACGCAACTGTTGAAACGGGTTAGTAAAGTCAGATCAGATCCTCCCCGAGTCCCTTCCCTTTTGTTAGAATAATAAAAACCATTTTAAACCTTTGTCCCACAAACTAGTAGAAACTGAACAACCGTGAACTCTGTGATTTAGTTTCAATTTTCTATTACAATGATATGAGTAAATAAGTAAGATGGGACCCATGAAATGAGTGGAAGTAACATTGCACACACCTTTGGTCGTTTCGTAGAACGCAAATCACGAGCTGCATAACCCATATCCACATTTGGAACATGATTCTGCTTTGAATTGCATATAGTGGGAGAAACCCATAGGTTGAGATCAAGATTGTGACCGCTTGCTGCACCAAAAAAATTTGGCATGATTATATAGATAGCGCATTTAGTTACAAAAAAGTAAATACATAGGAACAGAAACCACAACTTGTAAGCAATCAGTAGTACCTTCATCCCTTCTTTCAGATGTCATATTTACCCCATAAGTGCTTAGCTCAAAGTTGGTGAAAGCTTCTCTTCCATTACATGTAATGGCAGATTTGTCATAAGCCCTGAATTCAGAAAAGAATTTGCTGATTATGTTGACAGAGAACACAATCTGGAAATTTGAATTGTCTACTGCATTATGTTTTAAGGAATTATGTAATCATTATAATACAGGAACCTTTGCAGCTTCTACTTCATTGTTTAATGATCCAAGGTAAACATGCCTTTTAATCTTTTTAATTTAAAAAACAGGCACCTAAACATAATCACCATGTACTCTAATCTTAGGAATTTTCAACTTAAGGAATGCACTACCACTAGAGATATACAATATTTCTTTCATGTGCAGCACGTTGAATCAAAATAATCACATAAAATAGTTCCAATGAGTTCTTACTTTTTCTCAAGTAGCTGACCCATGTGTGCCTCCCATCTACCATATTTTCGACTAGTTACCGCTCGGTATTTTGAAATTCCACGTGAAAATCCATTACTCTTACGCAGTATCTGAATAAAGTCTTCCTTTGACAGGTTATTCATCTGTTACATAGATTTGCAAAAGTTTAACCTTTCAACAATCATGGAACTTACAAGTACTACGTACCAACGACAATCCATATCTATCAAATCTGTCCCTACCTGGGGTATATCGCTCTCATAGTCCTTAAAATCAAAATTGATATCAGCATCAGTTCCACGAAACTTGATTGCAGCCCGATCATAGGCTCTAAAACATATATACCATGTACAGTCAAAACCACATAAACGTGTAGCCAAAGTAGATTTTACCATCAGAAACACTTACCTAGCAGCATCATGAGCCGTGTCAAATCCACCTGTGATTCAAACCAACATAAATTTTAAAATGTCAAATCCAAACTATCATGTGCCTTTCAAATTTTAACAATAATATCTAACATTTTGCTTACCTAAATATACTTGTTTTCCACAATCCCTGACCAAATAAATTCAAATAATCGATTAGATTCTTATATCTTTAAACAAGACATCGTCAATATACACAATATAATATCAAACAATACAAAAACCAACTACTCCTACCTACTCATAATAAGATCAAATGCATTAATGTATACTACTGTACATCTAGTGGTACATATGAAGTTATGATTAGGTAAGTAGTTCATACTTATATAATTCTCATTAATAAACAACTCATAATCAGATTACGCATATCGTGTATTTAAACATTTTATCGTACAAATAGTTATGCACATTAACCTAATCACTAGATAAACAGCTCACATGTCCAGCATTAAGTAACACCTGAAGCATTTTAATATCACAAATATCTTCCTAGAGTACAAAGCGAATAATATATGTATATAAATTACAGTATAAAATATAAATATAAATATAAATATAAAAGACATTATATAATAGTAGGATTATTAAATAGGACTAAGCAAAATTTTCATTAAATATCAGACGCGCACCATATATGTGATTCCCAACGGCCAGTCCGACGATAAAACGTCACTCCACGGTACTCTGAGCTCCTAGACTGCGGTCCACGGCGGCTCTTCCGTATCTTCTGCGGTATCAAGGGTTGCATATGCATGTTCGGCGCAACAGATTCTTCAACCTTGAGATTCAACCAATCCGCTCCAAGTAACGATATATCTGACGACGCCGATGACGACGATCTCGTCAATCGTGCATCTAACTCCGCGTATCGGTCCACCGGAAAAAGCTGCTTCGTAAGCACATTCTCCATAGATTCTCCATTTTCAGTTATGATATTGATATGAATAGATCGGTTATCAGTAACACATGAATACAATACATCATCGGATACGAGAGGATCATCGTCTCCGGCTTTGAATTCGTCGGAAGAAGCTGAATTACTGGAATGAATATCCGATTGACGGTCTTCACGATCTATAACAGAGACTACAACATCAACGTTGAGATCTAACATCTCCATGAGAAATTAATTCAATGTATACAATTAATCAATAGGAGTAATAAATGATGATCAGTTCACTTGATTGAATACACAAAGTGAAAGGAGTGAGAGAGAGAGAGAGAGAACACGGAGGGAAAATGGAACGGTTTTTAGCTGGGGAATTCGGATATTCAGATATTATGTAATTATAACTAACTACTCCATATTAACTGACCTGCTGAACTTTTTTACACACACAAACACACGTTTGCATTTTATACACACACGGAGAGAATAAGGGAGACGACATCGTTTGAGGCGATGAAGAAGAGGAGAGTATTTTTATTTTTATTTTTATTATAGGATGAAAGAAACACGCGAATTGTGATTCTATTCTATTTCTATTTTACGTTATAATAGAGACAGCAACGTTGTATTTTCATTATTTTAATTCGAAATTTAAACTTAAATTAAATAATAAAAATATCTTTGACGTTTTCATCAATGAATATTTGAAGATTAATAAGAATTTATCTATATTATATAGTAATAATTTATTTATTTATTTATTTATTATTTATTACTCCGTATTTATTACTTGTATTTATTTTAATGTTTTACTGTGTTTTGGTAATCATTATTAATTATTAATGGTAATATTACACTAAATATTACGGAGTAGTACGTAAGATTAATGTATTTTTGTGTTTCTTTTATAAATGAAAAAATAAATACTCGAACTAAAGTGCAATCATGTGGTAAACATAACAAAGAATAAAAGTTATATATCTCGCGTTATACATGCCTTCTTAACAATATTAAAACAATATTAAAGGATTTCATTACATATTACGGAGTAATATTTAGAAGATTGGTTAAGTAGCTAATCAAGCACGTAACCTAAAATACTAATCCGTAGTAACACTCTCCATGAATAAATTTTAAAAATTAAATTGATCGTCACCTAGCTAACACCTTGGGATTCGACAGCATACATAGTCCACCTTAATTGGCTACAAGCCGATGGACTCGTAGTAGTCCTAAAGGTTGGACCCGGACTGTTCTATTTTTTTATTTGTTTTAATACAAAAGAGATTTATACGTTTAGTCGGTTTTAACAAAGTTAAACAAAAAAAAAAAAAAAGATATTAATGAAGACAGTAGGATGTGTTTTTAATTTACCTCCCATAGATGGAAAAGATACAAGGTTTCCCATATAAAAAGGATTATATGATTGATGGGGCCCACAAATATGTTGGAGGAAGCGATACGGCTTAAATGGTTTTAGACTTTCAGAATAATGGCTACTATGATATGATTAGTTGGTGCTCTTTCTTTTTCTTTATCTATGAATTGATGGATTATGTCTCATCTTTATTTCATAAGTTTCCTCATACCCATCTACATTAATTATTTTTTTTTTTTTTTTTAAAAGTAACCGCTAGATCACATCACAATCAGATTTTGTAGTACAGTTCTCTATCCCATAAAAGTTTGCCACATTAATAATTGGGGAGTGATATGCACACAACTCTTTTTTGTTATGTACACAACCAACATGCTTTACAGTGTTGTACCAACATGCTTTACAGTATTGTACTGTACAACACTGTAAAGCATGTTGGTTGTATACATAACAAAAAAGAGTTGTGTACATATCATCACCCTTAATAATTTCTTTATGGGAGGTGATCCTCACACATAATTTTTTAATCCATGTACAGCTAATTACATATTTTACCTTTAATTATATTTATAATAATAATATAAATTCAACTCCTTATATTAATGTAGGGGTATAAGTGTATAACTGTCAATTTATGATATAAAAGTGTATATGGATCAAAAAGTGGTGTATGATGATCATCACCCTTTTATTTTATCTCAAAATCATTGTATTTTATTCTAAATAACAATAAAAAATTATCAAAGCTCTAATTATATCTCTTTTATTAATATAAATTTAACATTAAATATAACAATTAATTTATTAATTACTTTTTATAATAATGAGATGTAAATTAGAATTTATTAATATATTTTAAATTTAATAAAAAATCACAAAGATAGTTTTTAAAAGACGGTTTTTATGGGAGGAGTATATGTCTAAAGAAGATATATAGAATGAGACTTGTGCTAAATACAAGTTATCACGTGTTTGAAGCTTTCGTTTTAGTTGTTGGACGGTACGGGCATCTAATGGTCGACATTGTAGCATACGTGGTCTCTTTTTCATCCCTCAGTTTTCATTACTTTTTTTTTTTAAGGGCAAATTGTTGTCATCGAATACTCTCATTTGTCATGCACGCACGCGCTTTCGGGCAGGAAACCCGAACCGCATTACAGGGATCCGAACCTTATACCATCCCGAGGGACAGGCGGTCGGACCTGAGTCCTGAATACGGGTCGGTAAAACTTTCGCATGGGCAATTCGGCTTTCAGGAAATAAATCCCACGAATATTTTTAAGGAGAGGGACTCGAACTTGAGACCTCCCCACCCTCATCCCAATGCACAAATGCAAAGGAGTGAACCACTGGACCACAAGGGTGGGTTCGTTTTCATTACTTTAATCAAACAACATTTCTTTTTCATTTTACAACTTTACCCATGCTATTTTTTGCAAATTCCCTTAATTGCCCCTGCCCCACGAATCTCCGGTCTCCACTAAGGATGGCAATGGATTATGGATATCCACCTGATCCGATCTAATGGATATGAATGATATAAATGGGCGAATAATGCGTATGGATATAGATGATCCAAGTATTTCGTGAATCGAATATAGATATAATTTATTATCTATGGATATCTGTTACCACTCGAAATACATCTATACATATATATACATATATACACATACTAATATAAATACATGCATATGGATGGATCTACATATATTTACTTATGTTGTAATGTTTTTTGCTCGGGTAAAGTCACAATTGACGACGAATTAACATCAAAATATGTGTAATAAACTAAAACATAAAAATTATACATTTACATTTGTTAAAATATATATATATATATATATATATATATATATATATATATATATATATATATATATATATATATATATATATATATAAACTCTTATAAATCAAGGGATTTAATCCAATGTGTCGACTCCTCCTTCATCGTGCCTACGTGTCATCCAACATGTCCTTCGATCATTGGTCAATTTTTTATCCGTGGTGACATGGCAGCCCGCCTAAATCAAAATTTGAATTCAAAATTGCAATTAGAATTTTAAATCCATCCATATCTCGACAGTTACAATCAAATATTTCCAATCTGACATTATTACTTTGTCAAAAACGTTTTCATCTTCCACCAAATATTTCGAATTTTTATGATCAAAAACATGTAATCAATTTATATACGATCTGTCCCTACGATCTGCCAAAACGATTATCAAAAACATGTGATCATGATGTATCAAACCTTAATACGATCTGTCCATGCCACTAACCAGGTATTGAATCAACTTTTTATAACGTATCATGATTTAAGGTAATATATAATCGTTTTTCTTCGTAACGAATAAATACTTTTTTGATCAAATACATGTTGTCCGTTATGAAAGCCGTATATAATCATGTACGTGAATCAATAAGATCAAAATTTGAATACAAAACACAATTGTTAATTTTTACTTTTACATATTATCAATAAATGATGGTTCAAATAAATTATCGTGAAGACAACTTTCCAGTTTTCGGCCATTGTCTCAATCCATCAAGGTAACAGGTATTGAATAATAATAATACAATTCTGGCCTGGGATTTTTTTAACGAAATATTATGAAGTTTTTAATATTACAGGTTATAAACTTGATGTTTATCACTTACCAGTAAGATTATAATTTTTTTTATTTTTTTTCGTTAATTACATTTTTTGGATAATTTTTCTATATTGTGATTTAATACGTTCCTAATATTACTGTTTGAACAATCATTTACTAATGATCTGTGATTTTATCTAACGTTAGATTATTGATTTTTTTAATATTACAGGTTACATAAAAAATGTTACACGAACGGGTAATGGTAAATACTTGCCAATGCAATTGTTATTTTTTTTTTAATTCATTATATTTTCCACATTAAACAAATCTGTTGTGTGATTTGATACTATACTGATAAAACTGTTTTGATATTATATTTACTAGCATATAAGTGAGATTATTAGGGAAAGTTGAATATTTTCGAAAACTTTTAAATAACATTAAAATTGTTAGCCGTTAATTATGATACCTAAAAATCAGCGTAAAGATATGATTGTGAACTGTAAAATTGCATTCGTGGGATCTATCCCAAAAATAACTGACCGTCTGTTTTGTTTACTGCATTATATATTTCAAACAAACTGTTATATGTTCTACAATATTCTTAATCAATTCTTAATTACCACATCCACTAACACTCATCTTTTTTGTTGAAAATGTCATCTAATAACATGATTACGATCAAACAAATCAATCCCAAAAAAGTTTATGTTAATATCAGGGTCAAAGTATTGTCCATGGAAACAATGGTGAACAAGAATTTCGATCAGGGACGTCAATTTCTTAACCTGATAGTGTCTGATGAAGAGGTAAATAATGTTTTAATATTTATTAAATGTTTTTTTTTTTAATTTCAAATCATGGTTAATTTAGCTTATGCTTAATCAAAAGGGTGATAGGATATGTGTTACAATCAAGAATTTCTATAAGGATAAGTATGTTTCTTTACTAAAAGTACAGCATAACTACATTATTAGGAATGCTTTTGTTGGTTCTAATCCTTTTAAAGGAAGGACGACTCATTGGTCTCATGATTCTAAATTGAATATCAATCACAAAACATCTGTGTTGCCACTTCCAGAAACTGAATGGAACGGCGATAATGGGTTCAGATTCATTCCATTTGATGAAATACTTGATGAAAACAAAGTAGCAGAGCATGTGACTGCAGGTATACTTTCAAACTCAACACTATTTGCACTTGATGATCTCAATATCGAGATAGTAATTTACAACAAAGATGGTGGTCACAGTTCTTTCATTTTAAATCCCTATTTGGATGAAATAGTTTGTCCTCATTCCTTGTAAAAAGAAGTTTTCTCTTGGCAATGCGTTATTGTTATACCTCGCGGTAATGTCTTGGTAAGTTAAATCCTTTAGTTTAACTGATTTATATATACATCGTTATAAAATGGTTTTAATTTTACTTATTTATTATTATATATGTTCATGTAAAACTTTATTTTAATTCATTTAAACATGTTCTAATATAATAAATAATTAATTTTTTTTAGCGACTTCCAAAAGAAATGATGTTAACCAAACCTCTGTGTGTCTTATGGATTTACCCTTTTTCGCAAGGAAAGTCGACTTAAACCTGACATAAAATGTTTGTTCAATTACCACTTTAAACAACGTGCATTTTATCTTATGCATGTTTACTAGCATACCTATCTTTAAATTGTTTGATAAGTTCAATTCCGAACGACTACTTTGATTATTTCCTTTTAATGTTTCAAGAACCATATTTTTTGTTTGTCATCTGGTTTTACAGGTTTTCGATAACTGTTCAAATAATGATATCTTCTCATTCTAATTGCTTTTATTTTATTTCTGCATGTTCTTATTGTTGGTTAAGTGTATGCAGGTTGTAGCTGTGTAGATGTAGCTGTGCAGAAGTTGATATAGCTACTGATGCATGTATACTTGTTGCTGTTGAAGTTTAATGAAGGAGTCAAGTCTTTTGCGAATCATGCATGTTGTTTTTCAGTCAATGTACCTGGTACGGTGTGACGATCGCTCCAAATCCATATGGACGAACACGTCATTCATTGATTTCATTGCGAGGTATTTGACCTCTATATGATACGTTTTGTAAACATTGCATTCTTTTGAAAAGGCACACCATAAATGAATATTTAAATCAAAGGTTTTCGACATCTGATGATTTCTACATATAGACAATCACCATAAATAATAGTTTACAACATCATTTCTGTTGACAATGCAGTCAAAATAAGATACATGGTGATGATTTGGTAAATGCAACGTCTCCTTGAAAAATATGTCATGCAAGACTCCATGCACATAGCTTGTTTAACATCTAAGCAAACAGCGGAAGACTTCTAGGAAACCTGAGAATAAACATGCTAACAAGTGTCAACACAAAGGTTGGTGAGTTCATAGTTTTAATGTTGCTCATAATCTGTATATAAAGGTGGATCACAAGATTTCAGTTGTTTAATCCAGAAACGTTTATCAATAGATTCTACATAACAGAGCACCCTGGCAACTAAACTTTAACGCTTATATAATTTGTACCCTTTGTATAATCATCTTAATAATACACGCAAACCAACGTGTACGCTTCTCAAATAGCATACGTCCGTTAAAAGGCTAGCGCTCTAGCTCGGACGGGGATGTCAAGCCCTATGGATCCATATACTACTACTCGCGTCCACCAGTTCTTATAACTGGCAGTTACTAGTTACCAAAGCTAAGGGAATTTCGGTTCAAACTCGTTGTAGAATTTAGTATGTACTTGTATCCATTGTGTTTAAAATAAAGTACATGTATTCTCAGCCCAAAAATATATATTGCAAAAGTAATTAAAAAGGGAGCAATGAAACTCACGCATATAAATATTGTAAATCAGTTTATAAAGCATTTGCATGTATTCTCAGTCCAAAAATGTAGAGAGTAAAAGGGATCTTATGAAACTCACTATTTAATATTGATATACAATATTGTAGAAAAGCACGTAGACGCATCGGAGATGATAAACACGAGGTTTGATTTACAAAAATACCCTCGAACATTACCCATAATTTCCTTGGCAATAACCCATATTTTCCTTAGCTCTAGCTCGCTTGGAAACACGTTTTGAAAATTACTTGGACAGCACTCCGTCGTAATATTTTATGTACATTATTATTTTTGTATCGCAAAAATAATAACATTAATAATAAAAATAATAAGATTAATAATAATCTTATTAATAATAATAATAATAATAATAATAATAATAATAATAATAATAATAATAATAATAAGAATAATAATAATAATAATAATAAATAATATTACGGAGTATATCTATATTTGTGTATGTGTGTGATTATCTCGAGCCAAAAACTGCAATTTATAGAACCTGGCCTGAAATCTGGAGTCATGCGACTCGCATGGAAATGGCCTTCTGGCCATGCGACTCGCATGAGGACCAGGGACAGCTCACATTGTTTTGTATTTTAGTTTGTCGACATATTTAAATATAATATATATTATATTTAATTTATATAATTATTTATATATTATATTATATTTACGTGCATAGTTAACTTGTAACTTTTGTTCCGATAAGTCGTACGTTGTTACTTGACTTATGTCCCGGTTCCGGTTTCTCGAATGTCCTTTCGTACGCTGAGAAAACTTGCATTTTACATTTTGTGACTCGTACCTTTGTTAAAATATAGCCTTAAATTATTCCTAAACTATACCACTCAAAGTATATCTTAAACTTTCGAGTATTTTGGTCATTTACTTCTATAAATCATCGTCTCACTATTTGTTAAAATACATTTTTAAAATAGTGGGTTACTGTAGCAAAGTTACTGTAGCAAAGTCAATTTTTACTGTAGCAATTCACTGTAGCAAAGTCAATTTTACTGTAGCAAATAGTGATTTTCGAAAATACTGTAGCATTTTGGGTACTGTAGCAATTTGAAAATACTTTATCAAATTAGTGTTTTACTGGTTCATCTTAAACGTTTTAGTTAACTTATCTAAATATCAATCAAATCAATAATCGAATGTTACTATCGTTTACTAAATAACTTGAAATCATATATATTCAATTAGATATATAAACCAATAAGTTTAATGTACGGTATTATGCAATGAAAACTTTGTTACGTTTTCAAGTTATAGTATATATATGTATCTATTTACATATAATTGTTCGCGAATCGTTGAGAAAATCGAAGGGTACTTGAATAGTTCAAAAATTTTGAGATTCAGTTTTACAGACTTTGTTTATCGTGTCGAAATCATTAATCCTTTAAAGATTAAGTTTAAATTTAGTCGCAAATTTTCGGGTCATTACATACGGGGGCTGAATTGCAATTATACAAAGATGGGACGTAGTTAGACTTGACTTTGCATATTAGAGAGACCATTCCGGCCCTTTCTCATACTTTGAGGATTAAACAGAAACAAGCTTACACTGTATTATAAAAGGGAGATAATTAGGGTTTGCAAAATAGATTTTCATTCGATCGTTTTCTATTTCACTGTAACTTTTCATTGTTATTCAAAGTTAACTGCAATCTAGTTTGGATTAGCAATTTGGTAAAGTTTTTGTATGATCATTCATCTAGTTGATGAATGTTCTAAGTGTTTGAATCAAAGTTTATTATTAATTCCTTGGTTAAATTGTTTCAATCTGTTCAAGTGGTGGTGATTCATTTAGTTCTTGGTGATTTTATTGCTACATATTGTGTTTTTAACATGGTATCAGAGCTGTTCAACGCTTGATTGTGTTCATCGGTTAAAAATCTTTTCTGGTTTCTCAATTCTAGGGCTTGTGATTTATCAAAGGAGTGTTTGATCAATTACTTGTCACAAGTTGGGTTGAAGATTGGGGGTTTTGTGCTCTCAACCTTCAAATTGGTCAATTAAAGTGATTCAGATTTAGTCTGGATCTTGGGTTGATAAAATTTGGGGTTTTCTGTAAACCCTAATTTTGCTCGTGTTCTTGGCTGTATCAGGCTATTCATTGTTCTTCCGCTGCACAGAAGATATAGGGGCGTATCTAAACACCTCTGTATCTTTTATTTCTTTTAATATCTGTTTGTGATTAAATAATTCTTCCAAGGATCGCCACAACCCAACTCTTGATCGTGATTCAAGAAATCACTGGAAACCTGATCAAGTTGTGGCTTGATCTTGAAAGGATTACTTAATTGTTCTTGCTTGTGTTGATTAATTACTTTATCTGTTAAAATGGGTGATGATACTAAGTCTGATACAAGTACTACACTCATAAGTAAACTGGACTTTGGAGATCCATTGTATCTTCATGCCAGTGATATTTCTAGTACACCTTTAATTACTTTCAAATTAAAGGGTACAGAAAATTACAAATCTTGGTCATGTGCTATGAAATTAGCACTTCAAACTAAAAATAAAATGGGTTTTATAAATGGAACACTTGAACAAGATGAAGTTCTAAGTAATTAATGGGATAGATGTAATGCAGTTGTTCTTTCATGGATTCTTGGATCTATGTCTGATGAACTGTATAGTGGTCAAATTTTTTCAGAAATTGCTTCTCAGGTTTGGGATGAATTGAAGGAAACTTATGATAAAGTTGATGGTTCTTTTCTTTTCAATCTATATCAAGAGATTAATTCAACAAAACAGTCTGGAACTCCTGTTTCAGATTATTATCACAAACTGAATTCTCTTTGGAAACAATATGATATTCTGGTTCAGTTACCTGCTTGTGGCCTCACAGCATCAAAAGAGTTTAAAGAACACACAAATTTAATAAAACTGATGCAATTTCTCATGGGTTTAGATGATATATATCTACCTATTAGGAGCAATCTCCTAATGAGGGACCCTTTACCCACTGTTAAAACTGCTTTCTCCATTATATCAAGAAAAGAGTCCCATAGAAGCTCAAATCAAATTGACAAGAAGTATTCAAATGAATCTTCTTCTTTCACTAGTAATCTTAAACTTAAAACAAATCTGTCTGCTAGTGGTCAAAGGTGTGCTGAATGTGGGAGGGATAATCATCCCACTGAAAAATGCTTTAAGATTGTTGGGTTTCCATCAAGAAGTGGAAACTTAAAATGTACTAAGTGTGGAATGACAAACCACACTATTGAAAAATGTTTTGAAATTATTGGGTATCCTCCAAACTTGAAAAGAAAAGGATTTAATAATAATATATAACAACCCTCACTTTTTGACTTCTGAAATTACTGAAATGACCCTAGGGTTTACTGTCTGACTATACATATTAATTATTTAAGGGTTGTTATACACACAATCAATTTAACGTTGACCAAATAATAAACTTTTATTCGACACTCACTGCTAATTAAAATTTATGCATTTCAATAATATTATTTATAACTATTAATCTATAAGTGATAAATAAAAAGTGACATTTATATAAATAATAAAACAATTGGGAACTAAATAAAAATAAATACAAGTCATGAATTAGTAAAAAGAAAATAATACTTATCATGTAGTAAATGTAAAAATAATAATAAACATAATAATAATAATAATAGTAATAATAATGAGACTAAAGAATCTTAAACAATTACATCCTTATGTTGACTAAAAATAAAGTATAAACTAGTACATCCTTATGTTGACTAATTATAAACTAGTACCACCTTTTGTTGACTAAAAATTATAAAACAAAATAAAATCATTAATTAGAACATCCTTATGTTGACTAACACTCTAATACTTGCACTATATAAACACTCCTAGACTCCTAATTTCTCATTCACAAATCACACCAAAATCCTCTCTCAAAAACAATCTCTCCCTCTCCCTCTCTTGTGGTATTCGGATCTTCAAGCTTGTTCTTCGTGTTCTTCAAGAATCTTCAAGGAGTTATTCAAGATTTTTAAGGCTTTGATCTTCCATCTTCATCGTGTTCATCTTTTCTTTGTTAATTATCTTGAATCTTCAAAGGTATAACATAAACCCTAAACTATTTACATAAACTTTAATCTTTGTTAATTCATATTCATATTATAAACTTGTTATTCATAAGTATATACATAAACACTCCTAGATTTATATATACATATATACATGTAAAAAAAATATTTTTATGTATATATACGAATTATATATACATATACATATTAAAACCTTAAACCCTAATACTACTTATACTAGTACTTAACATGTATACACTATTACTATTACTAGCACCTATAACCTACTACTTATATTGTAGCACAAAAACATTTTGGGATATGTATTAGAGATGTATAGATCTTCGAACTTTCTTGACGAATGGTTTCTACGAGATTCTAGGCAGAGGGTTTGGATTTCCGATTTAAAGGGTGCTATGGCTCAAGCCCCTAGATCTAAATTAGCCATTTGAAGGGAAAGGGGTGATTGGAAGCTTATCTAATACGGCAAGTATCCTAAAATGAAAAACACTCATAAAAGTAGAAACTCTCTAGTCATAGAAACTTAGTAAAATAAGAAACTTTCTAAAAATGGAAACTTTATAAAAATAGTAACTTACTAGGAATAGAAACTTAGTAAAACAAACTATACTTAAACACATACTTAAACTTAAACATGGGCAAAACACTTAACTACTCTTAAATGTCAATAGGTTGACTTTCCTGCTCACTCGTTCAACTCTTTATTCCGAGGAATAACTCTCTCTCTACTTACTAAGGTGACTTTCATAGCCCCACTCTTATTGCTATAGCACTTTTTTATACTTATTGGGGTGAGACACATGCTGCTTTTATACTTTAAACAACTTAGACACAAGAACGAACCTAAACTGTACTATGACTAGCTTATGCTACTAAGACCCCACAGTGATATTTTTTAATTGCTTTCAGGATAAGGCATTCTTAATTATTGGGGGTAGGCCTATCGGGAGTAACGTCCCCGATACATTTGACCGTGATGTCTTTGTATTACTTAATAATGATTTAAATATGGTGATAAGGTACTGCCAACTTATCATCGGGGCAACAAAACAAACGTTTAGTCTAAAATATCACGAATCAGTACTAATTTTGGATCTGCGAGATCTACTTTTTGATTCTGCGGGAGATCAACTTTACAACTAAATCTTGTGGTCTAAAAACAACGATAACTACTTTTGTTAAACCTATGAACTTCACTCAACCTTTTTGGTTGACACTTTAGCATGTTTTGTCTCAGGTGCTGTTTGATTCAAGCTTTCTTATCTACTACTTATGTGATGCTACTTGGACTTAGGATCAAGATATATCGCATTTATTACTTCTGCATATGAACAATTACTTTATCGTTATTTCCATTATTGTAACGACATTTCATTTTCCGCTGCGTACTCAATAAAGTTAAATTTTCTCATTTAGTATTGTTCTCGTATTATAATATGTTAGTTTATTTGATATTAGTAACGTTTCTTCCAGACCCTATTGGGAGAACGTTACAGATAGGTATCAGAGCATAACCAGGCTATTATAGAGAACCAGGATTGCATTTTTATGTGTGCCTTACTTGCTAGCTAGGGTGCCTTAGCAATCTAGGAAACTATAACCTTTCCTGCCTTAGACTTAAAGCATTTAGAATTGCCTTATAATCTTAACAATCATGCTTTACCAAACTTGACTTAAAGATTCTAATCAAAGTCTCTTTCCTAATGTAGGACTACAACTTTCCTTGACCATAGTGCCTTTAATTGTTGCCTTTAACTGTTAAATGCTACACTATACTTTAGAAACTTTACTTATCTTAGAATGCCGAGCTAATCTAAGAACTCTGCTCACTTTCCTGAGTACTATCCAATTACACCACCGCATCTAAATGCGACACAATGATTTCAGAAATTCTTGACATTCATAAGTCATCTATCATGGTTATGTGCATTACATATGTATTACATGAAATATTATCCATGATTTTGAAATTCTTATAATTGTTACTACTCACACTCAAACGTATATAACTCTCTGTTATATCACGTACCTATATGCCTTATGCATTTATGCATCGGTTTGCGAATTGAAAAATGTCATTGGGTTATCACAGTATACGAATTGAAAGTCTTTAATCAAAAGATTATTAGATTACATACTTATCACTTTATGATCTCGACACGTCATACTGCCATTATTAAAGTAAAGACACATCATATCTTATTATATCTTATCGTATCTATCCTAATAGATTTTGTCTAACACTTTTCCTAAATTTCCTCCATAAATTACGGAAATCTTTTTGCTATATACACGTATTCGAGGAGACGAATATATCATCCAGTATTCAAAACTAATCTCATATCAAAAACCCTAATTTCAAACACATAATATGGATTCCTCGAACTCTTCGAGCTCCAATGGCAGCGTAACCGGAATGAACCAACCAATCAACCATCATCTATTTTGGATGAATTGGGGATGGGTTCGTAGTAAACTTAATCAATGGAGACAAGAAGAAGGTGATCCCTTCCACCAACCGAATTCACCTCTTGGTGAAGAACCTGAAGCACTTACTGGCGAACCCGTTCGGAACACTATTTTCACCCTCATTTCCAGGATATCCAGTCACGAATATATAATATCTAAAATTTTAGATCTTATTCATCCACTTGTCCGAACCGCCAATCATCCCGGAATAATAGAAGAAGTCAACGAGCTTCGCGCTCGAGTAGTGGCTCTGGAGAATATGGTAAGAAACCTACGAACACCAGCAGCAGCACCAGCAGCATAACCAGTACCACCAGTACCATCGGCATCACCACCAACATCACCAGCTTCACCAACGAAAACATCCGCATTCCACGCCTCAACATCACACTCAGTACCTCAAACATCAACATCATACGCCCCATAGATACCAAGGAATACTAGTAATAATGAGTTAAGATGTATTGACTCATTCTTCCTGAAGAATTACATATGTATACTTTATATATATGGATTGGAACAATAATAAATCTTTTCATACTAAGCTATTACGTGTGAATCTTAACTAGTATGTACTACTTGATTAATTCATATCATTAATATGCTATGATGTACATCCTTCGTTAATGACTTAACAATCGTTAATCACTGCTTCAACACAATAAACTCCATTTCATAATAAACCAAGTGTATTACTCAAATACATGATTGATTGTATACTTTCATTTTCGATGTACTCGAAACTTTCTAGAAAACATCATTCGTGCCTTATGAATTTCACAAGAATTCCACGAGCACCAACATCATATACTGAGGTATATCAATAACAATGAACGATGAAGTATTGATTCATAACTTCATTAGCGAAATATTTCGCGACAATTATGAAATCTCTAAGGTTTTGGAGATTATTTATTCTCGTTTCAACCGCAAATCAAATGAGTTTAATATTATATTAACTCATTAAATCTATATTATATCTGAAGAATACATATATGAACGTATATCTTCTCTTTTATACAAACTGTTAATTGTGAAAATATTTTAATGGGTAGGTAATACCCGAGAAATATTTATATCTCACATTAATATGTTACATTGTACATTCTTCAAATTCTGATTCAATAATCAGTAACTATACTACTTACATCCACATATATATCCGCGCACCAAAGAACAACCATTTTCATTCAAATCAAATTACATATTCTGAATTTGACATATCAGAATTCAAGTAAAGCTATAGCAGATGTTATCTTCCTAAAGATCACTACATTCATGAATTATATTCATTCGTATTCTATGATGAATTATCACATCAAACCACCTAAATTATCATTCATTACTTTTGAAATCAACAACGCCTATTCGTCAACCATTAGATCCATTGACGATTACAATCAGCGTTTAATCATCTAAAAATAAAATTTCTTGAAACCATCTCGGGTAGTCAATTAATGATTCAGATTCGTTAACCTTGAGAATGCTGACGAAGCAACAAATGCTATAGATGTTCTTAAGGGCTAACAGTTTGATAATAAAGAATGGTACGTTGGAAAAGCCCAAAAGAAAATTTGGAACTGAAAAACGGATTGAGCTAACCATGGAGGAGACCAAGGACAAACACAAGGGCCAAACCCTATATTCAAAGAATCCAGGAAATTCTGAATCCGGTGAAATCTTTAGAGAATATCTTGCTCCAAAGTTATGTTAAAAGCTTGCGGAAAATTTTTCTTCATCAACTTTCGAACTTAGAAATTCCAAAATATCATCATAAATATCCTCTATATTTTGGAAGATATCTTCATAACGATTCATGTCCGCAATTAAGTATCTCTTTGTGATATCTTTATAAAGGAAACTGTTTTAGTTTCTATATTCTGTAAAATTCGAGTTTAAATTATAAATGCTTTGAAGAAGTGATTGGGAATTGAAGCATGAGTTAATATAATATAATGACGTCAGGCCAACGTGATTATATTACAGTAAGTCATGCTCAGTTTTTAATGGAAGATGATGATTCATAGATTTTATAATCATCATTTGCCATGTTACACGACTCTTACATTCTATTTAACCTCTAAACATATCAAGAAAATATTTTTCTTGATGATTCGGTCTTTTTCGGATATTCTGGTAATATGACAAATCAAATCGTGCTATTACCTTTCCTTTCTACTTTATATATTATGATCATTCAAAACTTCATACCTATGAATTCTGGACCATTACTCGCTTGACTTGAAGTCGGGAAGAAGAAACAAAAACATAAAGCTCCGACATATAAGGGAAAATATAAAGCCCGATAACGACTCCGAAATTACAAACCGTGTATATCAATGCGTATAGCAATATAAAGACACGGGATAATTAAAAACACTATGACCCCAAGAGCATAGAAGAAGTAAACAGATTCCTCTGGCGGTAAAAGAAAAAGAAGAATGACTGCATAGATGGTCAATATAATAACCAGGATCAGAACTGGATTCAGCATTTTCTTAATCTTTTGGAAGTTTGAATTGAGAAAGAAAGTATAGAAGTGGTGAAGATAATGAAACGGAAGAAGCTAATTTATAGCAAAATTCCAAACACATCAATCGAGGCAAATCACCGCATTTAATCAAACATATCTCAAAATTTCGTAAATACCGGAGAATCAAATCTTATAGATTACGAAGATTTCCTTTAATTCCTTGAATTCCGGAAATCAATCGTGACTACGTCAAAAGTTAAGGCGAACATTTAATTTTCTCATTTCACTCTTTTATGATAGTTTCGTTTATACTCTTCCTATAAACGAATCGTTTTATCCATATTATTCAATAGTGATAAAACTTTATTTTTAAACTTATATTCATCATTAAAATATTCTTGTTGTAAACAATGAAGATCTCTATCAAATTTTATGACTGTGATTTTCACGAACTCCTCTCTGTTTGTCTGCCCTAATATTGTGGCATAAAATGCTCAAGGTTTTAAATGAGCTCAATACCATTCATAACACATTTCATGTATCCAATTTACTGAAATGACTTGTATAACATCATCATTTTGAATGATCTTCGCATTAATGATAAAATGCACTTCGTTGAAGAACCTATAGAAATCATGGAAGGAGAGGTCAAACAAACGCGTAAAAGCAACATACCTATCATTAAAGTCTGTTGGAATTCGTGTAGAGGCCCCGAATATACCTGGGAACGCAAAGACCATCTGAAACGGAAATATCCCCATCTCTTCTCAACTGCTGATGCATCCGAGAAGTCTACCTAAAACTTCGGGATGAAGTTTTTATTAACAGGGAGGTACTATAATAACCCTCACTTTTTGACTTCTAAAATTACTGAAATGACCCTAGGGTTTACTGTCTGACTATACATATTAATTATTTAAGGGTTGTTATACACACAATCAATTTAACGTTGACCAAATAATAAACTTTTATTCGACACTCACTGCTAATTAAAATTTATGCATTTCAATAATATTATTTATAACTATTAATCTATAAGTAATAAATAAAAAGTGACATTTATATAAATAATAAAACAATTGGGAACTAAATAAAAATAAATACAAGTCATGAATTAGTAAAAAGAAAATAATACTTATCATGTAGTAAATGTAAAAATAATAATAAACATAATAATAATAATAATAATAATAGTAATAATAATGAGACTAAAGAATCTTAAACAATTACATCCTTATGTTGACTAAAAATAAAGTATAAACTAGTACATCCTTATGTTGACTAATTATAAACTAGTACCACCTTTTGTTGACTAAAAATTATAAAACAAAATAAAATCATTAATTAGAACATCCTTATGTTGACTAACACTCTAATACTTGCACTATATAAACACTCCTAGACTCCTAATTTCTCATTCACAAATCACACCAAAATCCTCTCTCAAAAACAATCTCTCCCTCTCCCTCTCTTGTGGTATTCGGATCTTCAAGCTTGTTCTTCGTGTTCTTCAAGAATCTTCAAGGAGTTCTTCAAGATTTTTAAGGCTTTGATCTTCCATCTTCATCGTGTTCATCTTTTCTTTGTTAATTATCTTGAATCTTCAAAGGTATAACATAAACCCTAAACTATTTACATAAACTTTAATCTTTGTTAATTCATATTCATATTATAAACTTGTTATTCATAAGTATATACATAAACACTCCTAGATTTATATATACATATATACATGTAAAAAAAATATTTTTATGTATATATACGAATTATATATACATATACATATTAAAACCTTAAACCCTAATACTACTTATACTAGTACTTAACATGTATACACTATTACTATTACTAGCACCTATAACCTACTACTTATATTGTAGCACAAAAACATTTTAGGATATGTATTAGAGATGTATAGATCTTCGAACTTTCTTGACGAATGGTTTCTACGAGATTCTAGGCAGAGGGTTTGGATTTCCGATTTAAAGGGTGCTATGGCTCAAGCCCCTAGATCTAAATTAGCCATTTGAAGGGAAAGGGGTGATTGGAAGCTTATCTAATACGGCAAGTATCCTAAAATGAAAAACACTCATAAAAGTAGAAACTCTCTAGTCATAGAAACTTAGTAAAATAAGAAACTTTCTAAAAATGGAAACTTTATAAAAATAGTAACTTACTAGGAATAGAAACTTAGTAAAACAAACTATACTTAAACACATACTTAAACTTAAACATGGGCAAAACACTTAACTACTCTTAAATGTCAATAGGTTGACTTTCCTGCTCACTCGTTCAACTCTTTATTCCGAGGAATAACTCTCTCTCTACTTACTAAGGTGACTTTCATAGCCCCACTCTTATTGCTATAGCACTTTTTTATACTTATTGGGGTGAGACACATGCTGCTTTTATACTTTAAACAACTTAGACACAAGTACGAACCTAAACTGTACTATGACTAGCTTATGCTACTAAGACCCCACAGTGATATTTTTTAATTGCTTTCAGGATAAGGCATTCTTAATTATTGGGGGTAGGCCTATCGGGAGTAACGTCCCCGATACATTTGACCGTGATGTCTTTGTATTACTTAATAATGATTTAAACATGGTGATAAGGTACTGCCAACTTATCATCGGGGCAACAAAACAAACGTTTAGTCTAAAATATCACGAATCAGTACTACTTTTGGATCTGCGAGATCTACTTTTTGATTCTGCGGGAGATCAACTTTACAACTAAATCTTGTGGTCTAAAAACAACGATAACTACTTTTGTTAAACCTATGAACTTCACTCAACCTTTTTGGCTGACACTTTAGCATGTTTTGTCTCAGGTGCTGTTTGATTCAAGCTTTCTTATCTACTACTTATGTGATGCTACTTGGACTTAGGATCAAGAGATATCGCATTTATTACTTCTGCATATGAACAATTACTTTATCGTTATTTCCATTATTGTAACGACATTTCATTTTCCGCTGCGTACTCAATAAAGTTAAATTTTCTCATTTAGTATTGTTCTCGTATTATAATATGTTGGTTTATTTGATATTAGTAACGTTTCTTCCAGACCCTATTGGGAGGACGTTACATAATATGAGAGGAAATTCAAGTAAAGTCACTAATGATAATCAGGGTAGTACCAGTACTTCTGCTGTGTCTTTAAGTAATGAACAAGTTATGAAACTTCTTAGCTTACTTGATGAGAAAACCTGCACCAAACCTGCTTCTTCAAATGCTGCAAGTAATTTCATGAATTATAATGTTTTCTTTAACACACATCAAAACAAATTTCTTGTGTCTAATAAATCAAGTGAGGTGAATAATGTTAACTATGGGTGGATTGTTGACTCTGGTGCAAGTCAACACATGACAAATTCCACTTTGGGGTTTGTATCTAGTGTTGATGTAAGTGAACTAAATTTATCTGTTCAACATCCTAATGGCACACTAGCTAAGGTTACTAAAATTGGAAATCTTAAAATCACTGAAGATATTATTCTGCAAGATGTGCTTGTTATTCCTGACTATTGTGTTAGTTTATTATCTGTTTATTGCTTAGTAAGAGATAATAATTTGTTTGTGGGCTTTGATGTGCATGCTTGTCACATTCAGGATTTGGTAACCAAGAAAACTCTGGTGACTGGTGAACAGTGTGATGGGCTATATTATCTGACTAAAAATAATAAAGGTAATGTCGGGAATACAAACATAAGTAACTTTAACTCTATTTCTAAAACATTGTTGCACTGTAGGCTTGGTCATCCAGCTGAGCAGGCTTTAATGCACTTAAAAGGAATTAATCTTGCTAATAATGAAAACTTTAATAATCCTTGTGATGTGTGCTACAAGGAAAAACAGACAAGAGAGGTTTTTTCTCTTAGTGAGCATAAATCTAATACTTTGGGTGAGTTAATTCATCTTGATGTTTGGGGTCCTTATAAAGTTGCAAGTCATAAAGGCTTCAGATATTTCTTAACTGTTGTTGATGATTACACTAGATCTGTTTGGTTGTATCTTTTAAAATCTAAAGATGAAGTGTTTGGATGCTTTGAATTCACTCTTCTCAAAAATCAGTTTGATAAAACTGTAAAGTGTATTAGATCTAATAATGGGACAGAATTTGTGAATTCAAGTTTTAATAATTTCAAGTAAGAGATAATAATTTGTTTGTGGGCTTTGATGTGCATGCTTGTCACATTCAGGATTTGGTAACCAAGAAAACTCTGGTGACTGGTGAACAGTGTGATGGGCTATATTATCTGACTAAAAATAATAAAGGTAATGTCGGGAATACAAACATAAGTAACTTTAACTCTATTTCTAAAACATTGTTGCACTGTAGGCTTGGTCATCCAGCTGAGCAGGCTTTAATGCACTTAAAAGGAATTAATCTTGCTAATAATGAAAACTTTAATAATCCTTGTGATGTGTGCTACAAGGAAAAACAGACAAGAGAGGTTTTTTCTCTTAGTGAGCATAAATCTAATACTTTGGGTGAGTTAATTCATCTTGATGTTTGGGGTCCTTATAAAGTTGCAAGTCATAAAGGCTTCAGATATTTCTTAACTGTTGTTGATGATTACACTAGATCTGTTTGGTTGTATCTTTTAAAATCTAAAGATGAAGTGTTTGGATGCTTTGAATTCACTCTTCTCAAAAATCAGTTTGATAAAACTGTAAAGTGTATTAGATCTAATAATGGGACAAAATTTGTGAATTCAAGTTTTAATAATTTCAACAAAAGTTTGGAATTATACATCAAACAACCTGTGCATACACACCACAACAAAATAGTGTGGTTGAAAGGAAACATAGGCACTTGCTAAATGTTGCAAGAGCCATTATGTTTCAAGGGGGGATTCCACTAAGATTCTGGGATGAATGCATTATGACCTCTGCCTATTTAATTAACAGAACTCCCTCTTCTGTTTTAGGTGGAATGTGTCCTTTTGAACTTGCCTTTAACAGAACTCCTAATCTCTCTCATTTAAGGGTTTTTGGTTGTCTTGCATTTGCTAATATTTTAAATAATTCATATAAGTTTTCTGAAAGAGCTGAAAAATGTGTGTTTATGGGTTACTCTTCTGTTAAGAAGGGTTATAAACTTTACAGTCTTGATAATAAGTCATTTTTTATCTCAAGAGATGTTAAATTCTTTGAAAATGTTTTTCCTTTTAAAACAAAGGATTCTGTAAGTTCGGTTGAAAGTTCAACTTTCAATATAAATCAATTAAATTTTTGGGATATTGGTGTTCATGAAAGTCAACAAACCCTAAGTCCCAATGATGATTGGAGAGATAAGTCCAAATCCAGTATAGGTGAGGGCAGTGGTTGCAAGGTGACCTTGGATAGTTCAACAAATACTACTATTCCAGATGTGAATGTTGATCATACCAGGACATCTGCACCTACAGCAACACCTACTGTTGACACTGTTTCTCCTGAGGGCACTGTGTCTATTAATAATAATTCATATTCTTTCACTCCTAGTGTTAGGAGATCACAAAGAGATACTGTTATGCCTAAAAGGTTTAATGAATATGTTGTTGAAGGAAAAGTGAAATATGGTTTAGAGAAAGTCATTAACTATTCTAAATTGTCAAAAGAAAACTTATGTTTTGTCTCAACTTTAAATAAAAGTGTAGAACCTTCTACATATTGGGAAGCTTGTAAAAGCAAACACTGGGTAGATGCTATGAATTTGGAGATGGAAGCTCTCCATAGAAATGACACTTGGGAATTATCTGACCTACCTAGTGATAGAATACCAATTGGATGCAAATGGATTTATAGAATCAAATATAAATCAAATGGTGAAATTGATAGATATAAAGCTAGGTTAGTGGCAAAAGGTTTTAATCATAGAGAAGGTGTTGATTTTGATGAGACATTTTCACATGTTGTCAAGATGATAACAGTCAGGTGTCTTATCAATATTGCTGTTCAAAACAGTTAGAGTTTGTTTCAACTGGATATTAACAATGCATTTCTCTATGGTGACCTTGATGAAACTGTTTATATGACTTTGCCACTAGGTTACTTTGATAAATCTGATAAAAGAGTTTGCAAACTCAAAAGATCACTCTATGGGCTTAAACAAGCCCCTAGAAAGTGGAATGAAAAACTTACTGCAGCCCTTGTTGAAAATGGTTTTAGTCAAAGAAAAAATGATTACTCTCTCTTTATTAAATCTTTAAATGGTGTCTTTATTGCACTTTTGGTTTATGTTGATGACATTGTTGTAACTGGAAACAATGTTGAAGAGATTTTAAAGTTTAAAAGGTTTTTAAGTTCAAAGTTTAAAATTAAAGACTTGGGAGTTCTCAAATATTTTCTTGGGATTGAAGTGATTAGGTCCGATACAGAAATTTGTTTATCTCAAAGAAAGTATACTTTGGACTTGTTAAGTGAATTTGGGTTATTGGGTAGTAAACCTTGTCAAACACCTATTGAACCAAATGTCAGGTTTGATGACAACAATGTTAATGATTTACCTTTAACTAATATCACTCAATACCAAAGATTGGTTGGAAAGTTGATCTATTTAACACTCACTAGACCTGACATTTCATACTCTGTGCATGTTTTAAGTCAGTTTATGCATTCTCCAAAAGTTTCACATTTAAAATGTGCAATGAGATTTCTTAAATATTTGAAGTCTGCTCCTGGGCTAGGTATATGTGTTAAAAAGTCTGATGAGAATAGTATTGTTGTCTTTGTGGATTCAGATTGGGGCAAAAGCATTATGGAGAGAAAATCCATCACTGGTTATTGTTTGTTTCTAAATGGTTCTATTATTGGTTGGAAAAGTAAAAAGCAGTCTACCATCTCTAGATCATCAGCTGAAGCTGAGTATAGAGCTTTGGCTGATGCTTCTTGTGAAGTTATTTAGGTTCTAAAGTTACTGGATGAGTTTGAAGTTAAATATAGTTTGCCTGTAACTGTGTTTATGGATAATTCAGCTGCTATTAAAATAGCTTCTAATCCTGTTTTCCGTGAAAAGACAAAACATTTTGAAGTAGACTTGCATTTTGTGAGAGATAAAATAAGTGCAGGAGTCTTAACTACAGAAAAAGTTAGTTCAGAAGATAATACTTCTGATATTTTTACAAAAGGGCTTTGTTCTTTTCAATATTATAAACTTTGCAGTAAACTGGGTTTGAAAGATGGTTTTAGCAATTAGATTGTTGGGGGTGTTCAAATAATGATATCTTCTCATTCTATTTGCTTTTATTTTATTTCTGCATGTTCTTATTGTTGGTTAAGTGTATGCAGGTTGTAGCAGTGTAGATGTAGCTGTGCAGAAGTTGATATAGCTGCTGCTGCATGTATACTTGTTGCTGTTGAAGTTTAATGAAGGAGTCAAGTCTTTTGCGAATCATGTATGTTGTTTTTCAGTCAATGTACCTGGTGCGGGGGCTGAAATGCAATTATACAAAGATGGGACGTAGTTAGACTTGACTTTGCATATTAGAGGGACCATTCCGGCCCTTTCTCATACTTTGAGGATTAAACAGAAACAAATTACACTGTATTATAAAAGGGAGATAATTAGGGTTTGCAAAATAGATTTTCATTCGATCGTTTTCTACTTCACTGTAACTTTTCATTGTTATTCAAAGTTAACTGCAATCTAGTTTGGATTAGCAATTTGGTAAAGTTTCTGTATGATCATTCATCTAGTTGATGAATGTTCTAAGTGTTTGAATCAAAGTTTATTGTTAATTCGTTGGTTAAATTGTTTCAATCTGTTCAAGTGGTGGTGATTCATTCAGTTCTTAGTGATTTTATTGCTACATATTGTGTTTTTAACAATAACAAAGTCGACTGTAGTTTGGCACAAAATCTGTATTCAATTATCGCTTTACGAACCATTGTTTTACTTAGTTTCGTATTTGCAACAATGAATAATTTAATATTGTGTTCTGAATAACTATATGTAAAACCAACTTAGCAACACTTTTTATGATATGTATTATTTTTAGATTACAATTACTACTCACAACATTACTTACGATAATGATGATATAGTATCGTTAGTTCATATACAACTGAAATATACTTATATAAAAATTTCGGATGAGTACCCGTACAATGCACGGGCTCGATCTAGTATGTATGTATGTGTGTGTGTGTGTGTATATATATATATATATATATATATATATATATATATATATATATATATATATATATATATATATATAGGGGCAGGATCAATGGGGAAGTAACCAATCGGGGGGAAGCGGGGGGAAGCAAAAAAAAAAAAAAATTTCGTTTTTTTTTAAATTTTTTTTCCGGCATCAAGATCACACGAAAATATGAACATTTAGAAGAGACACTTCGTGATGAATTTATTATTTAGGCGGGAAAACGATCGACAAAAATAACATTCAAGATAATATTGTTCGTGAAGAATATGAACGTTTTTTTTTTTCATGTTTTGTGAAGTAAAATTTAGCCCGATTTAGAGTTTAGGGTTTAGGGTTTAGGGTTTAGGGTTTGGTGTTTTGGGTTTATTCCATAAACCCAAAACACCAAACCCTAAACCCTAAACCCTAAACCCTAAACTCTAAACCGTTCGTGTTAAAAACTCAATCTAAATCCTAAATCTAAACCCTAAACCCTAAATTTCTAAACCCAAATATCTAAACCTTATAAACCCTAATATCTAAACCCTAATATCTAAACCCCAATAGCTAAAACCTCAAAATACGCTCGAAAAACACGATAATTGTTATATATTACTTCTTCGAGCGTTTTCTCGCCAAAATAAAAACATTTATCACAAAGTGTCTCTACTAAATGTTCATATTTTCATCTCATCTATAATGTTCGTGAACAAAGTTTTTTCAAAAAACGAAAAAAAAAAAAAAAGTTTTTGCTTCCCCCGCTTCCCTCCGAATGGTTACTTCCCTCTTGATCCTACCACTATATATATATATATATATATATATATATATATATATATATATATATATATATATATATATATATATATATATATATATATATATTTTTTTTTTTTTTTTTTTTTTTTTTTTTTTTCAAAACCATCGTTAGATTAACATTTATTAAATATCCAGCTAATATCCATTAAGCCACGTAATGGATATGAACGAAGGAACTAAAATTAAATGATTACGGTGGAATAAAAATTAAATATAAAAGGATAAGTAGATGAACAATTCTTCCACATGCCGTTAGTTACTTGTTTTACAACTTGGGAGGTCGTATCACATTAATATTGATAGTTCCATTAGCAAGAGATGTTCAGGTGCCCTGTTCTTTATATAGTTTTCGTTATTTGCCAAAAAAAAAAAAAAAAAAAAAAGATGTTCAGGTGCCCATTCAATCAAATAATGTGACCAAATAACTTATGTAGCACCTACATCATTCTAAATCCATTGTCAATAGTATGAAATTCTATTGCAACTATTCATAATCAGCTCATTACGAACCAAAAACACGCGCACCTGACCCATATTAAAAATGACTCGTTTAAATATGTCTCCCAACCAGTCCATCTAGCCAGCAAAGACCTCTGGTGTCAATGGACAGTAATACATCAAGTCATATCCAACCAAAATATAATAATAGACATTCCGACCCTTTTCTTCGATTGCTCATAAGCTACATACAGGCGTCATATATTGACAAAATATACACCTAAAAGACTTTGACCATAAAGCCGAACTCATGATATAGTAGACATCCACACAAAACGAACTGGTTAAGCACGTATATAAGACTACTATATCTTCTTTGTAGGTTGACAAACCTGTAGACATTTCACTGAAACGTGAAAGTTCGTTAAATACTCACTTTCGTCGGCTATAATAGTATCCACCGCCTGAATGATGCGGGTATCTGTGGCGGGACCCAGACCTCCCGCCATGACCTTCCCATGAGTGGCCTCTGTAGACTACTCTGCCGCCGCCACTTTGACTCCAACCCACCGGAAGATTACCCAAGGCGTTAAGTTCTTCCTCTTCCCTATCGTTGTATTCCAACACCAGCCTCTTGATATCTTGTTTCTCTTCCAACTCGGCTGCTTCTTTTTGTTTTGTACTCTGCACAAGCGAGCAGTCACTCGGTATGAGCATCTGCTTCGTTTGCTGTTTGCTTCCACGTTTGACTAGAACTTTGACCTGCACCTCTTTACGTCCTCCAGACTCGTCGTCTACTCCCTCATCGCCACTTTCTCCCTCACTAACCCTTCCATGGTGATCTCTTGTGGACCCCCCCTCAAACACATTCATTGGCATCATCATGTTTAGTGTAGGTCGGGCCCGCAATTCCAACTTCCTAGAATCCAAACTTTCCTGCAAAATTATACGTGAGATTTTATGCTAAAAAATAGGATTTTGCTAACGTAAGGGCTGTCATTAACACACTTTAAGATATCATACAACTGGATAACCGTCATTTAAAAAGTAAATCGATAACCGCCATGTACAATTATTTAATGCACTTAGGGTTAGGGTTGTTGTTAGCAAAATCCTAAAAAATAAGATATCCATCAAATGAAAATAATTGGTATACCTGCATTAGAGCTCTAAACTCTCGGTCAAAATCAGCTTCTTCCTCAGGGTCAACTAACATCACTTTCTGCCTAACATGGATTTCATCGTCCTCGTCAGAAGCCTGACCGTCCCTTTCGGCATAATCATCACTGTCACATGCATCATCATCAAGCTCTTCCTCATCATCATTCCCATCTGGGTCCATTGTGCTACCCTGTGATGCAGTATCGGATTCCCCTTCATGGGTCCCGCCATTTTCTTCAACACCATTAACAACTTGACCATTGACCGATGAGCTCCCAGATGCTGACATACTAGTGGACTTTTCCTGCTTCTCGGCACTGACCTTGTCAGTTGAAACCGTGCGCTCATGCTCCTCGAGCTGAACTAACGCAGCATCAACTTCTTCAATGGTCGAATAGCGAACCATGTTTGGTCGTAAGTCGGTAAATAAGTCCTGCAAATGCTTCAATTATTAAGTACGCTGTGGCCTATGAAGTGTATAAAATTCTAAAATGGCAAGTGTATACACGAACCTGCAAGTCAAATTCAATATCGAGAGGCAGTGGTCCTTTGCTAAGTATGTATCTTTGAAAATGAATCAAGAATCGATCCAGCTTCCTCTTTGATGAACCTCGACCAAAGTAGTGCCCACAGGTTGCAAGGAGAGTGATAATCATCCTAATTCGAAAGCAATCTTCAGGTGGATCAAGCACATCTTGCTAGAAAAGGAGATATGGAAACAGGAAATTAGAAAATGACAAAACAATCAATAACAGCAAAATGTCAAAACGATTCACTTGTACCTCATCTGTCCCATGACCAAAACCGATAATCAGATACAGTGTATCGAAAATAACTGAAGAATCCACATGCTCATAATTGTATAGCTCGCCCAAAAAACGCATATGAGCAATCCGACGTTGCTGCATCCCATATTCATTTATCTCCAATCCTAGCCGGATTTCCTCCAAAACCTGAAAATATTTTACCATTAATAGTTAATAATAAGAACAAGAACAAGAACAATAAAAATATGATAATCAGAACCAACCTCATCGACTACAGCAACAGCAAATTCATCATGATACCGGCTCAATCCAGCAGTCAGTGAAGCAATCAAGTGAATTTGACCATATTTTCCTTTATGAACCTTCAAAAAACATTTCAACAGATAGGGTTCACATTCGCTCCAAGGTAGCTTACGCAGTTGTCTCAGAACTTGCTCAATTGATGACTTGTCGAGGTCCGAGAAAAGTAGCTTTCTGATATACTGCATAAGTTATCACATGAGAAGTAAATCAAACATCAACTTCGAACAGAGCATGAAATCACGTGTTACTGGCTTCTTGTTTAAATAATACCTGATGCAAAGGAGGACGGACTTTAGATACTCGTGCAGATCGCTCAGGTGGTTTGCATAAGTAATAGGCATTTTCAACAAGGGTACTGTGCCTCGGATCTAAATTTTTTACATTTTTCAGACGCATCAATATCTCTAACATGTTTGCCATACGTACGTTAGTATCAGGATAACGGTAAAGGTATCTCCCACATGTCTCAAGAAGATTGCACGCAACATCTATGTTATGATGGCTAAAGTCATCTAAACATGCCTGACAAAAATAACTTAAATTATCAAAAAGATATAACTAAATCTGTTCTTGATAACGCGCTAAAGGTATCTTGTTGGTTAAAACAAGTTGAATAAAAGAGAATTCTTTACCTTTAAACAACTGAAAATGAGACCAGCAGGTGCCATCTTGAATTTGCAAAGTTCTCCGATAAAACGAATATTCCTTATCTTAGACTCGATGTTGATTTGATCCTGAAATGCATCAACCATGCTAAGTAATAGATAAAGACCCAGAGCTACATTAGAGAAGCACACTTTAAACAAACAGTAACACCTTTTTATTGATCAAAAAGTTGAACTCTTCTTCTAACAACTGCAAAAGCAATGAAGGAATGTCCTTCATACATGTTGATAGTGTGGCAACCATGCGCGAGTAGTAAGGTAGCAATTCTAAAGATGTCCTGGGCACATTAAACAACGCTCGTACAAGCTTTTTGCGAGAAGATTTTGAATTTAGATAGCAAAACTCCACCTGAAATTACATTCAAACATGTTAAAGCAATAAAGCATGCAACTTGACAAGCTCTCAACGAGAAAATTATCTAGAAAGAACATTACAGTTAACTGGTCAATTAGGTCGCGGCTCACACAACCAGGAAGCCTTTGCAATAAACCATCCAAGTTTGTTCCTTCAGGACCTCGAAGCTTCTCCTTTTCAATTTCGGCCTTTATTTCACCATCTTTTTCTTTATCTTTCCCTTTGTCCAACTCCTTTGTACCTCCTTTATCTTTTTCATCTTCATCCTTCTTTTTTTCACATGTGTGGTCTGCCAAAAGCGCACCATCAACAGAAGTCTCTCCAGCATCAAGAGTATTTTTACCTTGATCGGTCTCAGTTAATGAATCCTACATAAATGGATGTCAAATGAGAAAAAGTATGCTAACATGAAGTAGTTAATTAAAGTCAGGTTTGTTAAGGGTACTTACATTTGGTTGATCTTGTGCTTTAGGTACTTGATCGCTCACTTTCTGCTCTGCTTCTCCCAATAAAACAGCAGGAACAAATGCTCTGTAAACAAAAATCAAAATGCATCAACACTTTGTGGCTTATAATTAGTGACGAATTGCATATCTGTTATAATTTATAATAAACCTGAGATCTGGCAAATTTTCATAAAAGCTTCTGGTATCTTCATCATCCCACAATGCTTCAGCAACAGAAGCCTCTTTACCAATACCGGGAGATGATGTATCATCACTTGTTGCAAGTCTTGTGTGACCATCCTCGGGCATCACAGGTGGTTGCATATCAAGGGCTTCTGCTAAACTATCACCCCAATATTTTAAAGCCAGAGATGTTAAGAAATAAAGAGATGAATAAATTATAATCCATAAAATTTACCCTTTCTATTTTATCAAAACAGCCCTACAAACAATATGAAGATAACTTTTAATGAACTTACGCAGATACGCCTCGATACAGCTGGTCATATGACTTCCGTAGTTTTTCATATGAAGAAGCATTTTCCTCACTTAGCTCACCTTTGGCATTCAGGATTTTTGCATTTTCGTGTTCCAACTGACGGAGTGACTTCATTGGGCAGCACAAATTAACAGTAACAAATAAACTAATTAAACAGGCGAATAAATCTAGTCAAGTAAATATCAATTATAACTGAAAATGAACCCCCACTATAAATACGTATCTGAATACTTACACTGTGTTCAGACCGTAATAGCTCCACTGCAGCATCATAATATGTGTTAAATGCCTTTTTGAACGCCTTCTTATGGTCCGCGGTGATATTAAGCCCCTTAAAAAACTACAACGAAAATATACAACAGACATAAGAAATGAGTAACATGTAGTCGAAACGTAGAAAATTAGATACACGGATCTTTTCTTGGAATTTATATGCAATAACAATAAAATATGTTGTGGAATGTTAGATAATGCACCTCTTCAACAAGCTCTTCTCCAGGATGTGGAAGGCCTATAAAGTACCTTGCTTGTCGAGCAAAACTAGCAAGAAGAGATAAGTTTGTATGGGCTGCATCTTTATCTTTTAGGTGTTCTAAGCTGGCAAGATCCTTAATTATGGTCACCAAAACACCTGTATCTTCAATAACTCCATCAAAAAAAAGTTCTAGCAGAAGTTTTAAAGCACTGCGTTTCTTCAAGGCCTTCAGATTCCTGTCTGCGTCTACATCCTCAGCAGACTTCCCAGGGAAGAAGATTTTCATGAGACCCTGTACCAATGTTGGAGAAAAGTCCTTGTATCTTTGATGTAGCAATGAACACACCTATTTACAGGCAAACAAATAATAAAAATATAATTTAATAAGTGATATACAAGTGAAGGGTTGTGAGGTATATATAAATTAAAAGGCAGTCCGGTTTACCTGAACTGCAGCCTGCACGTCTGAACTTTTCAACTTGGCATCACAAATTGCAGCCACTGCTTCACTAACAAATTTACTTAAATTAACATTTCTTAACTCGTCCATTAAACCTTCTCTCTGTTCTTCATTGATCTGCTTAAGTTTTTTAATAACTGCTGTATTACGCTTGATGCTTGAATCCAATGTCCGTAGAGCACCGGACTCTGGTGCAAAAAAAAAAAATAATAATAATCCTTGTGAGTATACTATTGAAGATGCTGATGTGGTCACTACAACGTAACAAACGTTTTCTATTAAATGACTACTTACCAGGCCTTTCAGGATTCAAATTACTCTGACGGAGTGCCAACTTTGCTTCTAATGACTTCTTTAACTCTTCACGCCGCGATACCTGTAAAAAAGGAGTTCACAAGTGTACATCAATGATTTGTATACTCAAAATTAACATAGAACAACATGATCCGTTTCATTAAATCTTGTATAACGGATGCATGACCAAGTACATATGACAAGCGCATCATAATCAACCCATCTACAGATACATGACCAACCAATTTTCAACTTATTACATAAAAGATGTACACTTTATACACCAAATACTATGTACCTCATTGTCTTGCTTGCTCTGGGTTTCACCAGCTCCATGAGAATCATCATCAGGGTGTTCCATCATCTTGCTTGTTAAAAAAAAAAAAAACTAACCTGCAAAGAAACAAAATATTTACATCATGGCAAGAGGATACTTAAACGAGATGAGTAAAAAAATGTAAATTGAAGATCATATGTTGAATAGTAAAGACTGTTTGATTTATGTCCGCAAAATTGCAGCCCTCATAAGCATATTTCTAAGTGTGCGAGGTTGCAGACAAAATAAGACATTATTTTATCTTATGTGTACGGGAAAACAAACCGTCTGCAATAAAAACGTCGGGGCGACATAAGACATAATGCAGACTGGAAAACAAACAACACCTAGTGACTGAAAAGTTACAACTAAAATGATCCCTAACGCATTGTAAATACATAGCTAATGAGATGGTTAGTACAAGTAAATAGATAAAATATAAATCACTTCTGGATTACCAAATCCAATAGCACCAATGTACAGAATAATAATTTATATATATATATGTGATTCGTCGTAGGTGTGAGAATAAAAACTAAGGCGTGGTAGCTAGGGTTTCACTACGTATACGTTTCGAATTTGTTAATTACATACTTCAATTAAGAGCACATATACACAACGAACTTGCAATCTGCACCAAGATTTAGGTATGTAGGTATGAAACCCTAACTTGTAAGGCAACTGCGATACAGAAATATAGAAGAAGACGTACCTATCAGGGGATCCTTGAAATCCTTAATTGTTGGGGATGTTTTCTAGCCTTATTACGAGGTTGTAGCACTTGTGATAAAACTACACGAGACGATCACTAGACTTGATAATGATTTATCAGATGATGATTTGTACGAGTATTTGTATATTTGTATTGTATGAAGGGTGAATTTAGGGTTCGGATTCGTGTGGGGTAAAAAGGGAGAGAACAAAGAATGGTTATTGTGTTATGGAAACATTACACATTTTTTATTTCATTTTTTAATTAATTTAATTTAACTATAAATATAAATGTAAATGTAAATGTAAATATAAATAAATATAATATAATATAAATATAAATATAATTTAATTTAATTTAAATTAAATTTAAATTTAAATTTACATTTTTAAATATAATTTGGCCTAGTTTATTTTTAATTACTGTTTATGTTTATTCTTTTTTTTTTTTTTGTCAAAAGGAGAATCTATATCTATCTATCTATCTATCTATATTATCTATAACTAGTTGTGGAGCCCTCACTTCGCGCCGGGGGCTCCGTTTTGAATGCGAGTTAAAAAAAAAGTCTTGATCTATTTTGTAAAAAAGAATTTTTTTCAACATCTAACATTGAAGGGTTGTTCCTTTTGTGAAAGTTGCTTCTTTTAGCGTTCGGGTTTTATTTTAAAAAAAAAAGTTAGTAAAGTGGGGGTTCGATTTGTATTTTAATAAAAGTTAGGGGGTTAAGTTTGTGAAATTTGAAAAAAATTTACGTATAAAGTGAGAGTTCGATTTGTATTTTAATAAAAGTTAGGGGGTTAAGTTTGTGAAAATTGAATATTAGTAAAAAAAAAGTTAGTAAAGTGGGTGTTCCATTTGTATTTTAATAAAAAGTAGGGGGCTAAGTTTGTGAAATTTGAAAAAAAATATTCGTATAAAGTGGGGGCTCCATTTATATTTTAATAAAAGTCAGGGGGTTAAGTTTTCGAAAAGTAGAAAAATAAATAGTGCTATTCATTTCGCCTATCCCTTTTAGATATAGGTATATAATAAGAAAACAGTCTTGATGTCATTTTGGATTTAAAAAAATTAATTTGTGTAACAACCCAACCCGTATTAAAACCGGCTCATAAAATTTTTTTCTTTTAATACGCGTTAAATAATACTTTAGGTCCCAATACACAATTTCCAAAACATATTTGTTACCGAAGTAAGTTCAACGAACTTAAAACATACATTAATAATTTAAACTCCTTAATACAATAATATGTTATTTAAAACATAACCCGAGCATGGTGATTTGGGACTATGCTACCCAAATCCTAATCGAGTCCAAAAGCAAGATCTTCTAAAGCAACCTAGCCAAGATCTCTAATCCCCAAGCTTACCCGAGCCGCCAAGCATGCGAACCTATAAAAATGTAAACAACGAGAGGGTAAGCTAATGCTTAGTGAATGCAATACTTATACGCATACATACATAATCCAATTACTTGCATACACCTACACAACAACACAATATCATTAGCATACCACAATAAACGAATAAACGAATACACGAATAATCATACGTACAATGCTAGTAGAACATACACAACCCAATATACACAATGTCGACATTCGACTCGATGGTGGCCGACGAAGAGCAGTAGGTCAAATACGTTAACCACTCACCACCCATCGCAACACGTACGTGGTCGACGAAGAGCGGTAGGTCAAATACGTTAACCACTCACCACTACGCACCATGAGGCCGACGAAAAGTGCAACCGAAACGTTAACACTTACCTCAATCACAAGGATGGCCGACGAAAAGCGAAACCGCTTACCATCCCACGATAAGTGGCCAACGAAGAGCGAATCCCTAAACGGATAACACTCACCACTTACCCATACACACATGTGGCCGACGAAGAGCGATAGGTCAAACGTTAATCACTCGCCACAAAACAAATATACACATGTGACCGACGAAGAGTGATAGGTCAAACATTAACCACTCGTCACATATCCAAACGCACACATGTAGCCGACGAAGAGTGATAGATCAAACATTAATCACTCGCTACATAACCAATACTAACATGTAACCGACGAAGAGCAATAGGTCAAACATTTATCACTCGTCACATGCCTCACCTCCATTTGTGGTCGACAAAGAGTCATTCCTTACGGAAATCACTCCCCACATTCCAAACACACACATACACACGTGGCCGACAAAGAGCGATAGGTCAAACATTTATCACTCGCCACATACACAAAACGAATATAGCCAACGAAGAGCTATCCACACGGATATCACTCACTATATTTTCCCAACTCAAATGTGGTCCACGAAAAGTGAATCATAACGGATGTCACTTACCACGTCGCACGCAAGCAACCAAATTATATACATAAGCGTATAAATATTCCACTCACTTCGATTACTTGAAAAGCAATCCCGCTTGAGCTCCAAATCGTCCAAATGCAAATCACCTAAGTAATTTACAAACAAATAAGCTAAACATTATGGCTTATACCCAAAACACCAATAAGTGCAATATTAACCCATTTGCACTTACTTCCAATTTGACTAAGTCAAATCTCGCCCAAAACACCCATAATCACAATCAACTAGTGATTATGTTCTAACACCATATTTTACACAATGTTTCAACATCAAAACATATTACTTGCATCAATTACACAAAAACCCATTTTGACCTAAACTCAAGTCAAAATCTCACCGTTTACAAGTCTTGACACCAAAACACATTTAGCTCGGTTTAATACTTCAACTAAATCCATTTTAAGTTTATAAACCTTAATAAATCAACAATCGGGCCAAAATCATCACCAAACCCTAATTTTGGCTCTAGTCAAAATTAGTCAACTCCAAGAACCCTAAATGTCCCCAAAACCTCAATAATCACTAATACTAGTGATTATACACCATTTACAAGTCTTACAAGCATAAACTTGCACACCAAACCCAAAACCCGACATTAACAACAATAAACCCGAATCTTGGTGTTAACCTTCAATTAACAACTAAATGGGTTTCACCTATGAATCATACAATCAAAAGCCCTAAACTTGAATGATGAACACGAAAATGAATTTCGGAGTTAGAGCTTACCACTAGTATCACCGTGTAGCTAAGAACGAGGAGAACACACTTGTCAACTACGCCAAAGATCAAAACCCGCTTCTTCCTTTCCAAAATCCCACTTGAAACACTTAGGGTATTTGAGTTTCTTGAGAGAAAATGAAAGAAAAGGAAAAAGAAAATAAGAAATGAAATGGGTGGACCAGATTTTAGATCCCCATCTGGCTCAATCGTGAAATGACCAATTTGTCCTTGAACTTCATTTAAATTTACAAGAATCTGGTGCCAGTTCGCACCATTTGCCGCGCCGCGGCCTAATTCGTCGCGCCGCGACGATTGCCTTGAACTGGGATCACTTTTAAACGAACTTCTGGTCTGGATTTCTTCGAAACGCCGCGTCGCGGCCCTCTTTGTCGCGCCGCGACCTATAACTGGGTCTGGGATCATTCTTTGTCGTACTTCTGATCTCAACTTCAGTTCATTGCCGCGCTGCGGCCTCCTTTGTCGCGCCGCGACACAAAGCTCGACCTGAGCCCTTCTCTCGCGTACAAGACTTTAACACCCGAACATGTCCCGAACCCTTCATACGCCTATCGTACATACACAATACACTTATAAATCATGTACGGGGAAAAACGGGGTGTTACAACTCTCCCCCACTTAGACTCGATCACGTCCTCGTGATCCTCGTCACTTAACCGATCCGAATCCACACGCTATGGTCCTCAACATAAGTCTCAAATTCGATGTCCACAACAATTCCCACAAATCCGAAGATTTCGCTCAACTCCTTTAGGCGACTTTACACAAAAGTTACCCTCCCGATTTAAATCATCATCCGTGATTTACCAAATCTACCAAGCCGAGCACTAGAATCTCGTTTCGTCCCCAAACCGGAACGAACTCATGTCTCGACCGCATGACAAACACATGCTAACATTCCAAATTTCGTACCGAGTTAGCAATCCCGTTAGCGTACCCTTATCATGTACATCGCTAAAATAACAACACACCAATAATATGGCCAACAAACAATACAATGAAGCCAACGAAAAGTGAATCCTCACGATTGGATACCACTTGCCCCATATCCTCACGCGTACGTGGCCGACGAAAAGCGGTAGATCAAACGTTAACCACTTACCACTACGCAACAAGAGGCCGACAAAAAGCGCATTCTTACGGATCACACTTACCTCTCCTCACATATGGCTAAACAAAAGCGATTCCTAACGGAAAACGCATGCCACACACCAATAAGTAGCCAACGAAAAGCGAATCCTAACGGATAACACTTACTACTTATCACACTCAAACCGTGGCCAACGAAAAGTGAATCCTCACAATGGATAACACTTACCACAATACATACAAACAAACTAAGTATATGCGCATACTTAGAATCATTCCATACCGTCTGGAATTTCCGCACACGAAATGTCCACACCCGCGAACATTGCTTAACACAATCGAGCAAGAACTACCTATAGCGCACATAGGCACAAAACAATAATCCTCTAGAAGAGAATTCGACACGCACACTCCTTAACCGGGGATTTCCTTGCTCGTCAAACACGTCCATTATCTCTCAACGAGATTTCCCACATTACCACCTCGAGTAGTAATTCACATCCAAATCAATAAATACAATTCAACCAAAATTGTATTCCACCACAAATCGACCAATCTAGGCCTCGACACCAACTCCGGATCTAATCATGAGCATTATCCGAAATTTTCACACCAAAACCTCCTCGTGCGGGAGTGTAACTCCCCCACTTGGAACTACGTTCCATAACTGCATCTTGCACAACCGTACAATGCTACCAAAGGTAGACTTTACCAACAATTGGGTTCACACGACCCATCACCATATCTTGCTCCAACCTTGAGCATACTAAGGATCTTAACATGCCCTTAAACACTTCGAACGAAGAGTTCATCACAAATTACACAACTTTATTCTTGCAATCCCACGATTGCCACAACTTGTTAAAGCTCCACCTAGTCACTCATGTACCTAAGGGTTTCTCTCCGGTACCCTAAGTACAATGTAACCACAATACCGTCGGAGTCGAATGTTACGCTTGCAGGTATGAAAGAGGCACCTGACATCGCGTCACATAGACTCCACTATCAACATTCATCGAGACCGAAAAACTCGACCTCGAGGGTTCCATTCATCCGATGTCACCCATCACAACACTAAAGTGACCTTAAGTTATCCGTACCCGACGAAACTTATGTTTCATCAATTACGACACAAAAGCGACTACGCGCTACCAAAACAACACCAAAGCCCGTTCTCATGGCTTGGTAAAATCTTTCGCCCAACACTAAGGAATGCTTGGAATCACCAAGTCTTACGCCCTTAGCTCGTCAATCCGACCATCGTCATAGGGTACTTCCATAAGGAACGCTGCCCCTCATCACACTATGCACTAACACAAAATGCATTTAAACAAAGTCATAAGTACGTTTCAATAAGATAATCGAAAGGTACCTGAACATCGTCGTCAGGTTCATGCATTACCAACCAAATCCGGACACGCCGACTTTCGGTGTCCCTCCTTTCGACAATTAAAACACGTAACCTTGTTAGACTTCGCATTCGTACATTCACGCGACAAATGACCCCGTTCTCCGCAATTATAACACGTGGGTACAAAACCGCCCGTACCACTCTTCTTCACGCTTCCGCCGCCCTCGGAAGTACTCTTACTTTTCTTGTTCGAATGCATCGTAGTCTCGGACTTCCGCTTACTAACATCGGAACCACTCTTCTTTAGGACAAGCGTCTCAAAACCTTTCGCCATGTCAAACAACTCGTCAAAAGTTTTCACCATGTTTACGATAATCTTCTCTTGATAACTATCGTTCAAGATTCGATAGAAGTCTTCCTTCAACATTTTGTCATTACCGACATACTCCGGGCAAAATTGGGTCTTTGATAAGAATACGGATTTGAGAGTGTTTAAATCCATTGACCCTTGCCTCAAAGCACGCAACTCGTCTTTAAGCCTAGAAAGATCGGCCGAAGTTCGGTACTCCTTGAAAAATTCTGCTTTGAACTCGTCCCAATTGAACTCCATACATTGTTCCTCACCATAGAGTTGAATTTTCGCATCCCACCACAACTTGGCGTCACCCCTTAGCATACTACTACCATACCTCGTCTTCTTATCGAGAGGGCACTCACTAGTACGAAAGGCCCCCTCCATATCGGAGATCCATCGAGCACTCTTAAGTGGATCTCGCTCACCCTCGAAAGTGGGAGGTTGAGCATCCTTGAAGTTTTTGTAGTAGAAGTCGCGCCTTACCATATTATCTTCGTGAAGAACAATCTTAACTTGTTCCTTGACTAGATTGACTACTTGCTCGTCAATCGTATCTAAGAACATCTTTTTAACGTCCTCTAGAAACCCCGCTTTGTGACGTTCGAAGATGGCCTCAACCTTAGCCGTGAACTCGGAGTCCTCGCCTTGATCACCATTATCATGTCCGTTCCTCGTCTTCATTCTAAGAAATGAACTCGGTTAGGAACGCAACACGAATAAATTATATACACCGTCACGAACACTAATCACAATCAAGTAAATACGCCACCGTTCGCACATCCCATCTGGTTCAATACTTGTTGTACATCACTTACTTGACTTGGCTTGCAACCGTAATAATGGTCGCGAAGCATTATTACGCTCACACGTCATGCCGAGCTCATGAATACAACACCTATCTCGCTAGACGTTCAACACAAAACAACATGATTAGTAACAACATAATCAATACATAGTTAGTTCACCTATTCTCTAAGGCACTAACTAAAACCCGAACCGACCTGTAATCCTACAAGTCCCGCATAATAGCACACACAAAAAGTCTAAGTCTAGGCGCCTATCTCAAGTCACCTAAATCCCTTAGACCATGCTCTGATACCACTTGTAACAACCCAACCCGTATTAAAACCGGCCCATAAAAATTTTTCCTTTTAATACGCGTTAAATAATACTTTAGGTCCCAATACACAATTTCCAAAACATATTTGTTACCGAAGTAAGTTCAACGAACTCAAAACATACATTAATAATTTAAACTCCTTAATACAATAATATGTTATTTAAAACATAACCCGAGCATGGTGATTTGGGACTATGCTACCCAAATCCTAATCGAGTCCAAAAGCAAGATCTTCTAAAGCAACCTAGCCAAGATCTCTAATCCCCAAGCTTACCCGAGCCGCCAAGCATGCGAACCTATAAAAATGTAAACAACGAGAGGGTAAGCTAATGCTTAGTGAATGCAATACTTATACGCATACATACATAATCCAATTACTTGCATACACCTACACAACAACACAATATCATTAGCATACCACAATAAACGAATAAACGAATACACGAATAATCATACGTACAATGCTAGTAGAACATACACAACCCAATATACACAATGTCGACATTCGACTCGATGGTGGCCGACGAAGAGCAGTAGGTCAAATACGTTAACCACTCACCACCCATCGCAACACGTACGTGGTCGACGAAGAGCGGTAGGTCAAATACGTTAACCTCTCACCACTACGCACCATGAGGCCGACGAAAAGTGCAACCGAAACGTTAACACTTACCTCAATCACAAGGATGGCCGACGAAAAGCGAAACCGCTTACCATCCCACAATAAGTGGCCAACAAAGAGCGAATCCCTAAATGGATAACACTCACCACTTACCCATACACACATGTGGCCGACGAAGAGCGATAGGTCAAACGTTAATCACTCGCCACAAAACAAAATATACACATGTGACCGACGAAGAGTGATAGGTCAAACATTAACCACTCGTCACATATCCAAACACACACATGTAGCCGACGAAGAGTGATAGATCAAACATTAATCACTCGCTACATAACCAATACTAACATGTAACCGACGAAGAGCAATAGGTCAAACATTTATCACTCGTCACATGCCTCACCTCCATTTGTGGTCGACAAAGAGTCATTCCTTACGGAAATCACTCCCCACATTCCAAACACACACATACACACGTGGCCGACAAAGAGCGATAGGTCAAACATTTATCACTCGCCACATACACAAAACGAATATAGCCAACGAAGAGCTATCCACACGGATATCACTCACTATATTTTCCCAACTCAAATGTGGTCCACGAAAAGTGAATCCTAACGGATGTCACTTACCACGTCGCACGCAAGCAACCAAATTATATACATAAGCGTATAAATATTCCACTCACTTCGATTACTTGAAAAGCAATCCCGCTTGAGCTCCAAATCGTCCAAATGCAAATCACCTAAGTAATTTACAAACAAATAAGCTAAACATTATGGCTTATACCCAAAACACCAATAAGTGCAATATTAACCCATTTGCACTTACTTCCAATTTGACTAAGTCAAATCTCGCCCAAAACACCCATAATCACAATCAACTAGTGATTATGTTCTAACACCATATTTTACACAATGTTTCAACATCAAAACATATTACTTGCATCAATTACACAAAAACCCATTTTGACCTAAACTCAAGTCAAAATCTCACCGTTTACAAGTCTTGACACCAAAACACATTTAGCTCGGTTTAATACTTCAACTAAATCCATTTTAAGTTTATAAACCTTAATAAATCAACAATCGGGCCAAAATCATCACCAAACCCTAATTTTGGCTCTAGTCAAATTTAGTCAACTCCAAGAACCCTAAATGTCCCCAAAACCTCAATAATCACTAATACTAGTGATTATACACCATTTACAAGTCTTACAAGCATAAACTTGCACACCAAACCCAAAACCCGACATTAACAACAATAAACCCGAATCTTGGTGTTAACCTTCAATTAACAACTAAATGGGTTTCACCTATGAATCATACAATCAAAAGCCCTAAACTTGAATGATTAACACGAAAATGAATTTCGGAGTTAGAGCTTACCACTAGTATCACCGTGTAGCTAAGAACGAGGAGAACACACTTGTCAACTACGCCAAAGATCAAAACCCGCTTCTTCCTTTCCAAAATCCCACTTGAAACACTTAGGGTATTTGAGTTTCTTGAGAGAAAATGAAAGAAAAGGAAAAAGAAAATAAGAAATGAAATGGGTGGACCAGATTTTAGATCCCCATCTGGCTCAATCGTGAAATGACCAATTTGTCCTTGAACTTCATTTAAATTTACAAGAATCTGGTGCCAGTTCGCACCATTTGCCGCGCCGCGGCCTAATTCGTCGCGCCGCGACAATTGCCTTGAACTGGGATCACTTTTAAACGAACTTCTGGTCTGGATTTCTTCGAAACGCCGCGCCACGGCCCTCTTTGTCGCGCCGCGACCTATAACTGGGTCTGGGATCATTCTTTGTCGTACTTCTGATCTCAACTTCAGTTCATTGCCGCGCCGCGACCTCCTTTGTCGCGCCGCGACACAAAGCTCGACCTGAGCCCTTCTCTCGTGTACAAGACTTTAACACCCGAACATGTCCCGAACCCTTCATACGCCTATCGTACATACACAATACACTTATAAATCATGTACGGGGAAAAACGGGGTGTTACAATTTGGAAAAAGCTCAGCCATTAGATGAGGAAATCATGGATTAATCTTGACCCTTCAAATTCAGTTGACGTCATTAGCAAAATTTAGGAGCGATTATCTTGCACAATTACTTCCAATACCCTTTGAAATAGTTTTTTTCACGTTCTTGTGGTTATAGAAAAAACTGATTATTCACCAATTATATCTCGCCTCAATTCCAATTGTTGAGTACCACGAGTAATGGAAGATGTTTATTTATTTATATTATTCGATTCCTCTATCATGGTAGATGTTTATCTTTTTTTCATTGTTTATATATAACATTAATTATGTATTTTATGGATAGAGTATAATCGAGAGTAATTTTAGGGTTTTAAATATCTGCAGGATGCAGTGACATACAAGTTGGAAGGATTTCGATGTTAGGGTCTTCCGATTGACGAGTAATGGAATTTTGAGAAACGGAACAAGTCAATATTTTGGATTAGAAGGTGGATTATATTGAAATCGGTCCTAGATGTGAACCCGAAAGATAATTTAATCGGTAAGTGATTACTACTGTATTTTTTATAATATTTATAAACTCTCTTATTTTCATTTATTCACTTTCATTTTTTATCTAAGTTTGTTTCACGAATGCTAAATTTAGATTGCAGACCAAGTGTTTAATTAATTGTTTGAGTGAATAAAGAAAAAAAAATGCTTCAATGTTTCTGCAACCACGCATTCCCCTACACCATTTGTTTGATTGAATTGTGAAATCTGAGGTTTTTGGATGTTGATGAAAGTTGAATAAATAAGCTTGACGACATCAGTTGACCCTCCATCCACTCTAAGGCCGATGTGTGTTAAACAGCCCTAATTTCTATCTCAATCATAGGTTCAGTTTCATAGTATTACTATCCCTGAAGATAAAGCATATCCAGTTCTTTAAGCCACAGAGGCTTAGCAAACTATATGAGAAAGAAGTGCACTATCTCATGGTGGTAATAATCTTATTCCTATATCTTTTTTGCACCTCTTAAATATTTTGACATCGGTTTAAGTTTTTTTAATTCTTATAGATGCATTTGTCTTTGTTCCTTGAATAGCAAGCACAACAGAAGAATTAAATAAAAGACTCGATAGAAGTTGATGATCCGGAAGGTGCATAAGTAAATTTTGACTTTATTATTTCTTTTGACCATTTTGGTATTGACAAACTACATATTTGTTGAATTTGTAGAAGTTGGAGACTCTTCGACTACTGAAGAGCAAGAAGAGAAAGAGAAACTAATGGAAGATGTATATCTCGATTTATACAGGCCACTATATGATATAGCATATCACAAGATTACAGTATTTATATATTTTTACAAGGCTGCACTTGCTTAGACCCTAATCATGTGGCATACAATGTTCATCTCCATTTTGGTTTATGTAAGCTTTTGGTTAAGTTCGGTAGAAGTAAGGATGCCCTAAATGCTTGCCCCGAAGTTCTTACCATCGATGAAGAACATATCAAAGCTTTGGTTCAAGTACTTTAATGCTATATTCAATAAACAAGATGTTCAAAGGTTGTTCATCGCTTTGTTTGCTTAATTAACATTGCGTAACGATTTCGATTTCAGGTAAAAATAATTATGTTCGTTCTGTTTTTGGTTCTTATTTTGTTATTGTTGAACAAAATTGATTTTTGTTCGCAGCAAAAGCATCTATAAGGTGCGCCTGTTGAACGATTTTGGTCGTTTGTGGCAATCAAAGAGGTTAGGGTTTTATTTGCTTATTTTACAATTGCTTTAAAACCCTAGGTCATCGATTTGTAATTTTATTCAGTGCTTTCGTTATAATATCGGATGTGGGGTTGTGAACAATGAGTATGATGGTTCGTATGAGGCTTTAATTTCACATAAGATAGGTGCTAGCGGTTGACACTCCACAAAAGTTAGCACTTGAAATGTCCCGTTCATATTGATTATAAACGTTCCATATTAATTGATTTCGTTGTGAGGTTTTGACCTCTATATGAGACGTTTTTCAAAGACTGCATTCGTTTTTAAAACAAACCATAACCTTTATTTTATCGACAAGGTTAACAAGACACCACTTAGATTATCCAGAAATGATAATCTAACAAATATCACACTTACACACTACCAATACATATTGGTTTACAAATATTAATATGTTACAACAAAATAAATCTCGAATGCAGTTTTAAACAATATTATACAAGCATGCTGACACCAAATCTTGTTCATATAATAACATGCAACAGCGAAAGCTCTTAATAATCACATGAGAATAAACATGCTTTAAACGTCAACAAAAAATGTTGGTGAGTTATAGGTTTAACCTATATTTATCAAATCGTAATAATAGACCACAAGATTTCATATTTCAATATACATCCCATACATAGACATAAAAATCATTCATATGGTGAATACCTGGTAACCGACCTTAACAAGATGCATATAGAATATCCCCTATCATTCCGGGACTCCCTTCGGACATGATGAATTCGAAGTACTAAAGCATCTGGTACTTTGGATGGGGCTCGTTGGGCCCAATAGATCTATCTTTAGGATTCGCGTCAATTAGGGTGTTTGTTCCCTAATTCTTAGATTACCAGACTAAAAAGGGGAATATTCGGTTTAATAATCCAGCCATAGAATGTAGTTTCATTTACTTGTGTCTATTTTGTAAAACATTTATAAAACCGCATGTATTCTCATCCCAAAATATTAGATTTTAAAAGTGGGACTATAACTCACTTTCACAGATTTTTACTTCGTCGGGAAGTAAGACTTGGCCACTGGTCGATTCACGAACCTATAACAAATATGTACATATATATCAAAGTATGTTCAAAATATATTTACAACATTTTTAATACGTTTTGCTGTTTTAAGTTTATTAAGTCAGCTGTCCTCGTTAGGAACCTACAACTAGTTATCCACAGTTAGATGTATAGAAAACAAAGCAATATATATTATCTTGAATCAATCCACGACCTCGTGTATACAAGCCTCAGGCTAGATCACAACTTAAAGTATATATAATATTTTGGAATCAACCTCAACCCTGTATAGCTAACTCCAACATTACTGCATATAGAGTGTCTATGGTTGTTCCGAAATATATATAGATGGGTCGATATGATATGTCAAAACATTGTATTCGTGTCTATGGTATCCCAAGATTACATAATATATTAGAATACATGTATAATACAATATGAGTTAGCTAGGATATAATTAATATAGATTTGTTACCAATTTTCACGTAGCTACAACAAGAAAAATTATCCAATCTTGTTTTACCCATAACTTCTTCGTCTTAAATCCGTTTTGAGTGTTTCAAGTTGCTATGGTTTCATATTGAACTTAAATTAATGAATCTAAACAGAAAAATTATAAGTTTATAGTCGGAAATACAGGTTACAAGTCATTTTTGTAAAGGTAGTCATTTCAGTCGAAAGAACGACGTCTAGATGACCATTTTGGAAAACATAATTCCACTTTGAGTTTAACCATGATTTTTGGATATAGTTTCATGTTCAAAAGAAAAATCATTTTCCCAGAAGAACAACTTTTAAATCAAAGTTTATCATAGTTTTTAATTAACTAACCCAAAACAGCCCGCGGTGTTACTACGACGTCGTATATCCGGTTTTACGGTGTTTTTTGTGTTTCCAAGTTTTAAATCATTAAGTTAGCATATCATATAGATATAGAACATGTGTTTAGTTGATTTTAAAAGTCAATTTAGAAGGATTAACTTTATTTGCGAACAAGTTTAGAATTAACTAAACTATGTTCTAGTGATTACAAGTTTAAATCTTCGAATAAGATAGTTTTATATGTATGAATCGAATGATGTTATGAACATCATTACTATATTAATTTTAGTAGGTAAACCTACTGGAAATGAGAAAAATAGATCTAGCTTCAAAGGATCCTTGGATGGCTTGAAAGTTCTTGAAGCGGAATCATGACACGAAAACAAGTTCAAGTAAGATTTTCACTCGAAATAAGATTGTTATAGTTATAGAAATTGAATCAAAGTTTGAATATGAGTATTACCTTGTATTAGAAAGATATCTTACTGTAAAATAAGAAAGATTTCTTGAGGTTGGATGATCACTTTACAAGATTGGAAGTAAGCTAGCAAACTTGGAAGTATTCTTGATTTTATGAAACTAGAACTTATAGAATTTATGAAGAACACTTAGAAATTGAAGATAGAACTTGAGAGAGATCAATTAGATGAAGAAAATTGAAGAATGAAAGTGTTTTTAGGTGTTTTTGTTCGTTGGTATATGGATTAGATATAAAGGATGTGTAATTTTGTTTACTTGTAAATAAGTCATGAATGATTACTAATATTTTTGTAATTTTATGAGATATTTCATGCTAGTTGCCAAATGATGGTTTCCACATATGTTAGGTGACTCATAAGGGCTGCTAATAGCTGATCATTGGAGTGTATATACCAATAGTAAATACATTTAGAAGCTGGGTATTGTACGAGTACGAATACGAGTGCATACGAGTAGAATTGTTGATGAAAATGAATGAGGATGTAATTATAAGCATTTTTGTTAAGTAGAAGTACTTTGATATGTGTCTTGAAGTTTTTCAAAAGTGTATGAATACATATTAAAACACTACATGTATATACATTTTAACTGAGTCGTTATGTCATCGTTAGTCGTTACATGTAAGTGTTGTTTTGAAACCTTTAGGTTAACGATCTTGTTAAATGTTGTTAACCCATTGTTTATTATATCTAAAGAGATGTTAAATTATTATATTATCATGATATTATGATGTATCAATATATCTTAATATGATATATATACAATTAAATGTCGTTACAACGATAATCGTTACATATATGCCTCGTTTTGAAATCCTTAAGTTAGTAGTCTTGTTTTTACATATGTAGTTCATTGTTAATATACTTAATGATATGTTTACTTATCATAATACCATGTTAACTATATATATATATATCCATATATATGACATCATATAGTTTTTACAAGTTTTAACGTTCGTGAATCACCGGTCAACTTGGGTGGTCAATTGTCTATATGAAACCTATTTCAATTAATCAAGTCTTAACAAGTTTGATTGCTTAACATGTTGGAAACACTTAATAATGTAAATAACAATTTCATTTAATATATATAAACATGGAAAAGTTCGGGTCACTACAGCACTCTGTTTGATATTTTTTATGTTTATGTTTGTATTTGATATACAATAGAACAATATTTGTTTGTAGATAATCAGTTGTAGGAAGATGTGGTTTGGGAGGAGATATGAACTGGATGTGTTACTTTTACTTGAAGTTCTAATAACCCCTCTTGATGATTGTGGGTCTAACTGTAACTCCCTGAGGAAATGATTAGTATACTATCGGTATATATAAGTAAAAATATTCTTCCTTTGGGAATCTTTTTAGTATATGCTATTTTCAATCTCTGATTGTTCGACCCCTAATGGACAGTAGCAATGTAGCTGGTAGTATCAAACTAATTATATGACTCTCAAATAGACCAACAAAACTATTATTGCTACTTGAAATTACAATGTTTTTTGTCAAGTAGTTGTCCTATTTGCACCCAGTTCCATTTGGGCGGTCGGGTTTCTACGGGCTGCTGATTGTGTTGATTTTTATTAGTGTTTCGTTTCATAAAGTATGTCCAATTTACTTGGTTGTATCTTAATATCTGTAGTAGATAACCGAAGATGGGAAGTGTCATGAGAAAATATGGTACTTGAAGAAGAAGGCTACAATAATCGAAGACGAGGAGGAGGAAGGAATTAACTGAATAAAAGAAACGATCCGACTTTCATATACCTAATACCTCATGAAATCATACAAGTAAGTACCCATTGCTAAAACAAACTAAAATTGTGTGCAAAACACAAGCATACACATTATGTTCAAACATGAAATCATACAAGTATGTACTGCTAAAACAAACTAAAAATGTGTGATACAGTAGCTTAGATCAACAACAAGCTTTAATATTGAAATCAGTACTAGCCTTTTTTTAACTACATGTATTTATTTTATTTTGTGTCCATGCTGAAGGTTTGGAATAAATGGCACATACGCAACTTCAATGATTGTTGAAGCCGATGTTGTAAAAAGAGGTAGAGAACATACTAAGATTTCGTACAATTTAATTATGTACTAAACAGGTCCTTATGATAAATCTTTTGGTTTTTCTCCAAAGATAATGATGGTTGTATAAAGCTATTCTACATGTGAATGTTTAGGACCCACAAATGCAACTTTTAAATGAATTTAAATTTCTAATTTGTAGATAGAATAATTTTGATGTTGTATTACTTCAAAAAGTCAAAATTTGAAAGTTTGGCCAAAAGGCAAACGGGTTACGGGATCGAGTGTGTCAATCGGGTTCAAAAATTACCTTAGTCCATTTGACCTCATACACGATTTTTAAAGTTTCATATATAAAAAGTAAAGTTAAGTTAATAACTATTAACTATAAATCTCATGAATCATAGTTCATAATCAACTATATTTAAATAGCAATAACCTATTAAGAAGTCAACCCCATGTTACAAATTTTGAACATCGCAGAAAATGACATGACAAAACCCATTACTAAACCCTCTACCATGTGCTACCCAAATGGGAACTATGATGGGTTTTCAACAGGTCAAGCCCATTGAGGTCATTTTGCGATGAGTACTCATACCCTCTAATTTAAAATGTAATTGAATTTTTTATTTTAAAGATGTACTAACAATTCTTTTGATGAAGCCCACAAGCCATATTCAAGGATCCATTCAGAAGTGATGCTTCTGTGAAAATCTTTAGTAACCCTGAAGTCGAATAGGAGGTTGAATGGTAAATAACCTTAAGCCCTGTTTTTTTTCCGGGACTTTAATCATCGCCATGTACAGTTTTAAATGAACATGCGGCTTGATTGTAGGTGTTTTTAGTCGTCGTTGTAGTGACCCGAAATTTTCCATGTTTATATATATTAATTGAGATTGATATTTACATGATTAAATGTTTCCAACATGTTAAGCAATCAAACTTGTTAAGACTTGATTAATTGAAATATGTTTCATATAGACAATTGACCACCCAAGTTGACCGGTGATTCACGAACGTTAAAACTTGTAAAAACTATATGATGACATATATATGGATATATATATAGTTAACATGATACTATGATAAGTAAACATATCATTAAGTATATTAACAATGAACTACATATGTAAAAACAAGACTACTAACTTAATGATTTTTAAACGAGACATATATGTAACGATTATCGTTGTAAAAACATTTAATGTATATATATCATATTAAGAGATATTCATGCATGATAATATCATGATAATATAATAATTTAAAATCTCATTTGATATTATAAACATTGGGTTAACAACATTTAACAAGATCGTTAACCTAAAGGTTTCAAAACAACACTTACATGTAACGACTAACGATGACTTAACGACTCAGTTAAAATGTATATACATGTAGTGTTTTAATATGTATTTATACACTTTTGAAAGACTTCAATACACTTATCAAAATACTTCTACTTAACAAAAATGCTTACAATTACATCCTCGTTCAGTTTCATCAACAATTCTACTCGTATGCACCCGTATTCGTACTCGTACAATACACAGCTTTTAGATGTATGTACTATTGGTATATACACTCCAATGATCAGCTTTTAGCAGCCCATGTGAGTCACCTAACACATGTGGGAACCATCATTTGGCAACTAGCATGAAATATCTCATAAAATTACAAAAATATGAGTAATCATTCATGACTTATTTACATGAAAACAAAATTACATATCCTTTATATCTAATCCATACACCAACGACCAAAAACACCTACAAACACTTTCATTCTTCAATTTTCTTCATCTAATTGATCTCTCTCAAGTTCTATCTTCAAGTTCTAAGTGTTCTTCATATATTCTACAAGTTCTAGTTACATAAAATCAAGAATACTTTCAAGTTTGCTAGCTCACTTCCAATCTTGTAAGGTGATCATCCAACCTCAAGAAATCTTTGTTTCTTACAGTAGGTTATCATTCTAATACAAGGTAATAATCATATTCAAACTTTGGTTCAATTTCTATAACTATAACAATCTTATTTCAAGTGATGATCTTACTTGAACTTATTTTCGTGTCATGATTCTGCTTCAAGAACTTCGAGCCATCCAAGGATCCATTGAAGCTAGATCCATTTTTCTATTTTCCAGTAGGTTTATCCAAGGAACTTAAGGTAGTAATGATGTTCATAACATCATTCAATTCATACATATAAAGCTATCTTATTCGAAGGTTTAAACTTGTAATCACTAGAACATAGTTTAGTTAATTCTAAACTTGTTCGCAAACAAAAGTTAATCCTTCTAACTTGACTTTTAAAATCAACTAAACACATATTCTATATCTATATGATATGCTAACTTAATGATTTAAAACCTGGAAACACGAAAAACACCGTAAAACCGGATTTACGCCGTCGTAGTAACACCGCGGGCTGTTTTGGGTTAGTTAATTAAAAACTATGATAAACTTTGATTTAAAAGTTATTATTCTGAGAAAATGATTTTTATTATGAACATGAAACTATATCCAAAAATTATGGTTAAACTCAAACTGGAAGTATGTTTTCTAAAATGGTCATCTAGACGTCGTTCTTTCGACTGAAATGACTACCTTTACAAAAACGACTTGCAACTTATTTTTTTGACTATAAACCTATACTTTTTATGTTTAGATTTATAAAATAGAGTTCAATATGAAACCATAGCAATTTGATTCACTCAAAACGGATTTAAAATGAAGAAGTTATGGGTAAAACAAGATTGGATAATTTTTCTCATTTTAGCTACGTGAAAATTGGTAACAAATCTATTCCAACCATAACTTAATCAACTTGTATTGTGTAACGACCCGCACTTTTTCGATCATACTATACTTATAAGATTAATATTTACATAAATTAAACCTTGCCAACATGATAAGCAATCCAAATTGTCGAGACTTATATTTCCGAAAAGAGTTTTACACAACGTTTGACCGTCTAGTTTGACCGATGATATCACGAACTATACAATATATGATAATTATACGTTTGTGTATATAAATGTATATATACATATTTAACATGATTAATAAATGTTTTAATATCTCATTTTGTATTAATAACAACAAGTTATATGTGTATTTTGAAACTACTAACTTAAGTTTTCAAAACGATAACTATACGTAACGTTATTTGACATAAATACTTAAGACTTATAATGTTTATACATATATCGTATAAGTAATGTATTTAATCACTTTTAAGAACTTAAATACATAAAATCATATAAGTGTATTCACAAAAGATAGCTATATTTGAATCCTCATTTCATTTTTCACAAAATTTCTATACGTATACCTAGAGTATTTGTACTCGTATCATACCTAGCTCCTATACGTATTCACTAATAGTAAATACACATCAAAATCACCACCTAACCAGCCATTATTCATGCCCTTAGAGCTAGGTAATTACTTTTGAATCATTGCAAGACTAATTACAAAAATACAAACTAGAATTTTGTCATGTTATCCTTAAAGATCACATTTTTAGGAGTATATATGTATCATCATTTTTGATTCATTTTTACTTCAATCTCTTAACTAAAAACACACACTCTTTCTTACTCTCTAAACTCCATAACAACCCAGCAAAATTCCATAAAGATCTAGCTTCAAAAACCATACTAAAACACCATAAGAAAACCATACAAAAACATTTCAAGAAAACCCTCCAAGAACACCAACTTACTTCCAATCTTTCATCCACTTCTATCACCCTTTTGATTCTAGCTTCTTACTCCTCTTTTACAGCAAACTTATCCAAGGAACTTGAGGTAGAATCTATGTTCATAACCTTATTCGATTCATATATATATAGCTATCTTATTTTGTGGTACAAAAGTTTAACAACAAGAACATAGTTTGAATGTTTTCAAACTTGTTTGCAAACTAAATAGATCCTTCTAACTTAACTTTTAAAATACTTCAAGACCTGTAATATAACTTATGTATATGCTAATTTAACAAGGTAAAACTTGGTTTTTCAAAGTATAAGTATTTTTAGAAAAATGGTCATTAAATGATTTTGTTGTAACAAAAATGTTTAACTTCATATGTTTCACTAATGTTTCACTTATGCCGTATGATTTTGAATACAAACCAAGGTATTTACAGTTCATAGTCTTAAAGAAGAACTCGATCCAAGAAGATGGCAATTTGAATCAACGAAAACGGATTTGTAACGAAGAAACTATGACCGAAACAAAATTGGTTATCCTAGATCATTTCAACTACGGGATCAATTGGAAAAAAATGATATAAATCACATATTTCTAAGATAACATGATATTTTATATATATGTACTTATAATTCAATTTTATATGGTTCAGGATCACCCGTAAACAACACGAGAAGATTAATCATAAGATCCCATGATTGTACGCAACACGTCATTTGACAACACCGGTACTTTATGTACGCAACACGTCATTTGACAACACCGGTACCATGGGTCAAGATTAATCTCGACCAATACATATACGATGGGGTTTTATTTATTTCGTTGGGGGTTTTGTTTATTGCGGGTATATTAAACATCTAAAAATGAACCATTAAAAATTGAATTACTAACATCGGAATGCTAACTACGGACTAAGGAAATATTCAAAATATTAAAAGTATAACAAGTATATATATATATATAACGTTTGTTTTAAAATGAAAACATATTGATATATTATATATGGATAGGTTCGTGATATCAACCGGAAGACCGAGTCAAATTATATATATCATCAAGACAAGAGTGAGTATATAGTCCCACTTTTAAACTCTAAATATTTCGGGATGAGAATACATGTATTTTATGTTTTACATTATGGACACAAGTAACTGAAAAATATATTCTACGTTGAGTTGTACCACTGGCATACTTCCCTGTAGCTTGGTAACTAATATTTACAGCGGTAATGTAAACGCGAATCCTGTTGATAGATCTATCGGGCCTGACAACCCCAATCGGACTGGACGACCAGTATTCAACGGTTGCACAGTACTTCGTTTTGTGACTACACTTGGTACGGTGTAGTAAGATTTCATATTAAAGGGAATATGCGACGTGAAAATGTTAAGTATGGTTACCAAGTGCTCAACCACTTAGAATATTTTTATTGAAATGTTTATATACAAAATCTTGTGGTCTATATATATATATTGCTGCGCACTAAACCTATATCTCACCAACTTTATGTTGACGTTTTTAAACATGTTTATTCTCAGGTGATAATTAAAGCTTCCGCTGCATTATGTTGAATCTAAGCAGGATCATGCGTACTCATATTTGTGTCAAAAATAAAACTGCATATCCGAGGACGTGTGTTGTAAAATATGCTAGAAATCGTGTTGTTATTATCATTTGTAAAGTTTGTAAGTCGAAGATTATCGTTAAACGATAATCATCTTTTTATTGTCTAAAGCTTGTAACAAAAATAATGGTTTGGTTTGTAATGTATAATATATGCAGTTTTCCTTTTTTAAAAATGTCGCATATAGAGGTCAATACCTCGCAATGAAATCATACGTTATCTAACACGTTCTTATGGTTAAGGACGGGTTATGACATGTGGTATCAGAGCGTTGGTCTTAGCGAACCAGGTCTGCATTAGTGTGTCTAACCGAGAAGCCGTTAGGATACATTAGTAAGTCTGGACTTTGACCGGGTCTGATTTAAAAAAAAAAAAAACATTGCTTATCACTGTTGGTTAAAATTTATATGTAAATATTATATAAGTACTAATGGGTTAGTTGTTGTGTGATAGATGTCGAGCTCAAAAATTGTTATCACAATCAACGACTCCGAATCAGAATCTTCAGATGGCGTTCCAGTCATTAACCTGTCCGATGACGAAAATGATATCCTTGGGGAAGACTCACAAATTCCAGATGAACCAACTATAGAGAACCCGGAAAGTGAACCCGAGGAGGAAAGTGAACCCGAGGAGGAAAGTGAACCCGAGGAGGAAAGTGAACCCGAGGAAGAAATACAGGAAATTACAAAAGACGAGTTCGAACTAGGAAAGAAACGAAAGGCTAATGAATTAGAAAATCCAAATTCCGAGTTTAATGAGAATGATGTGGCACCAATTCCACTCAACACTACCACCCCTATCCCCGCTATTCCTATTCGTTCTGTCCCGGCATCCAGTTCTTCAGTCCCACAGCCAAAATATAGGCAGACAGTTAGGATAAGCGTTAAGCAAATCTTTGTGTCTAAACGTCCTAGAAAATAGATCAAACGATGCGCTGCTGTGTCAAACCATGGAACCGAATAATGTTTTGTATAATATTAATAGTGTGGTTTGCTTAATGTTCGATGTAAGATAAGCATATGTAAAATATTGAAGTATGAAATGCAATAATTTTCCATGGTTAAGTATTATTTAGATTGTAGTAATTGATTCTGTACTAAGCTATTAAGTATGAACATTAACGGGTAGGTACTACCCAAGATATAATTATAAAACGCTAATAAGAAGAAAAGGCTTTTATAATAATACCTAGTTCATATTATTAATAAGCTATAATGTACTATAAATACACACTACATCTATAATAATCCATGTGAATAATTATTTTCTTTCATTAGGAAATGGCGCGATTGAATCGAATGACGGAACAAGAACTCGAGGAACTCATCAACCAGCGAGTGAACGACAGAATGTTATGGGTTGAGGCTGCAAGAGCTGCTGCAGTTAATCCAAATCCTCGTGTAGGATGCTCCTACAAGACGTTCCAAGCTTGCAAGCCATCATCATTCAGTGGAATGGAAGGACCTATCGGTTTAACCCGATGGATAGAAAAGATGGAGACGGTGTTCAAAATCAGCGGTTGTGATGAAAAAGACATGACCAAGTTTGCATCGTGCACTTTACAAGATAGTGCACTCACATGGTGGAAGAATTATGTGAAGGCGGTAGGAGGAGATGTAGCTTATGATACTCCATGGGAAGAATTCAAAGCAATGATAATCACCGAGTATTGTCCAAGGAATGAGGTTATTAAGTTAGAAGATGAGTTACGAAGTTTGAAGGTGGTTGGTACTGAAATCATCAACTACAATCAGCGATTCATGGAATTGGTTTTACTATGTCCTGAATTGGTTCCAACCGAAGAACGGAAGATTGAAATGTACAAAGCTGGTTTGCCCAAAAAGGTCAAGGCAAATGTTACAGCATCGAAACCTAAGACAATTCATGAAGCTATAACCATGGCAAACGAGCTAATGGATCAGGTCATCATGGATAAGAAAGTATCCAATACTGATGTGAAGGTATCAGGTAACAAAAGAAAGTGGAATGGAAATTATGATCGAGGTAACCAACAACAATCTTTTAAGAAACAAGAAAACACGCAAGGTGCGGGTAGTGGTTTAAGCTTTGGTTATAAAGGACAAAATCCTTTATGCAACCGTTGCCACAAACATCACTTTGGTTACTGTAGTGTGTTGTGCACCAAATGCAATCGACAGGGACATCTTGCTGAAGATTGTAAGGCTCTCGTTACAAATGCAAACGGTAGCAAGACTCCTGCCACCAACGCAAATAGAACTGCTTTGGCTAACATTACTTGTTTTGGGTGTGGAAAACAAGGTCACTATAAGAGCCAGTGCCCGAATCAGAATGACGGACCTGCACGTGGAAGAGCGTTTGTTATTAATGCTAGAGAGGCACGAGAAGACCCGGAGCTTGTTACGGGTACGTTTACCATTAATAACTTATCAGCATCTATTTTATTTGATACTGGCGCCGATAGAAGTTATGTGTGTAAAAATTTTTACACTAAATTGAATTGTCCATCATTACCTTTAGATGCTAAGTACTTGATTGAGTTAGCTAATGGTAAACTAATTAAAGCCGATAAAATTTGTCGTGATTGTGAAATAAATCTAGCCGGAGAAACGTTTAAAATCGACTTAATACCCGTAGAATTAGGAGGTTTTGATGTAATAGTCGGCATGGACTGGATGTCCAAAATAGGAGCGGAAGTTGTTTGTGCTAAGAAGGCAATTCGTATTCCTGGTAAGGATAAAATACCGGTGATGATTTATGGAGAGAAGGGTAATTCAAAGCTAAAACTCATTAGCTGTTTGAAAGCCAAGAAGTGTTTAGAAAAGGGATGTTATGCTATTCTAGCACATGTTAATAAAGTTGAAAAGAAAGAAAAGTGTATCAACGACGTGCCTGTGGCAAGAGATTTTCCTGAAGTTTTTCCGGAAGAATTACCGGGATTACCTCCATTTAGATCGGTAGAATTTCAAATAGATTTAGTACCAGGAGCTGCACCAGTGGCTCGTGCTCCATATAGACTTGCACCGTCCGAGTTAAAAGAACTTCAAAGTCAGTTAAAAGAATTACTGGACCGTGGATTCATACGACCGAGTACTTCACCGTGGGGAGCTCCAATTTTGTTTGTTAAGAAGAAAGATGGATCTTTTAGGATGTGTATAGACTATCGTGAATTAAATAAGTTAACTATCAAGAATCGATATCCACTACCGAGAATTGATGACTTATTTGATCAATTGCAAGGATCATGTGTTTATTCAAAAATCGACTTAAGATCGGGCTATCATCAACTACGCGTCAAAGAAGAGGACATTCCGAAAACTGCTTTTCGGACACGTTATGGTCATTACGAATTTTTGGTTATGCCGTTTGGATTGACAAATGCGCCAGCTGTATTCATGGACCTCATGAATCGAGTTTGTAGTCCGTATTTAGATAAGTTTGTTATCGTTTTCATTGATGATATTCTTATCTATTCCAAGAGTGAGCAAGAGCATGAAGAGCATTTAAGGTTGATATTGGAGTTGTTAAGAAAAGAACAGCTATATGCTAAATTTTCTAAGTGTGCTTTTTGGTTGAAAGAAGTGCAATTTCTTGGCCATGTTGTTAATAGCGAAGGAATTCAGGTTGATCCAGCAAAAACTGAAGCTATTGAAAAATGGGAGACTCCTAAGACACCAACACAGATACGCCAATTTTTGGGTTTAGCCGGTTATTATAGAAGGTTTATTCAAGATTTTTCCCGAATAGCTAAGCCATTGACAGCGTTAACGCAAAAAGGGAAGAAATATGAATGGACCTCGGAGCAGGAGAACGCATTTCAAATACTGAAGAAGAAGTTAACTACGGCGCCTATTTTATCGTTACCTGAAGGGAACGATGATTTTGAAATATATTGTGACGCTTCGCGACAAGGTTTTGGTTGTGTTCTTATGCAACGAAAGAAAGTAATTGCATTTGCATCCCGACAATTGAAGATTCACGAGCGGAATTATACGACGCATGATCTAGAACTGGGAGCAGTCGTGTTTGCATTGAAGATGTGGAGACACTACTTGTATGGGGTTAAATTCACTGTGTTTACTGATCATAAAAGCCTTCAACATATTTTTGATTAGAAACAATTGAACATGAGGCAACGTAGGTGGGTCGAGTTAATAAACGACTATGATTGTGAAATTCGTTATCATCCCGGGAAAGCGAACGTGGTGGCCGACGCTCTAAGCAGAAAGGAACGAGAACCAATTCGAGTACGAGCGATGAACATAAAAATTCGCATGAATCTCAACTCACAAATCAAAGAAGTTCAACGAGAAGCACTTACTAAAGAAAATATAGGAAATGAAATAATGAAGAAGTATGAGAAGCAACTCGTTATGCGGGAAGATGGAATTCGATATTTTGCAAATCGTATTTGGGTACCGAAGTTGGGTGGATTAAGGAAGTTGATATTGAACGAGGCACATAAGACAAGATATTCGATACATCCTGGAGTTGGAAAGATGTACCAAGATCTTAAGACGCATTATTGGTGGCCTAATTTAAAAACAGACGTTGCAACATATGTTGGGGAGTGTTTAACTTGTTCCAAGGTTAAAGCAGAACACCAGAAGCCGTCAGGGTTACTTCAACAACCAGAAATTCCAGAATGGAAATGGGACGGTATTACCATGGATTTCATCACAAAGTTACCAAAGACTGCCTGGGGATATGACACCATTTGGGTGATTGTTGATCGTCTCACCAAGTCTGCACATTTCTTGCCTATAAAGGAAACGGATAGAATGGAGAAACTATTACGATTGTATATAAAGGAAGTTGTTTCAAGGCATGGGATACCTATTTCCATTATATCCGATCGTGATAGTAGATTTACCTCAAAGTTTTGGCAATCACTACAGGAGGCACTAGGAACTCGGTTGGATATGAGTACCGCATATCATCCACAAACCGATGGACAGAGTGAGAGAACGATTCAGACTCTCGAAGACATGCTCAGGGCATGTGTGATCGATTTTGGAAACGGATGGGATAAATATTTACCGTTAGCAGAATTCTCGTATAATAATAGTTATCATGCGAGCATTGGAGCTGCGCCATTCGAAGCATTGTACGGAAGGAAGTGTAGATCTCCTATCTGTTGGAATGAAGTAGGAGATCGACAATTAACTGGTCCCGAGATCATACATGAAACGACTGAGAAGATAGTGCAAATCAAGGATAGATTGAAAACAGCCCGTAGTCGCCAAAAGAGCTACGCCGATGTTCGAAGGAAACCATTAGAGTTTCAGGTCGGGGACATGGTTATGCTAAAGGTGTCACCTTGGAAAGGTGTAATACGTTTCGGCAAAAGGGGTAAATTGAACCCAAGATACGTAGGCCCGTTCAAGATCATCGAACGCATTGGACCGGTAGCTTATCGGCTCGAGTTACCGCAACAACTCGCCGGAGTACATAATACCTTTCACGTCTCGAACCTTAAGAAGTGTCTTGCAAAGGAAGACCTCACCATTCCTCTTGAAGAAATCCATGTCGACGAGAAACTACAATTCATCGAAGAACCAATCGAAATCATGGACCGTGAAGTTAAACAACTCAAACAGAGCAATATACCAATTGTTAAGGTTCGTTGGAATGCTAGAAGAGGTCCTGAGTTTACTTGGGAACGAGAGGATCAGATGAAACGAAAGTATCCGCACTTGTTTCTCGATAACGCAAAATAGGTACAATTTTAAAATTTCGGGACGAAATTTATTTAACGGGGAGGTAATGTAACGACCCGCACTTTTTCGATCATACTATACTTATAAGATTAATATTTACATAAATTAAACCTTGCCAACATGATAAGCAATCCAAATTGTCGAGACTTATATTTCCGAAAAGAGTTTTACACAACGTTTGACCGTCTAGTTTGACCGATGATATCACGAACTATACAATATATGATAATTATACGTTTGTGTATATAAATGTATATATACATATTTAACATGATTAATAAATGTTTTAATATCTCATTTTGTATTAATAACAACAAGTTATATGTGTATTTTGAAACTACTAACTTAAGTTTTCAAAACGATAACTATACGTAACGTTATTTGACATAAATACTTAAGACTTATAATGTTTATACATATATCGTATAAGTAATGTATTTAATCACTTTTAAGAACTTAAATACATAAAATCATATAAGTGTATTCACAAAAGATAGCTATATTTGAATCCTCATTTCATTTTTCACAAAATTTCTATACGTATACCTAGAGTATTTGTACTCGTATCATACCTAGCTCCTATACGTATTCACTAATAGTAAATACACATCAAAATCACCACCTAACCAGCCATTATTCATGCCCTTAGAGCTAGGTAATTACTTTTGAATCATTGCAAGACTAATTACAAAAATACAAACTAGAATTTTGTCATGTTATCCTTAAAGATCACATTTTTAGGAGTATATATGTATCATCATTTTTGATTCATTTTTACTTCAATCTCTTAACTAAAAACACACACTCTTTCTTACTCTCTAAACTCCATAACAACCCAGCAAAATTCCATAAAGATCTAGCTTCAAAAACCATACTAAAACACCATAAGAAAACCATACAAAAACATTTCAAGAAAACCCTCCAAGAACACCAACTTACTTCCAATCTTTCATCCACTTCTATCACCCTTTTGATTCTAGCTTCTTACTCCTCTTTTACAGCAAACTTATCCAAGGAACTTGAGGTAGAATCTATGTTCATAACCTTATTCGATTCATATATATATAGCTATCTTATTTTGTGGTACAAAAGTTTAACAACAAGAACATAGTTTGAATGTTTTCAAACTTGTTTGCAAACTAAATAGATCCTTCTAACTTAACTTTTAAAATACTTCAAGACCTGTAATATAACTTATGTATATGCTAATTTAACAAGGTAAAACTTGGTTTTTCAAAGTATAAGTATTTTTAGAAAAATGGTCATTAAATGATTTTGTTGTAACAAAAATGTTTAACTTCATATGTTTCACTAATGTTTCACTTATGCCGTATGATTTTGAATACAAACCAAGGTATTTACAGTTCATAGTCTTAAAGAAGAACTCGATCCAAGAAGATGGCAATTTGAATCAACGAAAACGGATTTGTAACGAAGAAACTATGACCGAAACAAAATTGGTTATCCTAGATCATTTCAACTACGGGATCAATTGGAAAAAAATGATATAAATCACATATTTCTAAGATAACATGATATTTTATATATATGTACTTATAATTCAATTTTATATGGTTCAGGATCACCCGTAAACAACACGAGAAGATTAATCATAAGATCCCATGATTGTACGCAACACGTCATTTGACAACACCGGTACTTTATGTACGCAACACGTCATTTGACAACACCGGTACCATGGGTCAAGATTAATCTCGACCAATACATATACGATGGGGTTTTATTTATTTCGTTGGGGGTTTTGTTTATTGCGGGTATATTAAACATCTAAAAATGAACCATTAAAAATTGAATTACTAACATCGGAATGCTAACTACGGACTAAGGAAATATTCAAAATATTAAAAGTATAACAAGTATATATATATATATAACGTTTGTTTTAAAATGAAAACATATTGATATATTATATATGGATAGGTTCGTGATATCAACCGGAAGACCGAGTCAAATTATATATATCATCAAGACAAGAGTGAGTATATAGTCCCACTTTTAAACTCTAAATATTTCGGGATGAGAATACATGTATTTTATGTTTTACATTATGGACACAAGTAACTGAAAAATATATTCTACGTTGAGTTGTACCACTGGCATACTTCCCTGTAGCTTGGTAACTAATATTTACAGCGGTAATGTAAACGCGAATCCTGTTGATAGATCTATCGGGCCTGACAACCCCAATCGGACTGGACGACCAGTATTCAACGGTTGCACAGTACTTCGTTTTGTGACTACACTTGGTACGGTGTAGTAAGATTTCATATTAAAGGGAATATGCGACGTGAAAATGTTAAGTATGGTTACCAAGTGCTCAACCACTTAGAATATTTTTATTGAAATGTTTATATACAAAATCTTGTGGTCTATATATATATATTGCTGCGCACTAAACCTATATCTCACCAACTTTATGTTGACGTTTTTAAACATGTTTATTCTCAGGTGATAATTAAAGCTTCCGCTGCATTATGTTGAATCTAAGCAGGATCATGCGTACTCATATTTGTGTCAAAAATAAAACTGCATATCCGAGGACGTGTGTTGTAAAATATGCTAGAAATCGTGTTGTTATTATCATTTGTAAAGTTTGTAAGTCGAAGATTATCGTTAAACGATAATCATCTTTTTATTGTCTAAAGCTTGTAACAAAAATAATGGTTTGGTTTGTAATGTATAATATATGCAGTTTTCCTTTTTTAAAAATGTCGCATATAGAGGTCAATACCTCGCAATGAAATCATACGTTATCTAACACGTTCTTATGGTTAAGGACGGGTTATGACATATTGTATATTATGTAATCTTGAGATACCATAGACACGTATACAATGTTTCAACCTATCATGTCGACACATCTATATATATTTCAGAACAACCATAGACACTCTATATGTGAATGTTGGAGTTAGCTATACAGGGTTGAGGTTGATTCCAAAATATATATAGTTTGAGTTGTGATCAATACTGAGATACGTATACACTGGGTCGTGGATTGATTCAAGATAATATTTATCGATTTATTTCTGTACATCTAACTGTGGACAACTAGTTGTAGGTTACTAACGAGGACAGCTGACTTAATAAACTTAAAACATCAAAATATATTAAAAGTGTTGTAAATATATTTTGAACATACTTTGATATATATGTATATATTGTTATAGGTTCGTGAATCAACCAGTGGCCAAGTCTTACTTCTCGACGAAGTAAAAATCTGTGAAAGTGAGTTATAGTCCCACTTTTAAAATCTAATATTTTTGGGATGAGAATACATGCAGGTTTTATAAATGATTTACAAAATAGACACAAGTACGTGAAACTACATTCTATGGTTGAATTATCGAAATCGAATATGCCCCTTTTTATTAAGTCTGGTAATCTAAGAATTAGGGAACAGACACCCTAATTGACGCGAATCCTAAAGATAGATCTATTGGGCCTAACAAACCCCATCCAAAGTACCGGATGCTTTAGTACTTCGAAATTTATATCATATCCGAAGGGTGTCCCGGAATGATGGGGATATTCTTATATATGCATCTTGTTAATGTCAGTTACCAGGTGTTCACCATATGAATAATTTTTATCTCTATGTATGGGATGTGTATTGAAATATGAAATCTTGTGGTCTATTATTATGATTTGATATATATAGGTTAAACCTATAACTCACCAACATTTTTGTTGACGTTTTAAGCATGTTTATTCTCAGGTGATTATTAAGAGCTTTCACTGTCACATACTTAAATAAGGACGAGATTTGGAGTCCATGCTTGTATGATATTGTGTAAAAACTGCATTCAAGAAAATTATTTTGTTGTAACATATTTGTATTGTAAACCATTATGTAATGGTCGTGTGTAAACAGGATATTTTAGATTATCATTATTTGATAATCTACGTAAAGCTTTTTAAAACCTTTATCTATGAAATAAAGGTTATGATTTGTTTTAAAAATGAATGCAGTATTTGAAAAACGTCTCATATAGAGGTCAAAACCTCGCAACGAAATCAATTAATATGGAACATTTTTAATCAATAAGAACGGGACATTTCAGTTGGTATCCGAGCGTTGGTCTTAGAGAACCAGAATTTTGCATTAGTGTATCTTATCGAGTTTGTTAGGATGCAATAGTGAGTCTGGACTTCGACCGTGTTTACTTGAAAAATGATTGCTTAACAAATTTTGTTGGAAACTATATATTTTTAACATGTGAATATTATGTGATATATTAATCTCTTAACGCGTTTGATATTATGTGGTAGATGTCTACCTCTAGAACAAGTCCCATTGACTCACCTAATAATAATGAAGAGTCAAATGTAAATTGGAATGATTCGTGGACTGATTCACAAGTTCCCGAAGAGGAACCGGAAGAAGAGTCGGAACCGGAAGAAGAATCGGAACCGGATGAAGAAATAGAACCGGTGGGGGAAATAATAAAATGGTTAAGTAAAAGAAAATCCTCAACCAACTGACCAAGGTTAATTATGGTCAATGGTGTTTCCGCCAAGGAAGCAAAATATTGGGAGGATTACCAATTCTCCGATGAATCGGATTCCGACGAGAATTCCGATGATGTTATAGAAATTACCCCAACTGAATTTAAAAAGGCAAAAGAAAATAATAAGGGAAACGGCATAAAAATAGAGAAATCTAATTCCAACCCCGATGAACTTTATATGTATCGTCAACCCCCGAAGTCCTTAAGTTGTAAAAATGACCCGGGAACCTCTAAACCACCAGGTTTTTCTAAACCAATGTGGAAAACGACGGCTCGTATTAGGGGAACATCATATATCCCTAGAAACTTGGCAAAACGAACCAAAACCGAAGAAGAAGAAACAAGCGAGTCGGAATAAGATAGTTGTATTCGTGTGGTGTAATATATGTAATATAGTGTGCTTATGCTTTATGATATATGTAAAAATTGCTTGTATTAATAAGTATTTTTTTTCTTCTAACTCTTGTCTATTTTACAGTATAAAAACACAAAATGGATAGACAATCCAATATTTTAAGAGACCTACCCGGAGACATGATTGATGAAATCTTATCTAGAGTCGGTCAGAATTCTTCGGCACAACTATTTAAGGCGAGATCAGTTTGTAAGACATTCGAAGAATGTTCCAAGAATGCCTTGGTTTATAAAAGGCTTTCGTTCGAAAGATGGGGGATATCACATTGGGAAATCCATAAGTTACGATGTGTTTACTTTGACGCATATATTGCGGGGAACCCAAATGCTATTTTACGCAATGGGTTAAGAAATTATTTTGACTCAATATATCCGAATATTGGACTTCGTGATTTAGAAAAAGCGGCTAACATGCAACATAAAGAAGCATGTTATACTTACGGATTAGTAATGTTCGCTTCTCACCAAAGTGAGAACAAGAACATCGGGCTACAACTATTAAACAAAACGTTCCCACAAGTGACGGAGTCGGTAATTGGGGTAAGAAACGAGGTTTTTAGATTGTTACGGGACTGTTGGACATTACGTAACCCTCGTCCCTTTGATGACGTTACAACACGCTGTCTTATCAACGGCCATAACGGTTATGTTCCACAAGACCAAGGTTGGGAAGTAATTCTAGTAAAACCAGAATGCATGACTTGTTTCCGGACGTATGAATTACGTGTCTTTATTGCCTTTGCTGAACGACTTGTGTACTAGCTAGAATTATCTTCACAACCATCTTGTATCAAATTTATTGTGTGCTATATTTCATGCTATATGTAAAATAAGCGGTATTGTAAGTTTGTAAAATATTGTGTAAAAGTTTGAATGCGAAATATTATTATAATCAGTTTTTCATATAGAATTGTAGTAGTTGAATTGTATATTAGCTACTAAGTATGAACTTAACGGGTAGGTACTACCCGAATTTAAACTTATAAAACGCTAATATGAAGAAAAAGCTTTTATAAATGAGTTCATATTATGCTACGAAATACTATTAACTACTCTTAATATTCTGTATGATTAACTTGTTCCATTTGACTATTTTGAAGGAAATGGCACCGACTACTCGACACACCGTGAATATGAATGAAGAGGAATTCCGTACTTTTCTAGCTTCAAACATAGCCGCCGTACAGGCTGCACTACATACCAACAATAACCTTGGATCTAGCAGTACAGGAAATCGTGTAGGATGCACCTACAAAGAATTCACTGCCTGCAAACCTTTGGAATTTGATGGAATCGAAGGACCGATCGGATTGAAACGGTGGACCGAGAAGGTCGAATCGGTGTTTGCCATAAGTAAGTGTACTGAAGAGGACAAAGTGAAGTACGCTACGCATACCTTCACAGGTTCTGCGTTAACATGGTGGAATACCTATCTAGAGCAAGTGGGACAAGACGATGCGTACGCACTACCGTGGTCAGCATTCAAGCACTTGATGAACGAGAAGTACCGTCCCAGAACCGAGGTCAATAAGCTCAAGACAGAACTTAGAGGGTTACGAACCCAAGGATTTGATATTACCACGTACGAAAGACGATTCACAGAATTGTGCCTATTGTGTCCGGGAGCATTCGAAGATGAGGAAGAGAAGATCGACGCGTTTGTGAAAGGATTACCGGAAAGAATCCAAGAAGATATAAGTTCACACGAGCCCGCCTCCATACAACAGGCATGTAGAATGGCTCACAAACTAGTGAACCAGATTGAAGAAAGAATTAAAGAACAGACTGCTGAAGAGGCCAATGTGAAGCAAGTCAAAAGAAAGTGGGAGGAAAACGGTGATAAGAATCACCAATACAACAACAACAGCAATTACAATAATAATCGCAACAATTATCCCAACAATCGCAACATCAATCGCAACTACAACAAATGGCCCAACAACAACAACAACAACAACAACAGTAACTACAACAATCATCCCAACAACAATAATAACCGCAACAACAACAACAATCAGAAGCAGCTATGCCAAAGGTGTGAAAAGTATCACTCGGGGTTCTGCACCAAATTTTGCAACAAGTGTAAAAGAAATGGTCATAGCACGGCGAGGTGTGAGGTCTACGGACCAGGGGTTAATAGAACGAAAGGAACAAATGGTGTCGGAACGAGTAATGGCGGAACAAGTAGTGTCGGAGCAAGTTATGCCAATGTAGTTTGTTATAAATGTGGAAAACCGGGCCACATTATTAGAAATTGCCCGAACCAGGAGAACACGAATGGACAAGGCCGCGGAAGAGTTTTCAATATTAATGCGGCAGAGGCACAGGAAGACCCGGAGCTTGTTACGGGTACGTTTCTTATTGACAATAAACCTGCTTACGTTTTATTTGATTCGGGTGCGGATAGAAGCTATATGAGTAGAGATTTTTGTGCTAAATTAAGTTGTCCATTGACGCCTTTGGATAGTAAATTTTTACTCGAATTAGCAAATGGTAAATTAATTTCAGCAGATAATATATGTCGGAATCGAGAAATTAAACTGGTTAGCGAAACATTTAAGATTGATTTGACACCAGTAGAGTTAGGGAGTTTTGATGTGATAATCGGTATGGACTGGGTGAAAGAAGTGAAAGCAGAGATCGTTTGTTACAAAAATGCAATTCGCATTATACGGGAAAAAGGAAAACCCTTAATGGTGTACGGAGAAAAGGGCAACACGAAGCTACATCTTATTAGTAATTTGAAGGCACAAAAACTATTAAGAAAAGGTTGCTATGCTGTTCTAGCACACGTCGAGAAAGTACAAACTGAAGAAAAGAGCATCAATGATGTTCCCATTGCAAAAGAATTTCCCGATGTATTTCTGAAAGAATTACCGGGATTACCCCCACATCGATCCGTTGAATTTCAAATAGATCTTGTACCAGGAGCTGCACCAATAGCTCGTGCTCCTTACAGACTCACACCCAGCGAGATGAAAGAACTGCAAAGCCAATTACAAGAACTTTTAGAGCGTGGTTTCATTCGACCAAGCACATCACCGTGGGGAGCTCCTGTTTTGTTTGTCAAGAAGAAAGATGGTACATTCAGGTTGTGTATCGACTACCGAGAGTTAAACAAACTTACCATCAAGAACCGCTACCCATTACCGAGAATCGACGACTTATTTGATCAACTACAAGGCTCGTCTGTTTATTCAAAGATTGACTTACGTTCCGGGTATCATCAAATGCGGGTGAAAGAAGATGATATTCCAAAGACTGCTTTCAGAACACGTTACGGTCATTACGAGTTTATGGTCATGCTGTTTGGTTTAACTAATGCACCAGCTGTGTTCATGGACCTTATGAACCGAGTGTGTGGACCATACCTTGACAAGTGTGTCATTGTTTTCATTGATGACATACTTATTTACTCAAAGAATGACCAAGAACACGGTGAACATTTGAGAAAGGTGTTAGAAGTATTGAGGAAGGAAGAATTGTACGCTAAGTTTTCAAAGTGTGCATTTTGGTTGGAAGAAGTTCAATTCCTCGGTCACATAGTGAACAAAGAAGGTATTAAGGTGGATCCGGCAAAGATAGAAACTGTTGAAAAGTGGGAAACCCCGAAAACTCCGAAACACATACGCCAGTTTTTAGGACTAGCTGGTTACTACAGAAGGTTCATCCAAGACTTTTCCAGAATAGCAAAACCCTTGACTGTATTAACGCATAAAGGGAAGAAATTTGAATGGAATGATGAACAGGAGAAAGCGTTTCAGTTATTGAAGAAAAAGCTAACTACGGCACCTATATTGTCATTGCCTGAAGGGAATGATGATTTTGTGATTTATTGTGACGCATCAAAGCAAGGTCTCGGTTGTGTATTAATGCAATGAACGAAGGTGATTGCTTATGCGTCTAGACAATTGAAGATTCACGAACAAAATTATACGACGCATGATTTGGAATTAGGCGCGGTTGTTTTTGCATTAAAGACTTGGATGCACTACTTATATGGGGTCAAAAGTATTATATATACCGACCACAAAAGTCTTCAACACATATTTAATCAGAAACAACTGAATATGAGGCAGCGTAGGTGGATTGAATTATTGAATGATTACGACTTTGAGATTCGTTACCACCCGGGGAAGGCAAATGTGGTAGCCGATGCCTTGAGCAGGAAGGACAGAGAACCCATTCGAGTAAAATCTATGAATATAATGATTCATAATAACCTTACTACTTAAATAAAGGAGGCGCAACAAGGAGTTTTAAAAAAGGGAAATTTAAAGGATGAAATACCCAAAGGATCGGAGAAGCATCTTAATATTCGGGAAGACGGAACCCGGTATAGGGCTGAAAGGATTTGGGTACCAAAATTTGGAGATATGAGAGAAATGGTACTTAGAGAAGCTCATAAAACCAGATACTCAATACATCCTGGAACGGGGAAGATGTACAAGGATCTCAAGAAACATTTTTGGTGGCCGGGTATGAAAGCCGATGTTGCTAAATACGTAGGAGAATGTTTGACGTGTTCTAAGGTCAAAGCTGAGCATCAGAAACCATCAGGTCTACTTCAACAACCTGAAATCCCGGAATGGAAATGGGAAAACATTACCATGGATTTCATCACTAAATTGCCAAGGACTGCAAGTGGTTTTGATACTATTTGGGTAATAGTTGATCGTCTCACCAAATCAGCACATGTCATAACCCGTCCTTAACCGTAAGAACGTGTTAGATAACGTATGATTTCATTGCGAGGTATTGACCTCTATATGCGACATTTTTAAAAGAAAAACTGCATATATTATACATTACAAACCATGATTCTTATTTTTGATACAAGCTTTGGACGAAATAAAGATGATTATCGTTTAGCGATAATCTTCGACTTACAAACTTTACAAATGATGATAACAACACGATTTCTAGCATATTTTACAACACAAGTTCTTGGATATGCAGTTTTATTTTTGACACAAATATGCGTACGCAAGATCCTGCTCAAATTCAACATAATGCAGCGGAAGCTTCTAATTATCACCTGAGAATAAACATGTTTAAAACGTCAACATAAAGTTGGTGAGATATAGGTTTAGTGCCGGCAGCAATATATATATATATATATAGACCACAAGATTTCATATATAAACATTTTCATAAAAATATTCTAAGTGGTTGAGCACTTGGTAACCATACTTAACATTTAATCACGTCGCATATTCCCTTTAATATGAAATCTTACTACACCGTACCAAGTGTAGTCACAAAACGAAGTACTGTGCAACCGTTGAATACTGGTCGTCCAGTCCGGTTGGGGTTGTCAGGCCCGATAGATCTATCAACAGGATTCGCGTTTACAATACCGCTGTAAATATTAGTTACCAAGCTACAGGGAAGTATGCCAGTGGTACAACTCAACGTAGAATATATTTTCAGTTACTTGTGTCCATAACGTAAAACATAAAATACATGTATTCTCATCCCGAAATATTTAGAGTTTAAAAGTGGGACTATATACTCACTTTCGTCTTGAAGATATATATAATTTGACTTGGTCTCCGGTTGATATCACGAACCTATCCATATATAATATATCAATACATTTTCTTTTTAAACAAACGTCACATATATATACTTGTTATACTTTTAATACTTTTAATAATTCCTTAGTCCGTAGTTAGCAGTTCATTGTTAGTAATTCAATTTTAATGGTTCATTTTTAGATGTTTAATATACCCGCAATGAAATAAATAAAACCCCCAACGAAATAAATAAAACCCCATCGTATATGTATTGGTCGAGATTAATCTTGACCCATGGTACTGGTGTTGTCAAATGACGTGTTGCGTACATAAAGTACCGGTGTTGTCAAATGACATGTTGCGTACAATCATGGGATCTTATGATTAATCTTCTCGTATTGTTTACGGGTGATCCTGAACCATATAAAATTAAATTATGAGTACATATATATAAAATATCATGTTATTTTAAAAAGATGTGATTTATTTAATTTTCTCCAATTATTTTCGTAGCTAAACTAGTCTTAGATATCCGATCTCGTTTTGGTCATAGTTTCTTCGTTACAACTCCGTTTTCGTTGATTCAACTTGCCACTTCCTTGGATCGAGTCCCTCTTTAAGACTATGAACTGTAAATACCTTAGTTTGTATTCGAAATCACAGGTCATAGGTCAAACTTTAGTGAAACTTATGAAGTTAATCATTTTCCATCATGTAAACAACCTTAAATGATTATTTTTCTAAAAATACTTATACTTTGAGTTAAATCATGAAATTTTTATGTGTTATCATATTTATAGTAAAAATCATTTTTCCAGAAAATAAACCTCCAATTCAAAGTTTAAGATGGTTTTTAATTATCCAACCCAAAACAGCCCCCGGTTGCACTCCGATGTCGTAAATTCAGTTTTTAAGGTGTTCTTTGAAAAACCAAGTTATACCTTGTTAAATTAGCATATATTTAAGATATATTACAGGTCTTGAAGTATTTTAAAAGTTAAGTTAGAAGGATCTATTTAGTTTGCAAACAAGTTTGAAAACTTTCAAACTATGTTCTTGTTGTTAAACTTTTATACCACAAAATAAGATAGCTATATATATATGAATCGAATAAGGTTATGAACATAGATTCTACCTCAAGTTCCTTGGACAAGGTTGCTGTAAAAGAGGAGTAAGAACCTAGAACCAAAAGGGTGATGGAAGTGGATGAAAGATTGGAAGTAAGTTGGTGTTCTTGGAAGGATTTCTTGAAGTGTTTTTGTAAGGTTTTCTTATGAGGTTTAAGTGTTGTTTTTGAAGCTAAATGATGGGGAAAATGCTTGGAGATGATCAAGTATGAAGTTAAGAGTATTTTGAGAGAGAAATGGAAGTGTAAGTATGAGAAAATGGGGTGAAGAAATGGTGTGCATGCATAAAAACGTTTTTAGGTTATAAAGGAAAAAAAAGATACCTAACTTTGTTTTCTTGCTAAATAATTCATGCTACTTGACAAATGGTTGGTTCCACATGTTTCTTAATCATTTAAGGCTGCTAAGGAGCAGATTTTTATTGGTATATACCAATAGTAAATACATCTAGAAGCTGCGTATGATACGGGTACATATACCCTAGGTATACGTATAGAAATCTTTGAGAAAACGGAACGAGGATTCAAATATAGCTATCTTTTGTAAATATACTTATATTGTTTTATGTATGTAAGCCCTTTAAAAGTGATTAAATACATTACTTATACGATATATGTATAAACATTATAGGTTATAAGTATTTAAGTCAAATAACGTTACGTATGGTTATCGTTTTGAAAACTTAAGTTAGTAGTTTCAAAATATACTTATAACTTATTGTTATTAATACAAAATGAGATATTAAAACATTCTTAGATCATGTTAAATATGTATATATACATATATATATACACAAACGTATAATTATCATATATTGTATAGTTCGTGATATCATCGGTCAAACTAGACGGTCAAACGTTGTGTAAAACTCTTTTCGAAAACATAAGTCTCAACAATTTGGATTGCTTATCATGTTGGTAAGGTTTAATTTATGTAAATATTAATCTTATAAGTATAGAACCATCGAAAAAGTGCGGGTCGTTACATTACCTCCCCGTTAAATAAATTTAGTCCCGAAATTTTAAAATTGTACCTATTTTGCGTCATCGAGAAACAAGTGTGGATACTTTTGTTTCATCTGATCCTCTCGTTCCCACGTAAACTCGGGACCTCTTCTAGCATTCCAACGAACCTTAACTATCGGTATGTTGCTCTGCTTGAGCTGTTTAACTTCACGATCCATGATTTCGATTGGTTCTTCGATGAATTGTAGTTTCTCGTCGACATGGATTTCTTCAAGGGGAATGGTGAGATCTTCCTTTGCAAGACACTTCTTAAGGTTTGAGACGTGAAAGGTATTATGTACTCCGGCGAGTTGTTGCGGTAACTCGAGTCGATAAGCTACCGGTCCAATGCGTTCGATGATCTTGAACGGGCCTACATATCTTGGGTTCAGTTTACCCCTTTTTCCGAAGCGTATTACACCTTTCCAAGGTGACACCTTTAGCATAACCATGTCCCCGATCTGAAACTCTAATGGTTTCCTTCGGACATCGGCGTAGCTCTTTTGGCGACTACGGGCTGTTTTCAATCTCTCCTTGATTTGTACTATCTTCTCAGTCGTTTCGTGTATGATCTCGGGACCAGTTAATTGTCGATCTCCTACTTCATTCCAACAGATAGGAGATCTACACTTCCTTCCATACAATGCTTCGAATGGTGCAGCTTTAATGCTCGCATGATAACTATTATTATACGAGAATTCTGCTAATGGTAGATATTTATCCCATCCGTTTCCAAAATCGATCACACATGCCCTGAGCATGTCTTCAAGAGTCTGAATCGTTCTTTCACTCTGCCCGTCGGTTTGCGGATGATATGCGGTACTCATATCCAAACGAGTTCCTAGTGCCTCCTGTAGTGATTGCCAGAACTTTGAGGTAAATCTACTATCACGATCGGATATAATGGAAATAGGTATTCCATGTCTTGAAACAATTTCCTTTATATACAATCGTAATAGTTTCTCCATTCTATCCGTTTCCTTTATAGGCAGGAAATGTGCAGACTTGGTGAGACGATCAACAATCACCCAAATGGTGTCGTATCCCCAGGCAGTCTTTGGTAACTTCGTGATGAAATCCATGGTAATACCGTCCCATTTCCATTCTGGGATTTCTGGTTGTTGAAGTAATCCTGACGGCTTCTGGTGTTCTGCTTTGACTTTGGAACAAGTTAAACATTCCCCAACATATGTTGCAACGTCTGTCTTCAAATTAGGCCACCAATAATGCGTCTTAAGATCTTGATACATCTTTCCAACTCCAGGATGTATCGTGTAACATCCCGCGTTTTTCCGTTAAATTTATTTTTAACACCGTCTTTTTCTTTTAAATAATACCATTCGTTATTTAAATTCGTAGTTTCCGTTGACTAACGTTCATAATAATTCCGTCATTTAATTATAACATCTCTCGTTAACTTGCGTTTTAAAAATATTCGATCGGTTAAATCCCGCACCCGCTTTGAAACTCGAGGGACCGGAGTTGCCAAATGGGCAAACTAGTTGACTAGGTCAACTAGTCAACCCATTTCATCCATTCCATCATCTCCCTCATCCCTTTTCTCTCCATCTCAAGAACACACACACAAACCCATTCCATTCATTCATCATCTAAATTCAATCTTGGAAGCTCACAACAAATCCGATTACATATTTGGAATCCTCTCTTCATCCTCTACAATTTGATACCAACTTCATCTCGTTTGGGTAACATTTCTAAAACTCTAGATTTCTCTAAATTCGTGTTTTGATTTGAAATGGTGTTAGTTAGTGTCTATGGCTCGAGTCTAACATGAATATATGTTTGGTTTGCTCGATTTGTTGTTTTTGGAGTAACTAGCATGAACTTGAAATGGGTGTGCTTAATCCTTGATTTTGGATGAGTTAATGTTGTTAGATTGTTAAAGTGCATGTTTTAATTGTGTTACTAGTATCACTAGCTTCGTTTTGATGCGTAGGTTGATTAAGAAAACTTCAAAAACATGAATATTGATTTTGTGATGTTTGACTAGGGTTTGATAGTTCTTGACATGAACTTTTGATGCTTGAATGCCATGGAATGTTAATTGTTAGTGATTAGTTGTAATGTATGCTTAATTACCTTCGAAACGGCATATCGTATGTGTAAATTGGATTCCCGAATCATAAAATACGTTTTACGAACTTGAAACTTTGAAAATAAACCTTTCTTGATCAATTGACGAGTTTTCGGTTATTGTAAATGATGTTTTTGATTGATGATACATGTTTAGTTGTGTTCCTTGTCAAAAGAGCTTTCCAACGGTATAAGATACGCCTTCTAGTTGTTTACGGTTTGCGTTTTATGGTTGTTTGAAGTTTTGACCAAGACTTGAACATTTGAAACTGACCAGGTACCAGGCCACGCCTAATGTCGCGGCGCGACACCTCTGGCCGCGGCGCGGCATATGCCGTGGTCAGATTCTGACCTACTTTGTCAAATTTCGAAAAATTTTTGCTATGCTACGCACCTCCGATTAACATGTAACTTGGCCAACATGCTCATATATGACTTCTAAGCTTAGAAAAATAGTTCGGGACCCGACCCGAATGTGTTGACTTTTCGTTGACTTTGACCAAGTTTGACTTTTAGTCAAACTTAACCAAACTTTTATACAATCGTTCTAACATGCTTTTGTACGTGATTCTTGCATGAAACTTGACAACGTGATTCACATGCTATACTATTCAAGTCGTATTGAGCCATAGGATTAATTGAACACATTTCACCCGACCTTGTGTCGTAACCGGTTAATTGATACAACTTATTTGTTTAGGTCAAGGCTAAGCAACATTCATGCACACGTTTACTTTGTGAAGTACATTTATACTCGTGCAATCAAAGGTGAGATCATAGTCCCACTTTTACTCTTTTTGAACTTATATTTGGGATGAGAAAACATAAACGATTCTTTTGAACTAAGTGAACACAAGAACGGGAAAACAAACATTCTACATACGAGTTTAGAACAAAATCCTCAATTCGATTATCATTAGTTACACTTGCCGGGTGTAAGCGAGAACTTATGTTATATGGCCATATGGGTTGACAACCCTCATCCTTGACGGTTCGCTACCGTCTACGGATGAAATATATTTTCGAGAATCAGTGTTTGTTCTAGCACTAAGTGATGGGGTATACAATGGAAGGAATGTTAAGCTTTGATAATTGGGTGCTCGTGAAACAAACTTTTGGAATGTATTACTATTATTTCATTGATGCAAATCTTGTGGTTCACTTGTACTTACTTACTTAAACCTATGATTTCACCAACGTTTTCGTTGACAGATTTCTATGTTTTTCTCAGGTCTTGCACGATATGTGAAACATGCTTCCGCTTACTATTTGATACTTGCATCCGATGTCGAGTATACATGCATTTCATGGAGCGTCTTTTGACTTTACTTTAAACCGTGTCGCCTAGATTTCAATCGTATCTATAACGTTGTAACTTAACTTTTGGTTGAACAATTCTTGTAAACTTTGAAACAATCTTTATTTTGAAATGAAGGCGACATATTTTGGTCAAACGTTATCTTAAAGACTTATAATCAGGTAATGGGACCCACGTAGCCGACGCCGTCACTTGACGATTTGTCGGGGTCGCTACAGGTGGTATCAGAGCTGGTTTAACCTTAGCCGTAAAGGTAGTCACGCGCGCCGGCTGTCAGGCCGGGCACTCATACGGACTATGCTTTTTGGCGGGTTAATCGTAGAGGGGGTTCTCACAGTGTTACCTGTGACGAAGCATTGGCTCTTACCCCTTGCGATCCCTTGGAATTTGAGGGTTGGCAGTTTGGCAGAAATGCGGGCCGTAAAATCAGTGTCTGAGGTACACTCAGTGGTCACCAAGCGGTTAGCTGGAAAGGCACTGGGTGGGTTTCTACCCCATCTGTCGCTACAGGTGGTATCAGAGCCTTGGTTGTAGGGATTTAGAGTTCATTTGTGTTCACCCCGAGTCATAGGGTACATAGGTGAATCTAGACTACAACCGGCATATAGACTGAAGTAGGAATTATTTGACTAATTGTGCATTTATACTCGAACTCTTCTATCATATCTAACTCGTATTTGATCTTGATCTTACGTTGATAAATTTTGTTGGTGCGCCACCTTGACTTTATGAAGTAATGTTAAATGCACATGAGAATCAGGGTAATATAATTTCCGGGATTATATTACGGTGATTCACATGGACGTTCTGACATTATGACATAGAGAATTTAAGGCGAGTCAAGGAAAATTTCCTCTCTATCTTTATTCCATGCCACGGTTAGTATTGTTGAAAATACTAACCAACGATATTCTTGTCTCATGAAGGAACAATGGCTCACCAAGGTCAACACAATACTCCTCTCGAAACCCTAGAACAAGCTCTTCAATGAATGATAACCACCGCCGTGGGTACGGCCGTGGCCGATCACTTTTCTAACAACAACAATCATGGAGCCGGTAATTCAATCGAAGGTTGCTCCTACAAGAACTTCATGAAGTACAATCCTCCCACTTTCGATGGAACCGGGGGACCGGTCACTCTCACCCGATGGTTTGAACAAATGGAGACCGTTTTTAACACAAGCGGTTGTCGAGACCAAGATAAGGTCAAGTTTTCCACCCTCACTTTCACCGGTATTGCTCTCTCATGGTGGAACACGTATGTACAATTAGTGGGAAGCGATGAAGCCCACACACTCTCTTGGACCGAATTAAGAGAAAGAATGATCACCGAATACTTCCCGCGCGACGAGACTCGAAGGCTCGAACACGGTCTAAGGAATTTAAAAACGGCCGGAAATGACCTCAAGGCTTATAATCAACGGTTTACCGAACTAGTCTCGATGTGTCCAATTCTCATGACTCCCGAATCCCTAAGAGTCGAACTTTACATGGATGGCCTCCCTAAGAGCATTCAACACAAGGTAATGACATCTCAACCCACTAACCTACAAGAGGCTTTAACAATGGCCCGCCAAGCCTTAGAAACGGTGAATGAAATGGAAGCACCGGCACCAATGGTCGAGAACCACCCGAGTAACAACAAAAGAACATGGGAAGCCTCTCAATCAAGCAACCACAACAATAACAACAACCCCGCCAAGAAGCCTTTTACCTCCAACGACAAGAAAGGCTATGCCGGAAAACTGCCTTTTGTGACGAATGCCACAAGCATCACTTTGAAGGATGTGGCAGGTTTCGCCACCGACGCCAAGGACCCGTCGCTCGAAAGATGCCCAACGCACACAGAACGGGTGCTTGCTTCGAATGTGGCCAACTGGGTCATTTTAGGAATGTGTGCCCAAATAAGAAAATCAACCCCAACGCACGCCGTTGAACCTTCGACATCGACACCAAGGATGCCCGGAACGACGATGGACTAGTAACGGGTACGTTTCTTCACAACAAACCGTATATTTCATACTTGTTCGATTCGATTACCGCTAGACATTTTATAACCAAGGATTTGACTCATGCTCTTTATATTCCACCTCTTTCCCCCAGATACTACTTAGACGATTTAAGTGACCGACGGAAAAATATTGTGTGCCTATAAATTTTATTGGAGGAAATACGTTAAGACTTTTGACTTGACACCTATAGAACTAGGGAGCTCGGAACCTTTTCGTTTAAAAAAAAAAAAAAAAAAAAAATGTTTCCCCATCATCTTGTATAGATTATTGTGAACTGAGTAATTTTCGGTTGGAAACCGATACCCTCTCCCTCGCATCCATGACCTCATGATTATTTGCACGAATCCCGTATGTTCCAAATCGACCTCCGTTCCGGTTATCATCAATTGGGGGTTAAGTGAGACGATGTCTCCTAAGCCACTTTCCGAACTCGCAACGTTAGTTGTAAAACTCTCTTAGTACCGTTTGATTTATTTAGGGCTCGCCCATATCCATAAACCTCTTGAACCGCGTATACAAATTCATATAGACTAATCTGTTATCGTATTTATAGATGACATCTTAACTTATTTAAGTAAAGAAGGAAAACGAACAACATCACCATCTTACGCTCGAACTTTTGAGAAAAGAGCAACTTTATACCAAATTCTCCGAGTGAGAATTTCTGTTGAACGAAGTCCAATTTTCTAGACCATGAAGTTAATGGTCAAGGCATTACAATCAATCTCGAAATCAAGCCACATGTAATCAGGAAACTCTCCCAACTCAGACTTGTATTCGTAAAAATCTTAGATCTCACCGGTTGTTACCGAAGATTCATTTCTGACTTTTCTCGTATTACACGACTTTAATCTCTCCGCGATCGAACCTTGAGCGTGATTCTTCACACCAACATTTCTAGCTAAATTCGTACAACACCAGATGGGACTCAAATATGGAAATATTTCTACTTGGACGCCGAAAGGCATACTCCCTCGACTCGAAATCAAAGGGGACGGAAATTCGTTATTTTGCACGAAGAATTCGAATACTAAATTGTGGATCCGATCAATATTCTTGTCATCACGTACCACACTACATACCTCTGTTATTTCACCGTTACCGTCTGATATTACTGGAAATTAAGATAACACACAATCCAACGATACTTCACTCTTCTTTGACTTAACGCCCTTGTGTTTCTGATAATCGGTCAACTATTATTCAACCCCGAACTATACAACTACGTGTACTACCTCGTTTCTCTTTCAGACTTCAACTTTTGACAACTGGAGGCACGTTATAGCAACCTCGAGATGTAAACTCATCCTATTCTAAGTCCTCATAACACTACTATCTTTACCGTTCGCATTTCCGTTTAAAGAAACTCCTTGTAACATTTCTCCATGGATAGAGAAACTCCTCATATTACATAAGTATTCGCCACGAGGGTGAATAGTCCTAACGAACATTTTTCGAACCCTAACTAACTTGTTCAAACGTATCTTAAGAGATTCTTTTCCAACACGGTGTATCTTTGTCAATTATTCTGTATCGAAATACTCGTTTCACTTCTAGTTTTACAAGAAACCTTGGGGAACCTGCTTAGACATGAGTACCGCGTACCACCCACAAACTGACGAACCGAGCAAACGAACGATTTACGTCTTGGAAAGACATCTCACAAACTCGTATTGTCACCTTTAGTAGATCACTCTTACAACAGTAGTTACCACTCGTGTGTTCACGCGCACTTTTCGAAACCTTATATGACCGCTAATGTCATACCCCTGTTCATTTAACCAAAGCATCAACCACCGAAATCTGAACTCCATCAAGAAACAACAATTGAGATCGTTCAAGTCCGAGAAGGGCTCGAGACAACCCATTGTCGCCAGAAGAGTTATACCAAACTTAGAGGAGAACCTCACAAATCCCAGTGTGTAACCGCGTAATATTGAGAACCCGCACCTTGGAAGGGTGTAATCCGTTTCGGGAATCAGGGAAAGTTGAACCCGCGACATGTTAACCCTTTTGAAACCTTGGGGCGTATTGGAACCGCTCCCTACCGTTTAGAACTTCCGACTCAATTAAGTTTCCGTTTACCCTACATTTCGTGTAACAAACTTAGAAACGTGTCCTGCGGAACAGGAACGTGCAATCCTGCTGGATACATCAACTATCGATGACAAACTTCTCTTCATAGGAAAACCAGTTGAAACTGGGGATCGTAAAAACCGAACCTTAATGCAACGTAAAACCCTGACTATCCAAATTCATGAGAACCCTCAAGAACGTACTTTCACTTATTCATAGCATTGACAACGTAAAGTCTCGAGTAAGAGATATCGACTACTACTTCCAACTAAATTTCGGGACGAAATTTCTTTTGAGTTGTGGATAATGTAACATCCCGCGTTTTTCCGTTAAATTTATTTTTAACACCGTCTTTTTCTTTTAAATAATACCATTCGTTATTTAAATTCGTAGTTTCCGTTGACTAACGTTCATAATAATTCCGTCATTTAATTATAACATCTCTCGTTAACTTGCTTTTTAAAAATATTCGATCGGTTAAATCCCGCACCCGCTTTGAAACTCGAGGGACCGGAGTTGCCAAATGGGCAAACTAGTTGACTAGGTCAACTAGTCAACCCATTTCATCCATTCCATCATCTCCCTCATCCCTTTTCTCTCCATCTCAAGAACACACACACAAACCCATTCCATTCATTCATCATCTAAATTCAATCTTGGAAGCTCACAACAAATCCGATTACATATTTGGAATCCTCTCTTCATCCTCTACAATTTGATACCAACTTCATCTCGTTTGGGTAACATTTCTAAAACTCTAGATTTCTCTAAATTCGTGTTTTGATTTGAAATGGTGTTAGTTAGTGTCTATGGCTCGAGTCTAACATGAATATATGTTTGGTTTGCTCGATTTGTTGTTTTTGGAGTAACTAGCATGAACTTGAAATGGGTGTGCTTAATCCTTGATTTTGGATGAGTTAATGTTGTTAGATTGTTAAAGTGCATGTTTTAATTGTGTTACTAGTATCACTAGCTTCGTTTTGATGCGTAGGTTGATTAAGAAAACTTCAAAAACATGAATATTGATTTTGTGATGTTTGACAAGGGTTTGATAGTTCTTGACATGAACTTTTGATGCTTGAATGCCATGGAATGTTAATTGTTAGTGATTAGTTGTAATGTATGCTTAATTACCTTCGAAACGGCATATCGTATGTGTAAATTGGATTCTCGAATCATAAAATACGTTTTACGAACTTGAAACTTTGAAAATAAACCTTTCTTGATCAATTGACGAGTTTTCGGTTATTGTAAATGATGTTTTTGATTGATGATACATGTTTAGTTGTGTTCCTTGTCAAAAGAGCTTTCCAACGGTATAAGATACGCCTTCTAGTTGTTTACGGTTTGCGTTTTATGGTTGTTTGAAGTTTTGACCAAGACTTGAACATTTGAAACTGACCAGGTACCAGGCCACGCCTAATGTCGCGGCGCGACACCTCTGGCCGCGGCGCGGCATATGCCGTGGTCAGATTCTGACCTACTTTGTCAAATTTCGAAAAATTTTTGCTATGCTACGCACCTCCGATTAACATGTAACTTGGCCAACATGCTCATATATGACTTCTAAGCTTAGAAAAATAGTTCGGGACCCGACCCGAACGTGTTGACTTTTCGTTGACTTTGACCAAGTTTGACTTTTAGTCAAACTTAACCAAACTTTTATACAATCGTTCTAACATGCTTTTGTACGTGATTCTTGCATGAAACTTGACAACGTGATTCACATGCTATACTATTCAAGTCGTATTGAGCCATAGGATTAATTGAACACATTTCACCCGACCTTGTGTCGTAACCGGTTAATTGATACAACTTATTTGTTTAGGTCAAGGCTAAGCAACATTCATGCACACGTTTACTTTGTGAAGTACATTTATACTCGTGCAATCAAAGGTGAGATCATAGTCCCACTTTTACTCTTTTTGAACTTATATTTGGGATGAGAAAACATAAACGATTCTTTTGAACTAAGTGAACACAAGAACGGGAAAACAAACATTCTACATACGAGTTTAGAACAAAATCCTCAATTCGATTATCATTAGTTACACTTGCCGGGTGTAAGCGAGAACTTATGTTATATGGCCATATGGGTTGACAACCCTCATCCTTGACGGTTCGCTACCGTCTACGGATGAAATATATTTTCGAGAATCAGTGTTTGTTCTAGCACTAAGTGATGGGGTATACAATGGAAGGAATGTTAAGCTTTGATAATTGGGTGCTCGTGAAACAAACTTTTGGAATGTATTACTATTATTTCATTGATGCAAATCTTGTGGTTCACTTGTACTTACTTACTTAAACCTATGATTTCACCAACGTTTTCGTTGACAGATTTCTATGTTTTTCTCAGGTCTTGCACGATATGTGAAACATGCTTCCGCTTACTATTTGATACTTGCATCCGATGTCGAGTATACATGCATTTCATGGAGCGTCTTTTGACTTTACTTTAAACCGTGTCGCCTAGATTTCAATCGTATCTATAACGTTGTAACTTAACTTTTGGTTGAACAATTCTTGTAAACTTTGAAACAATCTTTATTTTGAAATGAAGGCGACATATTTTGGTCAAACGTTATCTTAAAGACTTATAATCAGGTAATGGGACCCACGTAGCCGACGCCGTCACTTGACGATTTGTCGGGGTCGCTACATATCGAGTATCTTGTCTTATGTGCCTCATTCAATATTAACTTCCTTAATCCACCCAACTTTGGTACCCAAATACGGTTTGCAAAATATCGAATTCCATCTTCCCGCATAATGAGTTGTTTCCCATACTTCTTCATTATTTCATTTCCTATGTTTTCTTTAGTAAGAGCTTCTCGTTGAGCCTCTTTGATTTATGAGTTGAGATTCATGCGAATTTTTATGTTCATTGCTCGTACTCGAATTGGTTCTCGTTCCTTTCTGCTTAAAGCGTCAGCCACCACATTCGCTTTCCCGGGATGATAACGAATTTCACAATCATAGTCGTTTATTAACTCGACCCACCTACGTTGCCTCATGTTCAGCTGTTTTTGATCGAAAATATGTTGAAGGCTTTTATGATCAGTAAACACAGTGCATTTAACCCCATACAAGTAGTGTCTCCATATCTTCAATGCAAACACGACTGCTCCCAGTTCTAGATCATGCGTCGTATAATTCCGCTCGTGAATCTTTAATTGTCGGGATGCGTATGCAATAAATTTCTTCCGTTGCATAAGAACGCAACCAAAACCTTGTCGCGAAGCGTCACAATATATTTCAAAATCATCGTTCCCTTCTGGTAATGATAAAATAGGCGCCGTAGTCAACTTCTTTTTCAGTAATTGAAATGCACTCTCCTGCTCGGAAGTCCATTCATATTTCTTCCCTTTTTGCGTTAACGCTGTCAACGGCTTAGCTATTCGGGAAAAATCTTGAATAAACCTTCTATAATAACCGGCTAAACCCAAAAATTGGCGTATCTGCATTGGTGTCTTAGGAGTCTCCCATTTTTCAATGGCTTCAATTTTTGCTAGATCAACCTGAATTCCTTTGCTACCAACAACGTGGCCAAGAAATTGCACTTCTTTCAACCAGAAAGCACATTTAGAAAATTTAGCATATAGCTGTTCTTTTCTCAATAACTCTAATATCAACCTTAAATGCTGTTCATGCTCTTGCTCACTCTTGGAATAGATAAGAATATCATCAATGAAAACGATAACAAACTTATCTAAATATGGACTACAAACTCGATTCATGAGGTCCATGAATACAGCTGGCGCATTCGTCAATCCAAACGACATGACCAAAAATTCGTAATGACCGTAGCGTGTCCGAAAAGCAGTTTTCGGTATATCTTCTTCTTTGACACGTAATTGATGATAACCCGATCTTAGGTCAATTTTCGAGTACACACATGATCCTTGGAGTTGATCAAATAAGTCGTCAATTCTCGGTAGTGGATACCGATTCTTGATAGTTAACTTATTTAATTCACGATAATCTATACACATTCGGAAAGATCCGTCTTTCTTCTTGACGAATAAAATTGGAGCTCCCCACGGTGAAGTGCTTGGTCGTATGAATCCACGGTCTAGTAATTCTTTTAACTGACTTTGAAGTTCTTTTAACTCGGACGGTGCAAGTCTATATGGAGCACGAGCCACTGGTGCAGCTCCTGGTACTAAATCTATTTGAAATTCTACAGATCTAAATGGAGGTAATCCCGGCAACTCTTCCGGAAATACTTCAGGAAAATCTCTTGCCACAGGCACGTCATTGATGCACTTCTCTTTTTATTTCTTTTCGACTTTATTAACATGTGCTAAGATAGCATAGCACCCTTTCTTCAAGCACTTTTGAGCTTTCAAATAACTAATGAGTTTTAGCTTTGAGTTACCCTTCTCTCCATAAATCATTACTGGCGTTTTATTCTTACGAGGAATACGAATTGCCTTCTTGGCGCACACAACTTCAGCTCCTATTTTGGACATCCAGTCCATGCCGACTATTACATCAAAACTTCCTAATTCTACGGATATTAAGTCAATTTTAAATGTTTCTCCGGCTAAATTTATTTTACAATCACGGCAAATTTTATCGGCTTTAATTAGTTTACCATTAGCTAACTCAATCATGTACTTAGCATCTAGAGGTAATGATGAACAATTCAATTTAGCGTGAAAGTCTCTACATACATAACTTCTATCAGCACCAGTATCAAATATAATAGATGCGGATAAATTATTAATGGTAAACGTACCCGTAACAAGCTCCGGGTCTTCACATGCCTCTCTAGCATTAATAACAAATGCTCTCCCACGTGCAGGTCCGATATTCTTCTCTGGATTCGGGCACTGGCTCTTATAGTGACCTTGTTTTCCACACCCAAAACAAGTAATGGTAGCCAAAGCAGTTCTATTTGCATTGGTGGCAGGAGTCTTGGTACCATTTGTAACGAGAGCCCTACAATCTTCAGCAAGATGACCCTTTCGATTACATTTGTTGCATACCACATTACAGTAACCAGAGTGATGTTTGTGGCATCGGTTGCATAAAGGATTTTGTCCTTTATAACCAAAGCTTAAACCACTACCCGCACCTTGCGTGTTTTCTTGTTTCTTAAAAGATTGTTGTTGGTTACCTCGATCATAATTTCCATTCCACTTTCTTTTGTTACCTGATACCTTCACATCAGTATTGGATACTTTCTTATCCATGATGACCTGATCCATTAGCTCGTTTGCCATGGTTATAGCTTCATGAATTGTCTTAGGTTTCGATGCTGTAACATTTGCCTTGACCTTTTTGGGCAACCCATCTTTGTACATTTCAATTTTCCGTTCTTCGGTTGGAACCAATTCAGGACAAAGCAAAACTAATTCCATGAATCGCTGATTGTAGTTGGTGATTTCAGTACCAATAACCTTCAGACTTCGTAATTCATCTTCCAACTTCCTAACCTCGTTCCTTGGACAATATTCGTTGATTAACATTGTTTTGAATTCTTCCCATGGAGTATCATAAGCTACATCTCCTCCTACAGCCTTCACATAATTTTTCCACCACGTGAGTGCACTATCTTGTAAAGTGCACGATGCATACTTGGTCATGTCCTTTTCAACACAACCACTTATTTTAAACACAGTCTCCATCTTTTCTATCCACCGGGTTAAACCGATCGGTCCTTCTGTTCCACTGAATGATGAGGGCTTGCAAGCTTGAAAAGTTTTGTAAGTGCACCCCACACGAGGATTTGGGTTAACTGCAGCACCTCTTGCAGCCTCGACCCATAACATTCTGTCGTTCACTCGCTGATTGATGAGTTCCTGGATTTCTTGTTCCGTCATTCGGTTCAATCGCGCCATATTCTTCTATAAGAATGAAAAGAAAATAATTATTCACATGGAATATTATAGATGTAGTGTATATTTACAGTACATTATAGCTTATTAATAATATGAACCAGGTATTATTATAAAAGCCTTTTCTTCTTATTAGCGTTTTATAATTATATCTAGGGTAGTACCTACCCGTCAATGTCCATACTTAATAGCTTAGTACAGAATCAATTACTACCATCTAAATAATACTTAACCATGGAAAATTATTGCATTTCACACTTCACTATTTTACATATGCTTATCTTACATCGAACATTAAATAAACCACACTAATAATATTATACAAAACATTATATGATCCCATGGTTTAATACGGCAGCGCATCGTTTGGTCTATTTTCTAGGACGTTTAGGTTCAAAGAATCGCTTAACGCTTATCCTGGCTGTCTGCCTATATTTTGGCTGTGGGACTGAAGAACTGGATGCCGGGATAGAACGAATAGGAATAGCGGGAATAGGGGTGGTAGTGTCTAGTGGAGTTGGTGCCACATCATCCTTATTAAACTCAGGATTTGAATTTTCTAATTCATTAGCCTTTCGTTTCTTTCCTAGTTCGAACTCTTCTTTTGTAATTTCCTGTATTTCTTCCTCGGGTTCACTTTCCTCCTCGGGTTCACTTTCCTCCTCGGGTTCACTTTCCTCCTCGGGTTCACTTTCCTCCCCGGGTTCACTTTCAGGGTTCTCTATAGTCGGTTCATCCGGAATTTGTGAGTCTTCCCCAAAGATATTATTTTCGTCATCGGATAGGTTAATGACTGGAACATCATCTGAAGATTCTGGTTCGGAGTCGCTGAATGTGATAACAAGTTTTGAGCCCGACATCTATCACACAACAACTAACCCATTAGTACTACATAATATTTACATATAAATTTTAACCAACGATGATAAGCAATGGTTTTTAAATAAGACCCGGTCAAAGTCCAGACTTACTAATGTATCCTAACGACTTATCAGTTAGACACACTAATGCAAACCTGGTTCGCTAAGACCACCGCTCTGATACCACATGTCATAACCCGTCCTTAACCGTAAGAACGTGTTAGATAACGTATGATTTCATTGCGAGGTATTGACCTCTATATGCGACATTTTTAAAAGAAAAACTGCATATATTATACATTACAAACCATGATTCTTATTTTTGATACAAGCTTTGGACGAAATAAAGATGATTATCGTTTAGCGATAATCTTCGACTTACAAACTTTACAAATGATGATAACAACACGATTTCTAGCATATTTTACAACACAAGTTCTTGGATATGCAGTTTTATTTTTGACACAAATATGCGTACGCAAGATCCTGCTCAAATTCAACATAATGCAGCGGAAGCTTCTAATTATCACCTGAGAATAAACATGTTTAAAACGTCAACATAAAGTTGGTGAGATATAGGTTTAGTGCCGGCAGCAATATATATATATATAGACCACAAGATTTCATATATAAACATTTTCATAAAAATATTCTAAGTGGTTGAGCACTTGGTAACCATACTTAACATTTAATCACGTCGCATATTCCCTTTAATATGAAATCTTACTACACCGTACCAAGTGTAGTCACAAAACGAAGTACTGTGCAACCGTTGAATACTGGTCGTCCAGTCCGGTTGGGGTTGTCAGGCCCGATAGATCTATCAACAGGATTCGCGTTTACAATACCGCTGTAAATATTAGTTACCAAGCTACAGGGAAGTATGCCAGTGGTACAACTCAACGTAGAATATATTTTCAGTTACTTGTGTCTATAACGTAAAACATAAAATACATGTATTCTCATCCCGAAATATTTAGAGTTTAAAAGTGGGACTATATACTCACTTTCGTCTTGAAGATATATATAATTTGACTTGGTCTCCGGTTGATATCACGAACCTATCCATATATAATATATCAATACCTTTTCTTTTTAAACAAACGTCACATATATATACTTGTTATACTTTTAATACTTTTAATAATTCCTTAGTCCGTAGTTAGCAGTTCGTTGTTAGTAATTCAATTTTAATGGTTCATTTTTAGATGTTTAATATACCCGCAATGAAATAAATAAAACCCCCAACGAAATAAATAAAACCCCATCGTATATGTATTGGTCGAGATTAATCTTGACCCATGGTACCGGTGTTGTCAAATGACGTGTTGCGTACATAAAGTACCGGTGTTGTCAAATGACATGTTGCGTACAATCATGGGATCTTATGATTAATCTTCTCGTATTGTTTACGGGTGATCCTGAACCATATAAAATTAAATTATGAGTACATATATATAAAATATCATGTTATTTTAAAAAGATGTGATTTATTTAATTTTCTCCAATTATTTTCGTAGCTAAACTAGTCTTAGATATCCGATCTCGTTTTGGTCATAGTTTCTTCGTTACAACTCCGTTTTCGTTGATTCAACTTGCCACTTCCTTGGATCGAGTCCCTCTTTAAGACTATGAACTGTAAATACCTTAGTTTGTATTCGAAATCACAGGTCATAGGTCAAACTTTAGTGAAACTTATGAAGTTAATCATTTTCCATCATGTAAACAACCTTAAATGATTATTTTTCTAAAAATACTTATACTTTGAGTTAAATCATGAAATTTTTAAGTGTTATCATATTTATAGTAAAAATCATTTTTCCAGAAAATAAACCTCCAATTCAAAGTTTAAGATGGTTTTTAATTATCCAACCCAAAACAGCCCCCGGTTGCACTCCGATGTCGTAAATTCAGTTTTTAAGGTGTTCTTTGAAAAACCAAGTTATACCTTGTTAAATTAGCATATATTTAAGATATATTACAGGTCTTGAAGTATTTTAAAAGTTAAGTTAGAAGGATCTATTTAGTTTGCAAACAAGTTTGAAAACTTTCAAACTATGTTCTTGTTGTTAAACTTTTATACCACAAAATAAGATAGCTATATATATATATGAATCGAATAAGGTTATGAACATAGATTCTACCTCAAGTTCCTTGGACAAGGTTGCTGTAAAAGAGGATTAAGAACCTAGAACCAAAAGGGTGATGGAAGTGGATGAAAGATTGGAAGTAAGTTGGTGTTCTTGGAAGGATTTCTTGAAGTGTTTTTGTAAGGTTTTCTTATGAGGTTTAAGTGTTGTTTTTGAAGCTAAATGATAGGGAAAATGCTTGGAGATGATCAAGTATGAAGTTAAGAGTATTTTGAGAGAGAAATGGAAGTGTAAGTATGAGAAAATGGGGTGAAGAAATGGTGTGCATGCATAAAAACGTTTTTAGATTATAAAGGAAAAAAAAGATACCTAACTTTGTTTTCTTGCTAAATAATTCATGCTACTTGACAAATGGTTGGTTCCACATGTTTCTTAATCATTTAAGGCTGCTAAGGAGCAGATTTTTATTGGTATATACCAATAGTAAATACATCTAGAAGCTGCGTATGATACGGGTACATATACCCTAGGTATACGTATAGAAATCTTTGAGAAAACGGAACGAGGATTCAAATATAGCTATCTTTTGTAAATATACTTATATTGTTTTATGTATGTAAGCCCTTTAAAAGTGATTAAATACATTACTTATACGATATATGTATAAACATTATAGGTTATAAGTATTTAAGTCAAATAACGTTACGTATGGTTATCGTTTTGAAAACTTAAGTTAGTAGTTTCAAAATATGCTTATAACTTATTATTATTAATACAAAATGAGATATTAAAACATTCTTAGATCATGTTAAATATGTATATATACATATATATACACAAACGTATAATTATCATATATTGTATAGTTCGTGATATCATCGGTCAAACTAGACGGTCAAACGTTGTGTAAAACTCTTTTCGAAAACATAAGTCTCAACAATTTGGATTGCTTATCATGTTGGTAAGGTTTAATTTATGTAAATATTAATCTTATAAGTATAGAACGATCGAAAAAGTGCGGGTCGTTACAGCACACTTCCTGCCAATAAGAGAAGATGACAAGATAGAGAAGTTAGCACGACTGTATTTGAAGGAAGTCATCTCCAGACATGGAATACCAATCTCTATTATCTCTGATAGGGATGGCAGATTTATTTCAAGATTCTGGCAGACATTACAGCAAGCATTAGGAACTCGTCTAGACATGAGTACTGCCTATCATCCACAAACTGATGGGCAGAGCGAAAGGACGATACAAACGCTTGAAGACATGCTACGAGCATGTGTTATTGATTTAGGAAACAGTTGGGATCGACATCTACCGTTAGCAGAATTTTCCTACAACAACAGCTACCATTCAAGCATTGAGATGGCGCCGTTTGAAGCACTTTATGGTAGAAAGTGCAGGTCTCTGATTTGTTGGAGTGAAGTGGGGGATAGACAGATTACGGGTCCAGAGATTATACAAGAAACTACCGAGAAGATCATCCAAATTCAACAACGGTTGAAAACCGCCCAAAGTCGACAAAAGAGCTACGCTGACATTAAAAGAAAAGATATAGAATTTGAAATTGGAGAGATGGTCATGCTTAAAGTTGCACCTTAGAAAGGCGTTGTTCGATTTGGTAAACGAGGGAAATTAAATCCAAGGTATATTGGACCATTCAAGATTATTGATCGTGTCGGACCAGTAGCTTACCGACTTGAGTTACCTCAACAACTCGCGGCTGTACATAACACTTTCCACGTCTCGAATTTGAAGAAATGTTTTGCTAAAGAAGATCTCACTATTCCATTAGATGAAATCCAAATCAACGAAAAACTTCAATTCATCGAAGAACCAGTCGAAATAATGGATCGTGAGGTTAAAAGACTTAAGCAAAACAAGATACCAATTGTTAAGGTTCGATGGAATGCTCGTAGAGGACCCGAGTTCATCTGGGAGCGTGAAGATCAGATGAAGAAGAAATACCCGCATCTATTTCCAGAAGATTCGTCAACACCTTCAACAGCTTAAAATTTCGGGACGAAATTTATTTAACGGGTAGGTACTGTAGTGACCAGAACTTTTCCATGTTTATATATATTAATTGAGATTGATATTTACATGATTAAATGTTTCCAACATGTTAAGCAATCAAACTTGTTAAGACTTGATTAATTGAAATATGTTTCATATAGACAATTGACCACCCAAGTTGACCGGTGATTCACGAACGTTAAAACTTGTAAAAACTATATGATGACATATATATGGATATATATATAGTTAACATGATACTATGATAAGTAAACATATCATTAAGTATATTAACAATGAACTACATATGTAAAAACAAGACTACTAACTTAATGATTTTTAAACGAGACATATATGTAACGATTATCGTTGTAAAGACATTTAATGTATATATATATATCATATTAAGAGATATTCATACATGATAATATCATGATAATATAATAATTTAAAATCTCATTTTATATTATAAACATTGGGTTAACAACATTTAACAAGATCGTTAACCTAAAGGTTTCAAAACAACACTTACATGTAACGACTAACGATGACTTAACGACTTAGTTAAAATGTATATACAAGTAGTGTTTTAATATGTATTTATACACTTTTGAAAGACTTAAATACACTTATCAAAATACTTCTACTTAACAAAAATGCTTACAATTACATCCTCGTTCAGTTTCATCAACAATTCTACTCGTATGCACCCGTATTCGTACTCGTACAATACACAGCTTTTAGATGTATGTACTATTGGTATATACACTCCAATTATCAGCTCTTAGTAGCCCATGTGAGTCACCTAACACATGTGGGAACCATCATTTGGCAACTAGCATGAAATATCTCATAAAATTACAAAAATATGAGTAATCATTCATGACTTATTTACATGAAAACAAAATTACATATCCTTTATATCTAATCCATACACCAACGACCAAAAACACCTACAAACACTTTCATTCTTCAATTTTCTTCATCTAATTGATCTCTCTCAAGTTCTATCTTCAAGTTCTAAGTGTTCTTCATATATTCTACAAGTTCTAGTTACATAAAATCAAGAATACTTTCAAGTTTGCTAGCTCACTTCCAATCTTGTAAGGTGATCATCCAACCTCAAGAAATCTTTGTTTATTACAGTAGGTTATCATTCTAATACAAGGTAATAATCATATTCAAACTTTGGTTCAATTTCAATAACTATAACAATCTTATTTCAAGTGATGATCTTACTTGAACTTATTTTCGTGTCATGATTCTGCTTCAAGAACTTCAAGCCATCCAAGGATCCGTTGAAGCTAGATCCATTTTTCTATTTTCCAGTAGGTTTATCCAAGGAACTTAAGGTAGTAATTATGTTCATAACATCATTCAATTCATACATATAAAGCTATCTTATTCGAAGGTTTAAACTTGTAATCACTAGAACATAGTTTAGTTAATTCTAAACTTGTTCGCAAACAAAAGTTAATCCTTCTAACTTAACTTTTAAAATCAACTAAACACATGTTCTATATCTATATGATATGTTAACTTAATGATTTAAAACCTGGAAACACGAAAAACACCGTAAACCGGATTTACGCCGTCGTAGTAACACCGCGGGCTGTTTTGGGTTAGTTAATTAAAAACTATGATAAACTTTGATTTAAAAGTTGTTATTCTGAGAAAATAATTTTTATTATGAACATGAAACTATATCCAAAAACTATGATTAAACTCAAAGTGGAAGTATGTTTTCTAAAATGGTCATCTAGACGTCGTTCTTTCGACTGAAATGACTACCTTTACAAAAACGACTTGCAACTTATTTTTTTGACAATAAACCTATACTTTTTCTGTTTAGATTTATAAAATAGAGTTCAATATGAAACCATAGCAATTTGATTCACTCAAAACGGATTTAAAATGAAGAAGTTATGGGTAAAACAAGATTGGATAATTTTTCTCATTTTAGCTACGTGAAAATTGGTAACAAATCTATTCCAACCATAACTTAATCAACTTGTATTGTATATTATGTAATCTTGAGATACCATAGACACGTATACAATATTTCGACCTATCATGTCGACACATCTATATATATTTCGGAACAACCATAGACACTCTATATGTGAATGTTGGAGTTAGCTATACAGGGTTGAGGTTGATTCCAAAATATATATAGTTTGAGTTGTGATCAATACTGAGATACGTATACACTTGGTCGTGGATTGATTCAAGATAATATTTATCAATTTATTTCTGTACATCTAACTGTGGACAACTAGTTGTAGGTTACTAACGAGGACAGCTGACTTAATAAACTTAAAACATCAAAATATATTAAAAGTGTTGTAAATATATTTTGAACATACTTTGATATATATGTATATATAGTTATAGGTTCGTGAATCAACCAGTGGCCAAGTCTTACTTCCCGACAAAGTAAAAATCTGTAAAAGTGAGTTATAGTCCCACTTTTAAAATCTAATATTTTTGGGATGAGAATACATGCAGGTTTTATAAATGATTTACAAAATAGACACAAGTACGTGAAACTACATTCTATGGTTGAATTATCGAAATCGAATATGCCCCTTTTTATTAAGTCTGGTAATCTAAGAATTAGGGAACAGACACCCTAATTGACGCGAATCCTAAAGATAGATCTATTGGGCCTAACAAACCCCATCCAAAGTACCGGATGCTTTAGTACTTCGAAATTTATATCATATCCGAAGGGTGTCCCGGAATGATGGGGATATTCTTATATATGCATCTTGTTAATGTCGGTTACCAGGTGTTCACCATATGAATGATTTTTATCTCTATGTATGGGATGTGTATTGAAATATGAAATCTTGTGGTCTATTATTATGATTTGATATATATAGGTTAAACCTATAACTCACCAACATTTTTGTTGACGTTTTAAGCATGTTTATTCTCAGGTGATTATTAAGAGCTTCCGCTGTCGCATACTTAAATAAGGACGAGATTTGGAGTCCATGCTTGTATGATATTGTGTAAAAACTGCATTCAAGAAACTTATTTTGTTGTAACATATTTGTATTGTAAACCATTATGTAATGGTCGTGTGTAAACAGGATATTTTAGATTATCATTATTTGATAATCTACGTAAAGCTTTTTAAAACCTTTATCTATGAAATAAAGGTTATGGTTTGTTTTAAAAATGAATGCAGTCTTTGAAAAATGTCTCATATAGAGGTCAAAACCTCGCAACGAAATTAATTAATATGGAACGTTTTTAATCAATAAGAACGGGACATTTCAGTCGTCTGATGTGTTTAACATATGGTGAATTATACTAACTGATATTGATATTAATGAGGCTTTTAATATCATTATGGGTATTGGAGTATTGTGTAGTGACCTGAACTTTTCCATGTTTATATATATTAATTGAGATTGATATTTACATGATTAAATGTTTCCAACATGTTAAGTAATCAAACTTGTTAAGACTTGATTAATTGAAATATGTTTCATATAGACAATTGACCACCCAAGTTGACCGGTGATTCACGAACGTTAAAACTTGTAAAAACTATATGATGACATATATATGGATATATATATAGTTAACATGATACTATGATAAGTAAACATATCATTAAGTATATTAACAATGAACTACATATGTAAAAGCAAGACTACTAACTTAATGATTTTTAAACGAGACATATATGTAACGATTATCGTTGTAAAGACATTTAATGTATATATATCATATTAAGAGATATTCATACATGATAATATCATGATAATATAATAATTTAAAATCTCATTTGATATTATAAACATTGGGTTAACAACATTTTACAAGATCGTTAACCTAAAGGTTTCAAAACAACACTTACATGTAACGACTAACGATGACTTAACGACTCAGTTAAAATGTATATACATGTAGTGTTTTAATATGTATTTATACACTTCTGAAAGACTTCAATACACTTATCAAAATACTTCTACTTAACAAAAATGCTTACAATTACATCCTCGTTCAGTTTCATCAACAATTCTACTCGTATGCACCCGTATTCGTACTCGTACAATACACAGCTTTTAGATGTATGTACTATTGGTATATACACTCCAATTATCAGCTCTTAGCAGACCATGTGAGTCACCTAACACATGTGGGAACCATCATTTGGCAACTAGCATGAAATATCTCATAAAATTACAAAAATATGAGTAATCATTCATGACTTATTTACATGAAAACAAAATTACATATCCTTTATATCTAATCCATACACCAACGACCAAAAACACCTAAAAACACTTTCATTCTTCAATTTTCTTCATCTAATTGATCTCTCTCAAGTTCTATCTTCAAGTTCTAAGTGTTCTTCATAAATTCTACAAGTTCTAGTTACATAAAATCATGAATACTTTCAAGTTTGCTAGCTCACTTCCAATCTTGTAAGGTGATCATCCAACCTCAAGAAATCTTTGTTTCTTACAGTAGGTTATCATTCTAATACAAGGTAATAATCATATTCAAACTTTGGTTCAATTTCTATAACTATAACAATCTTATTTCAAGTGATGATCTTACTTGAACTTGTTTTCGTGTCATGATTCTGCTTCAAGAACTTCGAGCCATCCAAGGATCCATTAAAGCTAGATCCATTTTTATCTTTTACAGTAGGTTTATCCAAGGAACTTAAGGTAGTAATGATGTTCATAACATCATTCGATTCATACATATAAAGCTATCTTATTCGAAGGTTTAAACTTGTAATCACTAGAACATAGTTTAGTTAATTCTAAACTTGTTCGCAAACAAAAGTTAATCCTTCTAACTTGACTTTTAAAATCAACTAAACACATGTTATATATCTATATGATATTCTAACTTAATGATTTAAAACCTGGAAACACGAAAAACACCGTAAAACCGAATTTACGCCGTCGTAGTAACACCGCGGGCTGTTTTGGGTTAGTTAATTAAAAACTATGATAAACTTTGATTTAAAAGTTGTTATTCTGAGAAAATGATTTTTATTATGAACATGAAACTATATCCAAAAACTATGATTAAACTCAAAGTGGAAGTATGTTTTCTAAAATGGTCATCTAGACGTCGTTCTTTCGACTGAAATGACTACCTTTACAAAAACGACTTGCAACTTATTTTTTTGACTATAAACCTATACTTTTTATGTTTAGATTTATAAAATAGAGTTCAATATGAAACCATAGCAATTTGATTCACTCAAAACGGATTTAAAATGAAGAAGTTATGGGTAAAACAAGATTGGATAATTTTTCTCATTTTAGCTACGTGAAAATTGGTAACAAATCTATTCCAACCATAACTTAATCAACTTGTATTGTATATTATGTAATCTTGAGATACCATAGACACGTATACAATGTTTCGACCTATCATGTCGACACATCTATATATATTTCGGAACAACCATAGACACTCTATATGTGAATGTTGGAGTTAGCTATACAGGGTTGAGGTTGATTCCAAAATATATATAGTTTGAGTTGTGATCAATACTGAGATACGTGTACACTGGGTCGTGGATTGATTCAAGATAATATTTATCGATTTATTTCTGTACATCTAACTGTGGACAACTAGTTGTAGGTTACTAACGAGGACAGCTGACTTAATAAACTTAAAACATCAAAATATATTAAAAGTGTTGTAAATATATTTTGAAAATACTTTGATATATATGTATATATTGTTATAGGTTCGTGAATCAACCAGTAGCAAAGTCTTACTTCCCGACGAAGTAAAAATCTGTGAAAGTGAGTTTCATTATTCCCTTTTTATATACATTTTTGGGCTGAGAATACATGCAAATGCTTTATTAACTGTTTTACAATATTTATATGCGTGAGTTTCATTTGCCCCTTTTCTCTTTACACTTTTGGGCTGAGAATACATGCAAATGCTTTATTAACTGTTTTACAATATTTATATGCGTGAGTTTTATTATTCCCTTTTTAAATGCTTTTGCAATATATATTTTTGGGACTGAGAATACATGCGCTGTTTTTATAACTGTTTTACGAAATAGACACAAGTAATTGAAACTACATTATATGGTTGAATGATCGAAATCGAATATGCCCTTTTTATTAAGTCTGGTAATCTAAGAATTAGGGAACAGACACCCTAATTGACGCGAACTCTAAAGATAGATCTATTGGGCCTAACAAACCCCATCCAAAGTACCGGATGCTTTAGTACTTCGAAATTTATATCATATCCGAAGGGTGTCCCGGAATGATGGGGATATTCTTATATATGCATCTTGTTAATGTCGGTTACCAGGTGTTCACCATATGAATGATTTTTATCTCTATGTATGGGATGTGTATTGAAATATGAAATCTTGTGGTCTATTATTATGATTTGATATATATAGGTTAAACCTATAACTCACCAACATTTTTGTTGACGTTTTAAGCATGTTTATTCTCAGGTGATTATTAAGAGCTTCTGCTGTCGCATACTTAAATAAGGACGAGATTTGGAATCCATGCTTGTATGATATTGTGTAAAAACTACATTCAAGAAACTTATTTTGTTGTAACATATTTGTATTGTAAACCATTATGTAATGGTCGTGTGTAAACATGATATTTTAGATTATCATTATTTGATAATCTACGTAAAGCTTTTTAAACCTTTATTGATGAAATAAAGGTTATGGTTTGTTTTAAAATGAATGCAGTCTTTGAAAAACGTCTCATATAGAGGTCAAAACCTCGCAACGAAATCAATTAATATGGAACGTTTTTAATCAATAAGAACGGGACATTTCAGTTGGTATCCGAGCGTTGGTCTTAGAGAACCAGAATTTTGCATTAGTGTGTCTTATCGAGTTTGTTAGGATGCATTAGTGAGTCTGGACTTCGACCGTGTTTACTTGAAAAATGATTGCTTAACAAATGTTGTTGGAAACTATATATTTTTAACATGTGAATATTATGTGATATATTAATCTCTTAACGCGTTTGATATTATGTGATAGATGTCTACCTCTAGAACAAGTCCCATTGACTCACCTAATAATAATGAAGAGTCAAATGTAAATTGGAATGATTCGTGGACTGATTCACAAGTTCCCGAAGAGGAACCGGAAGAAGAGTCGGAACCGGAAGAAGAATCGAAACCGGAAGAAGAATCAGAACCGGATGAAGAAATAGAACCGGTGGGGGAAATAATAAAACGATTAAGTAAAAGAAAATCCTCAACCAACCGACCAAGGTTAATTATGGTCAATGGTGTTTCCGCCAAGGAAGCAAAATATTGGGAGGATTACCAATTCTTCGATGAATCGGATTCCGACGAGAATTCCGATGATGTTATAGAAATTACCCCAACTGAATTTAAAAAGGCAAAAGAAAATAATAAGGGAAAGGGCATAAAAATAGAGAAATCTAATTCCAACCCCGATGAACTTTATATATATCGTCAACCCCCGAAGTCCTTAAGTTGTAACAATGACCCGGGAACCTCTAAACCACCAGGTTTTTCTAAACCAATGTGGAAAACGACGGCTCGTATTAGGGGAACATCATATATCCCTAGAAACTTGGCAAAACGAACCAAAACCGAAGAAGAAGAAACAAGCGAGTCGGAATAAGATAGTTGTATTCGTGTGGTGTAATATATGTAATATAGTGTGCTTATGCTTTATGATATATGTAAAAATTGCTTGTATTAATAAGTATTTTTTTTATGAATCTAACTCTTGTCTATTTTACAGTATAAAAACACAAAATGGATAGACAACCCAATATTTTAAGAGACCTACCCGGAGACATGATTGATGAAATCTTGTCTAGAGTCGGTCAGAATTCTTCGGCACAACTATTTAAGGCGAGATCAGTTTGTAAGACATTCGAAGAACGTTCCAAGAATGCCTTGGTTTATAAAAGGCTTTCGTTCGAAAGATGGGGGATATCACATTGGGAAATCCATAAGTTACGATGTGTTTACTTTGACGCATATATTTCGGGGAACCCAAATACTATTTTACGCAATGGGTTAAGAAATTATTTTGACTCAATATATCCGAATATTGGACTTCGTGATTTAGAAAAAGCGGCTAACATGCAACATAAAGAAGCATGTTATGCTTACGGATTAGTAATGTTCGCTTCTCACCAAAGTGAGAACAAGAACATCGGGCTACAACTATTAAACAAAACGTTCCCACAAGTGACGGAGTCGGTAATTGGGGTAAGAAATGAGGTTTTTAGATTGTTACGGGACTGTTGGACATTACGTAACCCTCGTCCCTTTGACGACGTTACAACACGCTGTCTTATCAACGGCCATAACGGTTATGTTCCACAAGACCAAGGATGGGAAGTAATCCTAGTAAAACCAGAATGCATGACTTGTTTCTGGACGTATGAATTACGTGTCTTTATTGCCTTTGCTGAACGACTTGTGTACTAGCTAGAATTATCTTCACAACCATCTTGTATCAAATTTATTGTGTGCTATATTTCATGCTATATGTAAAATAAGCGGTATTGTAAGTTTGTAAAATATTGTGTAAAAGTTTGAACGCGAAATATTATTATAATCAGTTTTTCATATAGAATTGTAGTAGTTGAATTGTATATTAGCTACTAAGTATGAACTTAACGGGTAGGTACTACCCGAATTTAAACTTATAAAACGCTAATATGAAGAAAAAGCTTTTATAAATGAGTTCATATTATGCTACGAAATACTATTAACTACTCTTAATATTCTGTATGATTAACTTGTTCCATTTGACTATTTTGAAGGAAATGGCACCGACTACTCGACACACCGTGAATATGAATGAAGAAGAATTCCGTACTTTTCTAGCTTCAAACATAGCCGCAGTACAGGCTGCGCTACATACCAACAATAACCTTGGATCTAGCAGTACAGGAAATCGTGTAGGATGCACCTACAAAGAATTCACTGCCTGCAAACCTTTGGAATTTGATGGAACCGAAGGACCGATTGGATTGAAACGGTGGACCGAGAAGGTCGAATCGGTGTTTGCCATAAGTAAGTGTACTGAAGAGGACAAAGTGAAGTACGCTACACATACCTTCACAGGTTCTGCGTTAACATGGTGGAATACCTATCTAGAGCAAGTGGGACAAGACGTTGCGTACGCACTACCGTGGTCAGCATTCAAGCACTTGATGAACGAGAAGTACCGTCCCAGAACCGAGGTCAATAAGCTCAAGACAGAACTTAGAGGGTTACGAACCCAAGGATTTGATATTACCACGTACGAAAGACGATTCACAGAATTGTGCCTATTGTGTCCGGGAGCATTCGAAGATGAGGAAGAGAAGATCGACGTGTTTGTGAAAGGATTACCGGAAAGAATCCAAGAAGATATAAGTTCACACGAGCCCGCCTCCATACAACAGGCATGTAGAATGGCTCACAAGCTAGTGAACCAGATTGAAGAAAGAATTAAAGAACAGACTGCTGAAGAGGCCAATGTGAAGCAAGTCAAAAGAAAGTGGGAGGAAAACGGTGATAAGAATCACCAATACAACAACAACAACAATTACAACAATAATCGCAACAATTATCCCAACAATCGTAACATCAATCGCAACTACAACAAATGGCCCAACAACAACAACAACAACAACAACAACAACAACAACAACAACAACAACAACAATCATCCCAACAACAATAATAACCGCAACAACAAAAACAATCAGAAGCAGCTATGCCAAAGGTGTGAAAAGTATCACTCGGGGTTCTGCACCAAATTTTGCAACAAGTGTAAAAGAAATGGTCATAGCGCGGCGAAGTGTGAGGTCTACAGACCAGGGGTTAATAGAACGAAAGGAACAAATGGTGTCAGAACGAGTAATGGCAGAGCAAGTAGTGTCGGAGAAAGTTATGCCAATGTAGTTTGTTATAAATGTGGAAAACCGGGCCACATTATTAGAAATTGCCCGAACCAGGAGAACACGAATGGACAAGGCCGCGGAAGAGTTTTCAATATTAATGCGACAGAGGCACAGGAAGACCCGGAGCTTGTTACGAGTACGTTTCTTATTGACAATAAATCTGCTTACGTTTTATTTGATTCGGGTGCGGATAGAAGCTATATGAGTAGAGATTTTTGTGCTAAATTAAGTTGTCCATTGACGCCTTTGGATAGTAAATTTTTACTCGAATTAGCAAATGGTAAATTAATTTCAGCAGATAATATATGTCGGAATCGAGAAATTAAACTGGTTAGCGAAACATTTAAGATTGATTTGATACCAGTAGAGTTAGGGAGTTTTGATGTGATAATCGGTATGGACTGGTTGAAAGAAGTGAAAACAGAGATCGGTTGTTACAAAAATGCAATTCGCATTATACGAGAAAAAGGAAAACCCTTAATGGTGTACGGAGAAAAGGGCAACACGAAGCTACATCTTATTAGTAATTTAAAGGCACAAAAACTAATAAGAAAAGGTTGCTATGCTGTTCTAGCACACGTTGAGAAAGTACAAACTGAAGAAAAGAGCATCAATGATGTTCCCATTGCAAAAGAATTTCCCGATGTATTTCTGAAAGAATTACCGGGATTACCCCCACATCGATCCGTTGAATTTCAAATAGATCTTGTACCAGGAGCTGCACCAATAGCTCGTGCTCCTTACAGACTCGCACCCAGCAAGATGAAAAAACTGCAAAGCTAATTACAAGAACTTTTAGAGCGTAGTTTCATTCGACCAAGCACATCACCGTGGGGAGCTCCTGTTTTGTTTGTCAAGAAGAAAGATGGTACATTCAGGTTGTGTATCGACTACCGAGAGTTGAACAAACTTACCATCAAGAACCGCTACCCACTACCGAGAATCGACGACTTATTTGATCAACTACAAGGCTCGTCTATTTATTCAAAGATTGACTTACGTTCCGGGTATCATCAAATGCGGGTGAAAGAAGATGATATTCCAAAGACTGCTTTCAGAACACGTTACGGTCATTACGAGTTTATGGTCATACCGTTTGGTTTAACTAATGCACCAGCTGTGTTCATGGACCTTATGAACCGAGTGTGTGGACCATACCTTGACAAGTTTGTCATTGTTTTCATTGATGACATACTTATTTACTCAAAGAATGACCAAGAACACGGTGAACATTTGAGAAAGGTGTTAGAAGTATTGAGGAAGGAAGAATTGTACGCTAAGTTTTCAAAGTGTGCATTTTGGTTGGAAAAAGTTCAATTCCTCGGTCACATAGTGAACAAAGAAGGTATTAAGGTGGATCCGGCAAAGATAGAAACTGTTGAAAAGTGGGAAACCCCAAAAACTCCGAAACACATACGCCAGTTTTTAGGACTAGCTGGTTACTACAGAAGGTTCATCCAAGACTTTTCCAGAATAGCAAAACCCTTGACTGCATTAACGCATAAAGGGAAGAAATTTGAATGGAATGATGAACAAGAGAAAGCGTTTCAGTTATTGAAGAAAAAGCTAACTACGGCACCTATATTGTCATTGCCTGAAGGGAATGATGATTTTGTGATTTATTGTGACGCATCAAAGCAAGGTCTCGGTTGTGTATTAATGCAACGAACGAAGGTGATTGCTTATGCGTCTAGACAATTGAAGATTCACGAACAAAATTATACGACGCATGATTTGGAATTAGGCGCGGTTGTTTTTGCATTAAAGACTTGGAGGCACTACTTATATGGGGTCAAAAGTATTATATATACCGACCACAAAAGTCTTCAACACATATTTAATCAGAAATAACTGAATATGAGGCAGCGTTGGTGGATTGAATTATTGAATAATTACGACTTTGAGATTCGTTACCACCCGGGGAAGGCAAATGTGGTAGCCGATGCCTTGAGCAGGAAGGACAGAGAACCCATTCGAGTAAAATCTATGAATATAATGATTCATAATAACCTTACTACTCAAATAAAGGAGGCGCAACAAGGAGTTTTAAAAAAGGGAAATTTAAAGGATGAAATACCCAAAGGATCGGAGAAGCATCTTAATATTCGGGAAGACGGAACCCGGTATAGGGCTGAAAGGATTTGGGTACCAAAATTTGGAGATATGAGAGAAATGGTACTTAGAGAAGCTCATAAAACCAGATACTCAATACATCCTGGAACGGGGAAGATGTACAAGGATATCAAGAATCATTTTGGTGGCCGGGTATGAAAGCCGATGTTGCTAAATACGTAGGAGAATGTTTGACGTGTTCTAAGGTCAAAGCTGAGCATCAAAAACCATCAGGTCTACTTCAACAACCCGAAATCCCGGAATGGAAATGGGAAAACATTACCATGGATTTCATCACTAAATTGCCAAGGACTACAAGTGGTTTTGATACTATTTGGGTAATAGTTGATCGTCTCACCAAATCAGCACACTTCCTGCCAATAAGAGAAGATGACAAGATGGAGAAGTTAGCACGACTGTATTTGAAGGAGGTCGTCTCCAGACATGGAATACCAATCTCTATTATCTCTGATAGGGATGGCAGATTTATTTCAAGATTCTGGCAGACATTACAGCAAGCATTAGGAACTCGTCTAGACATGAGTACTGCCTATCATCCACAAACTGATGGGCAGAGCGAAAGGACGATACAAATGCTTGAAGACATGCTACGAGCATGTGTTATTGATTTCGGAAACAGTTGGGATCGACATCTACCGTTAGCAGAATTTTCCTACAACAACAGCTACCATTCAAGCATTGAGATGGCACCGTTTGAAGCACTTTATGGTAGAAAGTGCAGGTCTCCGATTTGTTGGAGTGAAGTGGGGGATAGACAGATTACGGGTCCGGAGATTATACAAGAAACTACCGAGAAGATCATCCAAATTCAACAACGGTTGAAAACCGCCCAAAGTCGACAAAAGAGCTATGATGACATTAAAAGAAAAGATATAGAATTTGAAATTGGAGAGATGGTCATGCTTAAAGTTGCACCTTGGAAAGGCGTTGTTCGATTTGGTAAACGAGGGAAATTAAATCCAAGGTATATTGGACCATTCAAGATTATTGATCGTGTCAGACCAGTAGCTTACCGACTTGAGTTACCTCAACAACTCGCGGCTGTACATAACACTTTCCACGTCTCGAATTTGAAGAAATGTTTTGCTAAAGAAGATCTCACTATTCCATTAGATGAAATCTAAATCAACGAAAAACTCCAATTCATCGAAGAACCCGTCGAAATAATGGATCGTGAGGTTAAAAGACTTAAGCAAAACAAGATACCAATTGTTAAGGTTCGATGGAATGCTCGTAGAGGACCCGAGTTCACCTGGGAGTGTGAAGATCAGATGAAGAAGAAATACCCGCATCTATTTCCAGAAGATTCATCAACACCTTCAACAGCTTAAAATTTCGGGACGAAATTTATTTAACGGGTAGGTACTGTAGTGACCCGAACTTTTCCATGTTTATATATATTAATTAAGATTGATATTTACATGATTAAATGTTTCCAACATGTTAAGCAATCAAACTTGTTAAGACTTGATTAATTGAAATATGTTTCATATAGACAATTGACCACCCAAGTTGACCGGTGATTCACGAACGTTAAAACTTGTAAAAACTATATGATGACATATATATGGATATATATATATAGTTAACATGATACTATGATAAGTAAAAATATCATTAAGTATATTAACAATGAACTACATATGTAAAAGCAAGCCTACTAACTTAATGATTTTTAAACGAGACATATATGTAACGATTATCGTTGTAAAGACATTTAATGTATATATATCATATTAAGAGATATTCATACATGATAATATCATGATAATATAATAATTTAAAATCTCATTTGATATTATAAACATTGGGTTAACAACATTTAACAAGATCGTTAACCTAAAGGTTTCAAAACAACACTTACATGTAACGACTAACGATGACTTAACGACTCAGTTAAAATGTATATACATGTAGTGTTTTAATATGTATTTATACACTTTTGAAAGACTTCAATACACTTATCAAAATACTTCTACTTAACAAAAATGCTTACAATTACATCCTCGTTCAGTTTCATCAACAATTCTACTCGTATGCACCCGTATTCGTACTCGTACAACACACAGCTTTTAGATGTATGTACTATTGGTATATACACTCCAATTATCAGCTCTTAGCAGCCCATGTGAGTCACCTAACACATGTGGGAACCATCATTTGGCAACTAGCATGAAATATCTCATAAAATTACAAAAATATGAGTAATCATTCATGACTTATTTACATGAAAACAAAATTACATATCCTTTATATCTAATCCATACACCAACGACCAAAAATACCTACAAACACTTTCATTCTTCAATTTTCTTCATCTAATTGATCTCTCTCAAGTTCTATCTTCAAGTTCTAAGTGTTCTTCATAAATTCTACAAGTTCTAGTTACATAAAATCATGAATACTTTCAAGTTTGCTAGCTCACTTCCAATCTTGTAAGGTGATCATCCAACCTCAAGAAATCTTTGTTTCTTACAGTAGGTTATCATTCTAATACAAGGTAATAATCATATTCAAACTTTGGTTCAATTTCTATAACTATAACAATCTTATTTCAAGTGATGATCTTACTTGAACTTGTTTTCGTGTCATGATTCTGCTTCAAGAACTTTGAGCCATCCAAGGATCCGTTGAAGCTAGATCCATTTTTCTCTTTTCCAGTAGGTTTATCCAAGGAACTTAAGGTAGTAATGATGTTCATAACATCATTCGATTCATACATATAAAGTTATCTTATTCGAAGGTTTAAACTTGTAATCACTAGAACATAGTTTAGTTAATTCTAAACTTGTTCGCAAACAAAAGTTAATCCTTCTAACTTGACTTTTAAAATCAACTAAACACATTTTCTATATCTATATGATATTCTAACTTAATGATTTAAAACCTGGAAACACGAAAAACACCGTAAAACCGGATTTACGCCGTCGTAGTAACACCGCGGGCTGTTTTGGGTTAGTTAATTAAAAACTATGATAAACTTTGATTTAAAAGTTGTTATTCTGAGAAAATGATTTTATTATGAACATGAAACTATATCCAAAAATTATGGTTAAACTCAAAGTGGAAGTATGTTTTCTAAAATGGTCATCTAGACGTCGTTCTTTCGACTGAAATGACTACCTTTACAAAAACAACTTGTAACTTATTTTTCTGACTATAAACCTATACTTTTTCTGTTTAGATTCATAAAATAGAGTTCAATATGAAACCATAGCAATTTTATTCACTCAAAACAGATTTAAAATGAAGAAGTTATGGGTAAAACAAGATTGGATAATTTTTCTCATTTTAGCAACGTGAAAATTGGTAACAAATCTATTCCAACCATAACTTAATCAACTTGTATTGTATATTATGTAATCTTGAGATACCATATACACGTATACAATGTTTCGACCTATCATGTCGACACATCTATATATATTTCGTAACAACCATAGACACTCTATATGTGAATGTTGGAGTTAGCTATACAGGGTTGAGGTTGATTCCAAAATATATATAGTTTGAGTTGTGATCAATACTGAGATACGTATACACTGGGTCGTGGATTGATTCAAGATAATATTTATCGATTTATTTCTGTACATCTAACTGTGGACAACTAGTTGTAGGTTACTAACGAGGACAGCTGACTTAATAAACTTAAAACATCAAAATATATTAAAAGTGTTGTAAATATATTTTGAACATACTTTGATATATATGTATATATTGTTATAGGTTCGTGAATCAACCAGTGACAAAGTCTTACTTCCCGACGAAGTAAAAATCTGTGAAAGTGTGTTTCATTATTCCCTTTTTATATACATTTTTGGGCTGAGAATACATGCAAATGCTTTATTTACTGTTTTACAATATTTATATGCGTGAGTTTCATTTGCCCCTTTTCTCTTTACACTTTTGGGCTGAGAATACATGCAAATGCTTTATTAACTGTTTTACAATATTTATATGCGTGAATTATATTATTCCCTTTTTAAATGCTTTTGCAATATATATTTTTGGGACTGAGAATACATGCGCTGTTTTTATAACTGTATTATGAAATAGACACAAGTAATTGAAACTACATTATATGGTTGAATGATCGAAATCGAATATGCCCTTTTTATTAAGTCTGGTAATCTAAGAATTAGGGAACAGACACCCTAATTGACGCGAACTCTAAAGATGGATCTATTGGGCCTAACAAACCCCATCCAAAGTACCGGATGCTTTAGTACTTCGAAATTTATATCATATCCGAAGGGTGTCCCGGAATGATGGGGATATTCTTATATATGCATCTTGTTAATGTCGGTTACCAGGTGTTCACCATATGAATGATTTTTATCTCTATGTATGGGATGTGTATTGAAATATGAAATCTTGTGGTCTATTATTATGATTTGATATATATAGGTTAAACCTATAACTCACCAACATTTTTGTTGACGTTTTAAGTATGTTTATTCTCAGGTGATTATTAAGAGCTTCCGCTGTCGCATACTTAAATAAGGACGAGATTTGGAGTCCATGCTTGTATGATATTGTGTAAAAACTGCATTCAAGAAACTTATTTTGTTGTAACATATTTGTATTGTAAACCATTATGTAATGGTCGTGTGTAAACAGGATATTTTAGATTATCATTATTTGATAATCTACGTAAAGCTTTTTAAACCTTTATTGATGAAATAAAGGTTATGGTTTGTTTTAAAATGAATGCTGTCTTTGAAAAACGTCTCATATAGAGGTCAAAACCTCGCAACGAAATCAATTAATATAGAACGTTTTTAATCAATAAGAACGGGACATTTCATATTGAATCCAATTCATTGGCATATAGTGTCAAAACGAGTCTTTTAATATCATTATGTCCATTTTGATCCCTTGACCCGTTTGGACTCTATAGTGTCAAAACGGGTATTTCTTGGTCTATACATGTCCACAATGTCATGTTAGGTGTATTGGGAGGTTTTGGTGTCTTAAAAATGAGTCTTGAATATATTTTGTTGATAGTGGGGAATTATGATTTATTTGGGTCACAATTGTCCATTTTGACCCGTTTGTAGTAATTTTGGAAATATCAAGTTTCTAACATTTTTAAAATGTCATTTTAGAGTTGTGAAATGATTTTGGGTCACTAGGGTACAATAGATAAGAGTTTGGGTCGTCAACCAATTTTAGTGACAATTTGGGTAAGGGTGCTAAAATGACTCTCGGGCCTACTCTACGGGCTTGTAAGTCGAAAATAGTCAGGTTTAGTCAAAAACTAATGATTGGGACATAAAGTATTCTCGACAAGCTTTAAAACGGTATATAATATGTTTGGGTTTGTCGAGTCTAAATAAGGTTTAAAATTGTGTCAAAATGAGAGTCAGGATCTACTATTGGGCTCCTACTTTACAGCAAACAACAAACAAGCCCATAAATAGTTCATTTATGTAGAGTTGTGCATATTTTGAATACACTCTAGGTGACCTTTGACCCACTCGACATATCATTCCATTTCTATTTTTAAAAATAAAAGAGTTTGAGTTATCTATGTGATCCGTTATGGACAACTTATAGTTGAATCGATAAAGGGGTTGATCCAACCACTTCTTCTAAATTGATATTGTCATGTCGTCTAGAAAACAAGGTAAGATGGGAGGTTGCAGTGGTACTAGGCCATATGAATCATCTAATGTGTTTGGTGTGGGTTCTATATTCCCATCTGGGTTAACATTACCGCAATCGAGTACCTGTTTAGTAAATGCTGGTGGACAAATATCTGAGTTGAGAAATTCTGTGTCGAGTGAAAGTGATGAGGTATTAGATGTCAATGTTCCTGAAATGTTAAAAAAATTAGAGATGTTAAAAAAATTAGAGAAGTATTATCTTTAACTTGGGTTGATGATGATAGATATAGAAAAAGTACCTGCAGGCTTTGTTACAAAACCTATTAAAGGATTAGCTATAGGAAAAAGGGGCTCATGCACCATTTGGTAGTGACTGCTTATATCCGGATTGCTTCAATTGTTCAGAAGGTGACATGGTTTTCTCCCAAATTAGTCCAGACCTTTTTCATCTTCTTCAGAATATCAAAAACATTAGTTTCCAATAACTAAAATTCCTCTATGATTGTAATATGTTCTTTGTTTCTTATGACAAGGAATAATTTTATGCAAATGTTGTTGCAAGTCATTTTGGGTCATAAGTTTGCTCAAAGTTCCTTAAATGTATTTCAACACAGCAAACACGCCACCAGATGCAACACAGGCAGACAAGGCTACAATTGATTCAAAAGGAGCAACAACCGAGAGCTTGCGAACTCAGGCAAAACGAGCGCTTTTCATAAACCCAGGTAACTAAAGAGGGACACAAAGGAATTTAAGTCTCAGGGGGTTGAGTACTCAGTCAAAACAGGGGGTTTTCAGTATTAATCAAATGGGTCATGTTGGGTTAGGACAACATCTCAACACTATCGTTTTCATTTTTAATGAGCTTTATAAGCAATTTAATATATATAACCACTTTATTATTTGGATTTGAATTAAATGGGTCATGTTGGGTTAGGACAACATTTTAAAAATATCGTATTTATTTTTATTGAGCTTTATAAACAGGTTAATAGATTGATATAGCCACTTTATAGTCTGGATTAATGTATAATAACAATGTCGGTTGGACATGATGTATAAAGTGAAGCCAGCTAATACAAATTATATATATGCAGGTGAAGATAGATTTGATAAATCATAGAGAAAAAATAACTGATACAATCAAGTGAAGACAAACAACTCTTTTATACAACCAACTAATTTACTGCAGTAAACTTCTATATATAATTTTCTAACCAGCCTTGATATACTACAGGTAACTCTCATTTGCTTTTTGGAACCAGCCTTTCAAGTCTCTTAAGTAAATAGCTTTCTAAATAACAGTTGGTTTAAGATCTCTACTGTAATGACTTGATGTTAGTAGCCTTAATGTAATGACTTGTTGTACTCTATTATGCAAGTAATTTTTGCAAATTAATATCATGTAACTAACTTTTGTGTAACCATATTAAATAAATACTATGCTCAATAACAAGTGATAAAATGACGCCGCGTAGCGGGTCTAACCTATCACTTGTTATAGAAAAGGTATGGCCATCTATATGTAATTTGGGTTTTGAAGTGGAATGTGGAAGAACATAAAGGAAACAAAGATAATGTTGTGATTTTGCTCTTAAAATTTAACTTACAGACTTGGTTTACAAATGTGTGGATGACAGAAAGTTAAAGAGATATAGATATAATGCCATAATTAATTACTCCGTATTTTTTATGTATTTATTTTAAATAATAACTTTACCTACTTGCAAAGGTGTATCTCTTTCGTTTATAACTTGTCACAAATGATACTCACTTCTTTTGTGTGTTTAATTTTATACTTTTTGATATTTGTCGATTTATTATTCACTTTGTATTTAAGTTTAGTGAGGCAAGTAACAAGTTAGGCTTTGTACATATTTAGTCATTAGAATCAGCTTACAAGGACTTGTATACCTCACGCTTTTGTCTTGCTTTGTACATATTTGCTCTAATGTTTGTTGGATCATTAACATAAATGACATAATAAGATTTTTCTTTAAGAATCATCTATGAAAAATTCCCGCAAATGCGCGGGTTATGAACTAGTTCTCATTCAAAACAAAAATAAAAAACTCGTTCATTAAAAAGATGAAAATAACTTTACAACAAGATTACAATAAGGTAAACCAAATGGATACATAATATTTGAAAATCCTAGCAATATAAAGCTAAACTGAATGACATAAAAGATCGGGATTTGCGTCCTACACAAAAGATTGGTGTTCGAAACACATCTTGAACGTGATTGCCCAAAGAAACATCTTGAGTTTGATGCTTCGGACTATAGAGACCCAACAAGGAAAAGGTGCTCGATTGATTCTACCTTGACTTTGCACCATACGCACAAGGATGAAAAGGTCTTGGTGTTTTGTTACCATTGAACCAAGTTTATTGAAACAATGGAGGTAAATTGAGGAACTGTAAATAAATTATGAAAGTATTGCAAGGCAAACTCTTTAGCTATAAGAGGATCCTCAACCCATGAATTCGAGATGAACATCCCATAAATAAAAGACGAATGCTATTTGATTCGGGACACGAGATGGCAAAACTTCATATTTTTATCAGCTAGCTTCAACCATTTGATTCGTGAATGGATTATTCGTTTCGATTCTTCCTGTAAAGAAAGCTTATTCTTGTGCTGCATTGTAGTGACCCGTCCTAATCCATCTGGACGAAGTCTTCAACAGTTGGTCCCATTGCAAGGTTCTGACCTCTATATGACATGAACTACTCCATGTAATATGAGCAAATGCACAGCGGAAGATTTCTTTCATACCTGAGAAAAAACATGCTTTAAAGTGCCAACAAAAAGGTTGGTGAGTTCATAAATTTATCATAAAACAATAAAATTCATCATTTTGATAGACCACAAGATTTAAATGATGCATGGTACAAATGGGCCCGAGTCCTATACCCACCTGTAATGTACATGCGATATCTTTTAAAATATAGTACACATATCTCGTGTACGAAATCATTTTTCAAAAATCCTTCATAACCGTACACATATCTCGTGTACAAAAATATCATACACATAACCTGTGTATAAAATCATTCTCTCGATACATAACATTCACTTTGCTTTCATCACTTGACTTGGTAACCGACCTTAACATATAATGCGCAAAAATAATATCCCTAAAACAGAACATTTCGTCTGTATAATAATCATATAAACTTCGAAGTACTAAACACCACGCCCACTAGCCCTTCCGTCTAGTGAACATTCTGGGTGGGGGTGTTAAACCCAGTAGCTACCTTTAGGATTCGCATCAATTAGGCGTGCACTAATTCTCAAAATTAGTGATGTTCCCTAATTCTTAGGTTACCAAGCAATAATAATCAGGGAAAAAATATTCATATCAATTGTGGCAATTATCACGTCCACATAATTCAATGGTGACAATTATCACGTCCACATAATTCATTCGAGGAATATTTTGCTTGTGTCTATCTCGTCAAACATTTATAAAAGCATTTCATGTATTCGCAGTTCAAAATGTATTTCAAAAGTATTTAATAAAGCAGTTATAAAAGTAGCGCATGTATTCTCAGTCCCAAAAATATAAAGAGTAAAAGGGAGCAAATGAACTCACTATACGATATTTTGTAGTAAAAACATGCATACGACAGAACTAAACAATGTAGGGTTGGCCTCAGATTCACGAACCTATATCATGTATATATATATATATATATATATATATATATATATATATATATTAACACATATCACATTTAATCAACTAAATTAATTTATATTTTATAATGTATTAAGATTAAAGTTAATATCTTTATATATAGTTATACTTATAATAAATATACGATATATATAATTTAATTAATGTTATATCAATAATAATATATTAGTTAGTATTTTTAAAACATATTAGTGTGTAATATTAATTTACTTGTAATATATTTTTACATGGATAACATTTGTTTGTTAAAAATAATATTTATATTTATAATAATACTAAAATAATAATGGTAATGATAAAATAATAATACTATAAATGATAATACTTTTAATAACATTGATAATACTAAAAATAAAATGATAAAAATGATATATTTAAATAATGATAATAATAATAATAATAATGGTAAAAATAATATTAACAATGATAATCTATTAAATTGTATTTTTTATAATATATTAATAACTATAATAAAATAATAATTTTACTAATAATACTTATGATAATAATAATTAGACTAATAATAATAATAATAATAATAATAATAATAATAATAATAATAATAATAATAATAATAACAATACTAATAAAAATAATGTTAAAAATAATAACAATAATAACAACAACAACAATAATAATAATAATAATAATAATAATAATAATAATAATAATAATAATAATAATAATAATAATAATAATAATAATAATAATAATAATAATAGAAATAATAAGATGGCTACCTTAATGTAACAAGCTTTAAAAAGATAAATGCTCCGGCCCGGCTCGAACCAGCGACCTCTCATTCCCTGACCATATGCCTAACCAATGCTCTGTCTGTCTCTTTTCTAATTCAATTAACACCCAAGTTCTTTTAACCCATTTTTCGGCCCAACAAAAATAAGGATCACAGCCCAACAATTTAATTATATTACGGCCCAACTGAAAAATACTTAGAACTCGGCCCAACTAAAATAACCTTTTCATCATCGCGTATCTTTATCATCATCATATTATCATTTAGTTATGAGTTAAACAATACCATTATCATATCTTCATTATCATTATCTAATTATCTCATTTACTATCACAATCATCATTCATGATATCATAATCATTATCTATTATCTAACGACTTCACCACCTATATCACTAAACAAAAGTCCACCTACTTAAATGGGCCGTGATAGTCCAAACTACTTGGTTAGTCCGTATAACAACTAAGAAGCCCAAATGTGAGTTTGTGTCTAATTTAAAACGGTTATGATCAATCACAGCCCCCACCACGTTCCTTTGTCCTCATCTTTTTCCTTCCACTTCTATAATCCAATCGACAAAACAAATAAATGATGGTAGGGATCTGAATTTGACAAAAAGAAATGCATGCTCTCATCATTGTTTCATCATCACCACCTCATCATCCATTATCATAAAACAACATCATCACCATTCCTAATCATCATCCTTTCTTTGTCTTTTCATCATCATCAAAAGAAAAAAGAAAAAAATATAACGTGGCAATAACAATGAGTTGCAAGTTGGTGGGTTCTTGGTGATAACAGTCTGAACGAAACAGAAATATTACAATAGTAATGGTAACAAATAGCAGTTGGTTGATGAAAGGTGAGGGTGGCTATCATTCTTGGTGATAGTGATAGGCTGTTAACAGCGGTTAACAAGTGGTGATCGAGGGAAAAAAAATAGTAAACAGGAGTATGTATTGTAGTCGAGTAGAATTTAGAGAGAGAAAGAGAGAGTATGGTGAAGGATAGTGATGTTTGCAGTGGTGGTCTGATGGTGTGGGGTGCTGGAGGTGAAGATGGTTGAGTGGTGGTTCGAAGGAGAATCACAAAATGGGTTGTTCTTGGTGTTCGTTGTACAGAAAGGAAACAACAAAACGGCGAGGGTTTGGTGTTGTAGAAGGTGGTTGCAAGTTAGATGATGGTGGTCATGTTTAGAAGGTGGTGAAGATTTGGTCAATTAACATGGAGACGGGTTTAAATGGTGGAAGGTGGTATTATGGTTGTAGTTCTTGGTGGATTTGTGAGTGTCACGATGGTTGAGGATTAAAACATAAAAGTTTCGAGTGATGGTACGTGGTGGTTCCCGTATGATGTGGTGGATATTTCAGTTGTCTTCAGCTATCGAAAGTGATGATGGCTAGCTTCGGTTGTTTATACAAGAGATGAAGAAGAATAAATATGTTTTTCCTTTTCTCATTCTTTAGTGTATGTATGCTATATGTATAAATTAAATATGTATATAGATGTAGATAGAAGATATATAGTGGAGACACACTCATCAACTTTTCAATATAATCCAGCACCCGTGACTATAAAAAAAATTTGATTCTTAATCAAATTTGGTTATATGTTCAATCACTAGCAATCATTAATTTTATTATTATGATAATTATATTATAATATAATTTAAAATATAACGGGTGATTAAATTAGTCGTCGTCTACATATTTCATTCACGGACTGGAATTCGTGCTCAGTTGATAAAGGTTAAAAGTATACAGAAAATCCCAAATTTTTATATTACGCACCTGTGTTTATTTTAGTCATAAAATGTGAAACACGTGGTCAAAATGATTCGTCTAATATTTATTTTTGTTGTACCTTATTTATATATAAATAGATATGTTTTAGATAATAATTATTATAATATCCTATTTTTATTTTAGTTTACATAATAAATTTAATAACAACAACATATAACATTTCAAATTATATTTTTTTCAATTATTATTTATATATACATACACACATATCTACTTACAATTAATTATTCGTGAATCGTCGAGCACAGTCAAAAGATAATTGATTATATGAACATAGTTCCACAATTTTCGAGACTCAACATTACAGACTTTGCTTATCGTGTCGAAATCATATAAAGATTAAGTTTAAATTTGGTAGGAAATTCTCGGGTCGTCACAGTACCTACACGTTAAAGAAATTTCGTCCCGAAATTTGAGTGAGATGGTCATGGCTAACAATAAAAATGTTTTCATGACGAATATGAGTTAGAAATTTGAGTTTTATCATCATCGAATAATATGAATAAAACAATTCGATTACGCGAAGAGTATAAGTGAAGCTGTCACAAAAGAGTGAAATGAATAAATAGTGTTTCATCAAATCTTTTGACGTAGATATGGTTGATTTCCGGAATTCAAGGGATTTAGAGAAAATCGTCGAGATCTAAATGATTTGATTCTTCGGCGAGTAAGGAAATTAGGATCTCTCTAATTAAATACGGTGATCTTCTTCAATTACTCTGCCTGGTATTTCCATTATAAATGAAACTCTTCCGTTCAATTATTCTCACCATCCCTATACTTTCTTCCTTAATCCATACTTCTAGATATTGTAACAATGCTTAACCCAGTTCTGATCCTTGTCCTTATCCTGACTGTCGCATCAATCATTCTCCTTTTCTAACTTCCACTGGAGGATTCTGTTAACTTCTACTATTACCTTGGGGTTATAATGTTTTTCATTCTTCCGTGTATCTATGTTGCTATACACATTGATATACACAGTTTGTGATTTCGGTGTTGATGTTGTTGGGCGCTATATTTTCTCTTATATTTTGGAGCTCCGTGCTCACGTTTTCTTTTCTCTTCCTGACTTTAAGTCAAGCGAATATTGGTTTAGAATTTCGTAGATATCGAGTTTCGAATGATTATAACGTTCTAAGCAAGAAGAAACGTAATAACACGAATTGATTTGGTAACTACCAGAATCACTAAGAATGGAACTATCAAGAATATAATTTCTTGATACGTTCAGAGATTAAGCAGAATGAAAGAGTTATGTAACATGACACATGATGATGGTATGATCTACTGTGAACCATCATCACGTTCCATTAAAAATTCAGCATGAGTTACTGTAATATAATCACGTTGGCCAAGCGTCATTATATTATACTAACCCATGTTTCAATTTCCAACACTTCTCCACAATTCATTCATAACTTATTCTTAGATTTTACAGAAGTTTCCAATATAATGGAATACAGAAAACACGAAGAGGTAAATAATTTCGAACAAGAATATTTATGAAAATATCCTCAGAAATATCGAAGATATTTATGATGATATTTTGGAGTTTCTAAGTTCGAAGGTTGATGAAGAAAAATTTTCGCAAGATTTTAACATGACTTCGGAACAAGATATTCTCTAAAGATTTCGGCAGTTCTAGAAATACCTGGATTCTTTGAATGTAGGGTTTGGTCCTTGGACTCCTTCATGGTTAGCTCAATCTATTTTTCAGTACCAAATTTTCTATCGAGCGTTCCCAATATTCCATTCTTTATTATCAAACTGTTGGCCGTTTAGACCATCTACGATTTTGCTGTTTCCTCTGCGTTTAATGCTACCATATCTGAATTATCGGTTATCAATCCGAGGTGGTTTTCAAGAGAATTGTGTTTTTAGATGATTAAACGCTGATGGTAATATGGTAGAATATAAAAGGTTCCCCAGTAACAATAAAGAGTACACATATATGTCAAGGTTATAATAAGGTTGTTTCGGATGAAAAGTCGGAGTTGACTTGATGGAGCTGTGACAAAATTTGCTAATTTGAAAAGAGATTTCAAAGTTATTTTGGGTAACAACAACGCCAAGGGGCTAGCACAGATATGTGTTTAAATGATTCAGGTTCCGAGTGTTTTCAGGTGCATAATTATATGCATCAATCTTTTCTTCTGTAGATGAAATGCGGTTGGTTTATCCTCTCGATTGAGGTGTTTTCAAGAATCATGAAAGGTTTGAACGCAGATTGTAATCGTCAAGATACAAATAAGGTTTAAGATGAAATCAAGTGGCAAACTTGAAGAATTGTTTAGTTTCATATGTTATAATCAATATTTTAATTCATTTTAATTCATTTTAATTGTCCAATGTTGGTAGTCCTCAGTTGATAGTCCATAGTTAGCAATTCAATAATTCATATATAGTTAAATATATAATATTCGAATTAATTAATACGTATCGTAACCCGTGTACATGTCTCAGACTCGATCACAACTCAAACTATATATATTGTTGTAGAATCAACCTCAACCATGTATAGCTAACTCCAGCATTACTGCATATAGAGTGTCTATGGTTATTCCAAATAATATATATAGATGCGTCGATATGATATGTCAAAACCTTGTATACGTGTCCCGATATTTAAATTGCATAAAATAAATAACAGAAATTAAATGACGATAAATAAAGTGCGTAAAGTAAATAACAGAAATTAAATGACGATAAATAAATTGCGAGAATTAAAATTGCGATAAATAAAAGGTAATACGGAATTAACAGTTAGTTAGGAACAGTTAGCTAGGAACAGTTAGCGTGGATTCTTAACAAAATTTCTCATAGTTAATTTGTCTGTTTCTAACAAATTTTATTTTGTCATATGTTTTCTTCATTATGCCACTTGTTGGATTCTGATAGGTCAAAATCCAAATATGAAATTGAATGAAAATGGTTATTCTGCGGTGAACGGATACATATATCTGTGGATGTAAGTAGGATAGTAAACGACTGTTGAATCAGCTTCGAAGAATGTACAGTGTAACTTATTAATGTGAAATCTGAATATTCCTCGAGTATTACCTACCCGTTAAAATATTTTCACAATTAGCACTTTGTACGAAATAATTTTTAATTACAATCTTTATGAAAACATATATACATATATATTTTTTCTTCAGATGTATTCATGGATTCATTGAGTTAATATGATATTAAACTCATTTGGTTTACCGTTAGAACTAGAATATATAATCTCTAAAACATTTAGAGATTACTTAATCGCTATGAAGAACGAAGATAATTGATGTAGAACGATTCGTAGAACGACGATTATACTAGAGGTACAGAATGAGATGTTGAGGCATGGATTGTTGATGGTACTGGTGCTGTTATTGATGGTACTGTTGGTGCCGGTGATGTTGCTGAAGCTGGTAAATTTTGCACCATATTCTCCAAATTTATTTTTTGAGCGCGAAGTTTGTTGACTTCTTCTATTATTCCGGGGTGATTGTCGGTTGGAACGAGCGAATGAATAAGGTTTAGAATTTTAGATAGAATATAATCTTGGTGAGATATTCGGGAAATGAGAGAGAAAATAGTATTACGAACAGGTTCATCGGTAAGTGCTTCAGGTTCATCGCCAAGAGGTAAATTCGGTTGGTGGAAGGGATAGCTTTCTTCGCGTCTCCATTGATTAAATCGACTACGAACCCATTAGATGAATTGGGGATGGCTGATTGATTTATTCATTCTGATGACATTGCTTTCGGATCTTAGGTGAACATCCATGTCGGAATAGCTGTTGGAATAACTATCGGAATAGCTATCGAAATCTGAGGGACTCGAACTGGTTGAGTGATTTATTTCGTACGATCAGATGAAGAATTTTCGATAAGAAATAGATTATAGGATGTAGATTAGTACCCTGCAATACATAATTTACATATGCATATATAATACTAAAATACCATAAGTTACGGAGGAATCTACGGAAGCTGTCAGGCAAAGGTAACAATAACAGATACGCTAAGATATGAATTAGCTGATACGCTAAGATATGAATTTTGTCTATACACTATTCATGCAATCAATGCAATAAGATGTGTCTAGACTAAGAATGATACGCAAGAAATTTTCTGACGAAAATGATAAGCAAAACTTTTGACATGCAGACACGGTCGAAGTACAGACTCACTAATGCATCCTAATGACTTATCAGTTAGACACACTAATGCAGACCTGGTTCGCTAAGACCACCACTCTAATACCACCTGTAGTGACCCGTCCTAATCCATCTGGACGAAGTCTTCAACAGTTGGTCCCATTGCGAGGTTCTGACCTCTATATGCCATGAACGACTCCATGTAATATGAGCAAATGCACAGCGGAAGATTTCTTTCATACCTGAGAATAAACATGCTTTAAAGTGTCAACCAAAAGGTTGGTGAGTTCATAAGTTTATCATAAAACAATAAAATTCATCATTTTAATAGACCACAAGATTTAAATGCTGCATGGTACAAATGGGCCCGAATCCTATACCCATCTGTAATGTACATGCGATATCTTTTAAAATATAGTACACATATCTCGTGTACGAAATCATTTTTCAAAAATCCTTCATAACCGTACACATATCTCGTGTATTAAAATATCATACACATAACCTGTGTATAAAATCATTCTCTCGATACATAACATTCACTTTGCTTTCATCACTTGACTTGGTAACCGACCTTAACATATAATGCGTATAAATAATATCCCCAAAACAGAACATTTTGTCTGTATAATAATCATATAAACTTCGAAATACTAAACACCACGCCCACTAGCCCTTCCGTCTAGTGAACATTCTGGGTGGGGGTGTTAAACCCAGTAGCTACCTTTAGGATTCGCGTCAATTAGGCGTGCACTAATTCTCAAAATTAGTGATGTTCCCTAATTCTTAGGGTACCAAGCAATAATAATCAGGGGAAAAATATTCATATCAATTGTGGCAATTATCACGTCCACATAATTCAATGGTGGCAATTATCACGTCCACATAATTCATTCGAGGAATGTTTTGCTTGTGTCTATCTCGTCAAACATTTATAAAAGCATTTCATGTATTCGCAGTTCAAAATGTATTTCAATAGCATTTAATAAAGCAGTTATAAAAGTAGCGCATGTATTATCAGTCCCAAAAATATAAAGAGTAAAAGGGAGCAAATGAACTCACTATACGATATTTTGTAGTAAAAATATGCATACGACGGAACTGAACAATGTAGGGTTGGCCTCGGATTCACGAACCTATATCATGTATATATATATATATATATATATATATATATATATATATATATATATATATATATATATATATATATATATATATATATATATTAACACATATCACATTTAATCAACTAAATTAATTTATATTTTATAATGTATTAAGATTAAAGTTAATATCTTTATATATAGTTATACTTATAATAAATATACGATATATATAATTTAATTAATGTTATATCAATAATAATATATTAGTTAGTATTTTTAAAACATATTAGTATGTAATATTAATTTACTTGTAATATATTTTTACATGGATAACATTTGTTTGTTAAAAATAATATTTATATTTATAATAATTCTAAAATAATAATGGTAATGATAAAATAATAATACTATAAATGATAATACTTTTAATAACATTGATAATACTAAAAATAAAATGATAAAAATGATATATTTTAATAATGATAATAATAATAATAAAAACGGTAAAAATAATATTAACAATGATAATCTATTAAATTGTATTTTTTTATAATATATTAATAACTATAATAAAATAATAATTTTAATAATAATACTTATGATTATAATAATTAGACTAATAATAATAATAATAATAATAATAATAATAATACTAATAAAAATAATGTTAAAAATAATAACAATAATAATAACAACAATAATAATAATAATAATAATAATAATAATAATAATAATAATAATAATAATAATAATAATAATAATAATAATAATAATAATAATAATAATAATAATAATAATAATAATAATAATAATAATAATAGAAATAATAAGATGGCTACCTTAATGTAACAAGCTTTAAAAAGATAAATGCTCCGGCCCAGGCTCGAACCCGCGACCTCTCGTTCCCTGACCATATGCCTAACCAATGCTCTGTCTGTCTCTTTTCTAATTCAATTAACACCCAAGTTCTTTTAACCCGTTTTTCGGCCCAACAAAAATAAGGATCACAACCCAACTATTTAATTATATTACGGCCCAACTGAAAAATACTTAGAACTCGGCCCAACTGTAATAACCTTTTCATCATCGCGTATCTTTATCATCATCATATTATCATTTATTTATGAGTTAAACAATACCATTATCATATCTTCATTATCATTATCTAATTATCTCATTTACTATCACAATCATCATTCATGATATCATAATCATTATCTATTATCTAACGACTTCACCACCTATATCACTAAATAAAAGTCCACCTACTTAAATGGGCCGTGATAGTCCAAACTACTTGGTTAGTCCGTATAACAACGAAGAAGCCCAAATGTGAGTTTGTGTCTAATTTAAAACGGTTATGATCAATCATAGGCCCACCACATTCCTTTATCCTCATCTTTTTCCTTCCACTTCTATAATCCAATCGACAAAATAAATAAATGATGGTAGGGATCTGAATTTGACAAAAAGAAATGCATGCTCTCATCATTGTTTCATCATCACCACCTCATCATCCATTATCATAAAACAACATCATCACCATTCCCAATCATCATCCTTTCTTTGTCTTTTCATCATCATCAAAAGAAAAAAGAAAAAAATATAACGTGGCAATAACAATGAGTTGCAAGTTGGTGGGTTCTTGGTGATGACAGTCCGAACGAAACAGAAATATTACAGTAGTAATGGTAACAAATAGCAGTTGGTTGATGAAAGGTGAGGGTGGCTATCATTCTTGGTGATAGTGATAGGCTGTTAACAGCAGTTAACAAGTGGTGATCGAGGGAAAAAAATATAGCAAACAGGAGTATGTATTGTAGTCGAGCAGAATTTAGAGAGAGAAAGAGAGAGTATGGTGAAGGATAGTGATGGTTGCAGTGGTGGTCCGATGGTGTGGGGTGCTGGAGGTGAAGATGATTGAGTGGTGGTTCGAAGGAGAATCACGAAATGGGTTGTTCTTGGTGTTCGTTGTACAGAAAGGAAACAACGAAACGGTGAGGGTTTGGTGTTGTAGAAGGTGGTTGCAAGTTAGATGATGGTGGTCATGTTTTGAAGGTGGTGACGATTTGGTCAATTAACATGGTGACGGGTTTAAATGATGGAAGGTGGTATTATGGTTGTAGTTCTTGGTGGATTTGTGAGTGTCACGATGGTTGAGGATTAAAACATAAAAGTTTCGAGTGATGGTACGTGGTGGTTCCCGTATGATGTGGTGGATATTTCAGTTGTCTTCAGCTATCGAAAGTGATGATGGCTAGCTTCGGTTGTTTATACAAGAGATGAAGAAGAATAAATATGTTTTTCCTTTTCTCATTCTTTAGTGTATGTATGCTATATGTATAAATTAAATATGTATATAGATGTAGATAGAAGATAGATAGTGGAGACACACTCATCAACTTTTCAATATAATCCAGCACCCGTGACTATCAAAAAACTTTGATTCTTAATCCAAATTTGGTTATATGTTCAATCACTAGCAATCATTAATTTTATTATTATGATAATTATATTATAATATAATTTAAAATATAACGGGTGATTAAATTAGTCGTCGTCTACATATTTCATTCACGGACTGGAATTCGTGCTCAGTTGATAAAGGTTAAAAGTATACAGAAAATCCCAAATTTTTATATTACGTACCTGTGTTTATTTTAGTCATAAAATGTGAAACACGTGGTTAAAATGATTCGTCTAATATTTATTTTTGTTGTACCTTATTTATATATAAATAGATATGTTTTAGATAATAATTATTATAATATCCTATTTTTATTTTAGTTTACATAATAAATTTAATAACAACAACATATAACATTTCAAATTATATTTTTTCAATTATTATTTATATATACATACACACATATCTACTTACAATTAATTGTTCGTGAATCATCGAGCACAGTCAAAAGATAATTGATTATATGAACATAGTTCCACAATTTTCGAGACTTAACATTACAGACTTTGCTTATCGTATCGAAATCATATAAAGATTAAGTTTAAATTTGGTAGGAAATTCTCGGGTCGTCACATGCATAAAAGCAACAATGATGTATGTTTCTGCATCCGTTAAATTCCGGATTAGATAAATGAGTATAATTATTTTTTGCTTTTGAATTTTTTATCTGCAACTCTTCCGCCGCCAAATTTTCCATTAAAATGTCCAATTTCTTTAATTCTTCTTTGAAAGTAAATTATTTTTTGGCATGCCATTGTACTTATACTCGTTTCATTGGCAAGAATTAAATTTGAGCATTGACTTTCTGAGACTTTAATCCCAATTGCATTGCCATATATTGGTGATTTAACCTGGACTTCAATTAAATCATCCTGCACAACATGCCCAGAGGACTTTTTTACTTTGGCTAAATGCACATTAGTTCCATTTTTATTCTTTTTACTTATCACCCCTCTTTCGAATCGCCTCTCAATAGTTGCGACAATTTTATGTACACATTGACCTTTGTGTTGTACAATATTTGGTGAACTAATTTTTGATTTGAGATTTTGTTGCAAACTTGAGGCAGGAACTTTTTGGGAATGACTTTTCTTTGACTAATTTGTGTTAAAAGAAGGAAAATCTTTATAACTATAAGCATAAGGTAAAGATTAGGTGAAGCAAAATATTTAGCCTCCTGGGTATTATTATTATGAAATGCCCCGTTCATATACATTATAAACGATTCACAATAGTTGATTACATCGCGAGATATTTGACCTCTATATGATACATTTTACAAACCTTGCATTCGTTTTTAAAAGACAAACTTTCTTTACATCGAAAGTTGACAGCATGCATACCATTTCATAATACATCCAACTATAATTGACTTAATAATAATCTTGATGAACTCAACGACTCGAATGCAACGTCTTTCGAAATATGCCATGAATGACTCCAAGTAATATCCTTAAAATGAGCTAATGCACAGCGGAAGATTTCTTTAATACCTGAGAACAAACATGCTTTAAAGTGTCAACCAAAAGGTTGGTGAGTTCATTAGTTTATCGTAATCAATCATTTCCATAATTTTAATAGACCACAAGATTTCATTTATTCAATAATCAAACACTCGTGCGTGTTTAAAATTCATTCATATGGATTGAACACCTGGTAACCGACACTAACAAAATGCATCTAGAATATCCCCAAACATATAAACATCGAAGTACTAAAGCAGTTCAAATTCTCTGACTGGGGCGTGTCAAAACCCATAGATCTATCTTTAGGATTCGCGTCAATTGGTGGCAATTATAATAAACACCCATTCTTTGGCTACCAAGTTCAACAAGGGCGATATCCGGTATAACAATTCAACCATAGAATGTAGTTTCGATTAATTGTGTCTATTTCGTCAAACATTTATAAAAGTGCATGTATTCTCAGTCTCAAAAATGTATATTGCAGAAGCATTTAAAAAGGGAGCAAATGAAACTCACTATACTGTATTTCATTGTAAAAATACATATGACGTCATTAAACAAGTGCAAGGTTGACCTCGGATTCACGAACCTATATTAAGTATATATATTAATATATCAGTCAATATCTGTCTAATAAATTCAGGTCAAGTCGTAGTGTATCACAATCCTAATGCTCGAGATTATCATGCAAAAGTCAACAAAAATCAATTTGACCCAAAATGACTTCCAAAAATTCATACGTGTTTATTATATAGCTTAAATATAGTTGTTATATATATATATTTAAATATATTTATCAAATTTTATTAGAGTAAATAATAATACAAGTCATTTATTAATAAATAAAAATATATATTAAAAAATATATATAAAAATATACTTTTATATATTTTAAGTAATAAAATTTATACAGTTCACTCAATATTAAAAAAACATGGTGGTATGTATTATTAATGTAATTATATTATGTGTGGTAAAAATTTCTTTGTATCACATATTTGTTTGATAAAATAATATTGATAATAATAATATTAATAAGTAACAGTTGTATTATTTTGTAATAATAATAATAATAATTATAATTCTACTAATAATAATAAAAATATTTATATTTACAAATGATGATATTAATTATGATAAAATGATAATTCTAATCATGATAATTATTACGATACTTTTTAATATTAACTATAATAATAATAATATCTTATATAATAGTAATAATTCTATTCAAAATGATAATTTTTAATATACTAAAATGATAATAAAAATGATATTTTATAATAACAATGGCATTTCTATTAAAAATGATAATTTTAATAAAAATTATAGTTTTAATATAAATGATACTTTTAATAATAATAATGATGATAAAAATAATGAAAAGGGATATTTTTCAATTGACTACATCTTTTAATCCGTTCATCGAAACTATTCGATATCTAAATGAAAAGATATTGATTTTTCGCCATCTTTCCAATGACATACATATCATATACCTTATCTTAGTAGTATGTGTATTAAACTCATGATCTATCATAAACTATTTAACGACGAAATTAAACATACAAGCATGCATAATTATATATACTCGAGCACTAGTCAGGGATACATTACTAATATATAAAAGTTAAGTTATGAGTGCTCACATATCAATATTGTGATTCAATATTGCAGGAAAGTATGTAGAAGCAACGGAGATGATAAACACTAGTTTGACCTCATGAGCATACTCCCGAACATTATCCATAACCTCCACAGCTATAACCCATAATTTCCTTAGCCCTATCCCGCTCGCAAAACCCATTTTGAAAACAAGCGAGCAGAACCTCGTCGTAGTATTTTATGTATTCTAATAATATCTTGAAATAATACAGAGTAAATATATAAATATATATATATATATATATATATATATATATATATATATATATATATATATATATATGTATGTGTGTGTGTGTGTGTGTGTAAATTGATTGAGAGAGTTTAGAGAAATATATTTTCAAGTTTCTATAAAATAATGAAACCTATTGAATTCTATTTATAATAGATTTTTAAATTATTAAAGTAAATTATTAAAGTATGAATTATTAAAGTGAATTATTAAAGTATGAATTATTAAATAGAATTATTAAAGTATTAATTATTAAAGTGAATTATTAAAGTATGAATTATTAAAGTGAATTATTAAAGTTAAAGTAAAGTAAAAGTAAAGTAAAGGTAAAGTTAAAGTATAGTAAAAGTATATAACTATGTACGTATAATACGCGTATAAATATATATAATATTAATTTAATTCATTATATATATTTAATAAAATAAAATATAAATATCGTTATCTTTATCATACTGGTTAAGTAATGAGTTGTCAAAAGTGGTTCTAGATATGTATAAAAGCTATATACTTTTTAATAATAAATAAGTTCTTTTTAAACTGGAAACATTTTTGTACGTCTGAAACTAAATCAAATAAATATGATAATTTTGTTTTCCAAAACTAGATATATTTAAGAATCATTTTGTTAAAAGGTTAAAATAATGGAAATCGTTATATCATAAAACGTTTTAGAAAAGTAGAATTATATATATTCATAATAGGTTTCAAGTTTTTAAATTATAGTCTGTGGGTGAAGCATGGGATAAAGTCCAAAGGTTAAATAAACGTATGAAATCATCTTAATGAAAAATGTCGAGTTACTTAACTTGTTGATATCCAACATCTAGGTTATTTACACTACACGTTCTTACTTTTATATTAAATAAAATGAAAGTTAACATAGTTATCTTATCAAAGTCACGAGGAAAATATTATAAAACATGAATTGGAAATTAAACAGGAATCTCTACTAACCCTTGTCTAGTTTTCGTTAATTGACATATTTGTTCTTACTTATAAATCACTTTACCATTTTTCGAATGTTATCAAAAAGAATAGATTTCTTAAATCACAGTAGACCTCATAACATAGACCCGTAATCATATCACAATGTATCTGATAATTCAATAATTTAATATTATCTTTTAATTCCGTCGATAAATATATTAAACATATATTGAAACATATACGTTCATGTAAAGTATTATACATCTAATACTTTGTTAACATTTTCAATTAACATAACTATATATTATATATACATATCTATATACACATAAATGTTCGTGAATCGTCGAGCAAAGTCAAAGGCTAATTGATTACATGAATATAGTTCCAAAACTTTTTGAGACTCAACATTACAGACTTTACTTATCGTGTCAAAATAATATAAAGATTAAGTTTAAATTTGGTCGGAAATTTCCGGGTTGTCACAGTACCTACCCGTTAAAGAAATTTCGTCCCGAAATTTGAGTAGAATCGTCATGGATGATAATAAGTATGTTTTCATGACGCATACGAGTTGAAAATTAGAGTTTTATCATCAGTGAGTAGTATGGAATAAACAATTCGTTTATGTGAAGATTACGAGTGAAGCTATCGCAAAAAAATGAAAATGAATAAATGTAGGTTTGACTTAACCGGTGACGTAGTCACAGTTGATTTCTGAAATTTAAGGAATTTAGAAGAAAATCTTCGTAATAAGATTTGGTTCTTCGGTAATTAAGGAAATTATGATCCGCTTTGATTAAATGCGATAATCTGTTTTGATTGCTCTGTCGAATATTTTACTATATATCCACCCCATTCGTTTCCTTATTTCCACAACTCACACCTTCTATTCTTTCTCTCTCAATTCATACTTTAAAGCATTCTTCAATATGCTTTATCTAGTTCTGCTTCTTGATATATTTCTTACTTTTATATCTATCATTCTTCTTTTTCATCTAACGCTAGAAGAATCTATTTACTTCTACTATACTCTTGGTTTTATAGTGTTTTTAGTTCTCCCGTGTCTTTATATTGCTATATGCATCGATATATATGGTTTATAATTTCTGAGTTGTCATTGGGCTTTATATCCTCCTTTATATTTCGAAGTCCCTGCTTCTGTCTTCTATAATTATTGTCATCCCCAGTTAATGCTCTCTTCTATTTGCTGCGATTTATACTCCAATTTCTATTTTGGATCTTCATGCTCTGTTTTCTCTTCTATTTATTAAACACAGCAAGTAATGGTCCAGAATTCGTAGTTATGGAGTTTCGAATGAACATGGCTAATGTTCTAAGAAGGAAATTGTAATGGCACGATCTTGATTTGTCAAATTACCAGAATACCTCAGAAACGACCGAATCATCAAGAAAATATTTTCTTGATATTTTTAGAGGTTAAATAGAATACAAGAGTCGCGTAATATAGCACATGATGACGTTATGATCTGTGAATCATCACGTTCTATTTAGAAACTCAGCATGACTTACTGTAATATAATCACGTTGATCAAGTGTCATTATATTATACTAATTCATGCTTCAGTTCCCAACACTTCTTCAAAAACATTCCTATTTTGAACTTGAAGGTTTCAGAATTTAGAAACTAAAATAGTTTCTTTTATGATGTAATACAGATAGCGCAAAGAGGTAAATGATTTTAGATAGAATAATTATGGAAATATCTTCAGAAATATGGAGGATATTTATAATGAAAGATACGATGATATCTTAGAATTTCTAATATCAGAGGATGATGAAGAATATTGTTCATAGAAGTTTAGAGTCAGGAGCAAGGTATTCGTTAATGACTTCAGCAGATACTGAATCATTTGGATTCTTTGAAGGCAGGTTCAGCCTTTGTGATTTGTCCACAACCTTCTTCATACTTTGCTCTATCCGTTTTCCAGTTCCAAAACTTCTCTTTTTCTGAGCTTTGCCAATACACTATTCTTTATCATCAACTTTTTACTGTTAAGGTCGTTTACAGTTTTTACTGCTTCATCAGCATTTTTCAAAATTTCGAGAACTAGTTTGCAGTTTAGGGTGTTTTTCAGAAACTTCACATTCAAATTATGTAAGTCCAGGAGATAGACGTTATATGTATAACTGTTGGCTTTGACATGCTGCGAGATTTCAAAATACTGATTGCTAATTCCCAATGATCTGTATGGCAATTCTCGTTACAAGATGTAGATGAGTAAATGATTTTTCAGAAAATCAAAGATTAGTGAAGTTATTAATAAGTTTATTGCTAATGTGGTGGAACATAAACGGCTCCCTGGTAACAATGGCGAAATGGTAACCTATATATCGAGGTTATAATAAAACTGTTTCAACTGAAAAGTCGAAGTTGACTTACTGGAGCTGTGACAAAGCTGACTACTTTGGAGAAGAATTGAAAAGTTATTTTAGCTAGTAAATGCCAAAGGGTCTGACACGGATATGTGTTAAACTATGACTTTGATTTCGAGGATTTTTCAGATACATAACTGTAGGTAACATGTGGTTGGATCATCATCTCGATTGTTCATTATTTGAAGTGTCTTCAGGAATTTCGGAGGGTTTGATCTCATATTGAAGCCGTTAATATACATATAATGTTATAGCAGAGTCTTGAAGTCAAAGTATAGCTTTGAAAGATATAGGAATCTAAGAGTCATGATACCGGTTATATCTTGAATTGAATTCTGCGATTTCAAAATCAAAATATGTAATTGAACTTGAATGAGTATGGTCATTTTGATTTTTATGAAATAATGTATATTATAGTAAAAGTAGGGAGTATAATGGATGATTTGATGAATCAGATTCGAAGAATGTAACATATTATTTGTGAACTTATATATTTCTCGGGTATTACCTACCGGTTAAAAAAAAATTCACAAGTAATGTTTTGTACAGAGAATTTTATTACAGCCCTTATGAAAATATGTGTATATTGTTTTCATATGTATTAGAGATTTAATGAGTTAATATCATATTAAGCTCATTTGATTTTCAGCTAGAACTAGAAATGAATAATCCCAAAAACTTTAGAAATTTCGTAATCTTCTTAGATTATCACTTCAACGTAAATGAAATTATGAATCAATACTTCATTATTCATTTTCCTTGATATTTACTCAGTGAATGATGTTGGTGTTCGTGGAATTCTTGTGAACTTCGCAAGGTACGAATGATGTTATTTGAAAACTTTCGAGTACATCGCTGATGAAAGTGTAAAATCAAACATATATTTGAATAATACACTTGATTTATTATGAATTGGAATTTATTGAATTTAGACAGAGATTGTAGTTAACGATGGTTAAGTTACGGACGAAGGACGTACATCATTGCATATTAATAATATGAATCAACTGAGTGGTTAAGATTCACACATAATAGCTTAGTACGGAAAGATTTATTATGGTTTCAAAATTTGTATATATAAGATATGCATATAAATCCTTCAAAGGAATGGGTTAATACTTCATAACTCGTTGATACAATATATGTGTTGTTGATTAGTGATGATGTCCACGGTAATTCTTGAACTGGTGGAGTTTGTGATGTTATAGGTGCTGCTGATTCTGACGATGTTGACGGCACTGACCGTGCTGGTGATGCTAATGGTACTGTTGATGCTGTTGGTAAAACAAGTCTAGCTTGTAAATCACGCACCATTCTTGTCAGGATTTATATTCTTCCTTCTATCCTTTTGGTTCACTCATCTGATATATGGTTAGGGCTAGAATAGATAATCTCTAAGACTTTAGAGATTATATAATCGTTGTGGAGTGTTTCTCCAATGAAGTTATGAATCAATACTTCATCGTTTGTTGTTGTTGGTATTCCTTGGTATCTACAGAGCGTATGACATTGGTGCTCGTGGGATATAGGTTGTGATGTTGAAGTGTGGGATGCGGATGTTACTGTTGGTGGTGGTGATGGTACTTTTGGTGTTGCTGATGGTGGTACTGGTTATGTTGCTGGTGTTGCTGCTGGTGTTTCTAACCTTTGCACCATATTTTCCAAAGCCACTACCCGAGCGCGAAGCTCGTTGACTTCTTCTATTACACCAGGGTGATTGTCGGTTCGGACGAGCGGATAAATAAAATCTAGAATTTGATGTAGTATGTAATCATGACGAGATACTCTGGAAATGAGAGAGAAAATGGTGTTTCGGACAGGTTCGCCGGTAAGTGCTTCAGGTTCTTCGCCAAGAGGACAATATGGTGAATGGAAAGGATCGCCTTCTTCTTGTCTCCAATGATTAAGTAGGCTACGAACCCATCCCCAATTCATCCAGAATAGATGATGGCTAATTGGTTGATGCATTCCGGTCACACTGCTTTCAGAGCTTGTGTGAGATTCCATTTCGGAATTCGAGGGACTTGAACTAATGACGAATTCCATTTCGTACGATTGAATAAAGGATTTTTCGATATGAAATGATTTTCCGGCTATCGGGTGGTATTCTAATTACATAGGATATATATATATATATATATATATATATATATATATATATATATATATATATATATATAGCAAAAGATTTCATAGATTACGGAGGAATTTACGGAATATGTCAGACAAAGTTTACAGTAACAGATACGCTAAGATATGAATTAGCAGATACGCTAAGATATGAATTTTGTCTATACACTATTCATGCAATCAATGCAATAAGATGTGTCTAGACTAAGAGTGATAAGCAGGCAATTTCCGACAAAAACGATAAGCAAAACTTTTGACATGCAGACACGATCGAAGTCCAGACTCACTAATGCATCCTAACGACTATCAGTTAGACACACTAATGCAGACCTGGTTCGCTAAGACCACTACTCTGATACCAACTGAAATGCCCCATTCATATATATTTTAAACGATTCACAATAGTTAATTACATCGCGAGATATTTGACCTCTATATTATACATTTTACAAACCTTGCATTCGTTTTTAAAAGACAAACTTTCTTTACATCGAAAGTTGACAGCATGCATACCATTTCATAATACATCTAACTATAATTGACTTAATAATAATCTTGATGAACTCAACGACTCGAATGCAACGTCTTTCGAAATATGCCATGAATGACTCCAAGTAATATCCTTAAAATGAGCTAATGCATAGCGGAAGATTTCTCTAATACCTGAGAACAAACATGCTTTAAAGTGTCAACCAAAAGGTTGGTGAGTTCATTAGTTTATCGTAATCAATCATTTCCATAATTTTAATAGACCACAAGATTTCATTTATTCAATAATCATACACTCGCAAGTGTTTAAAATTCATTCATATGGATTGAACACCTGGTAACCGACATTAACAAAATGCATCTAGAATATCCCCAAACATATAAACATCGAAGTACTAAAGCAGTTCAAATTCTCCGACTGGGGCGTGTCAAAGCCCATAGATCTATCTTTAGGATTCACGTAAATTGGTGGCAATTATAATAAACACCAATTCTTAGGCTACCAAGTTCAACAAGGGCGATATCCGGTATAACAATTCAACCATATAATGTAGTTTCGATTACTTGTGTCTATTTCGTCAAACATTTATAAAAGTGCATGTATTCTCAGTCCCAAAAATGTATATTGCAGAAGCATTTAAAAAGGGAGAAAATGAAACTCACTATACTGTATTTCGTTGTAAAAATACATATGACGTCATTGAACAAGTGCAAGGTTGACCTCGGATTCACGAACCTATATTAAGTATATATATTTATATATCAGTCAATATCTGTCTAACAAATTCAGGTCAAGTCGTAGTGTATCACAATCCTAATGCTCGAGGTTATCATGCAAAAGTCAACAAAAATCAATTTGACCCAAAATGACTTCCAAAAATTCATACGTGTTTATTATATAGCTTAAATATAGTTGTTATATATATTTAAATATATTTATCAAATTTTATTAGAGTAAATAATAATACAAGTCATTTATTAATAAATAAAAATTTATATTAAAATATATATATATAAATATACTTTTATATATTTTAAGTAATAAAATTTATACAGTTCACTCAATATTATAAAAACATGGTGGTATGTATTATTAATGTAATTATATTACGTGTGATAAAAATAAATTTGTATCACATATTTGTTTGATAAAATAATATTGATAATAATAATAATAAGTAACAGTTGTATTATTTTGTAATAATAATAATAATTATTATTATTATTCTACTAATAATAATAACAATATTTATATTTACAAATGATGATATTAATTATGATAAAATGATAATTCTAATCATGATAATTATAACGATACTTTTTAATATTAACTGTAATAATAATAATATCTTATATAATAGTAATAATTCTATTCAAAATGATAATTTTTAATATTCTAAAATGATAATAAAAATGATATTTTATAATAACAATGACATTTCTATTAAAAATGATAATTTTAATAAAAATGATAGTTTTAATATAAATGATACTTTTAATAATAATAATAATAATAATAATGATAAAAATAATGAAAAAGGATATTTTTCTCTTAAATTAATATCATACAATATTTTAATTTCATCATAATACTTATACTCGTTATTTCTTAATTGATTTGTTTAATAGCTTTTAGTCCTCTTTTAAATCGCATTCATAATATTGATAATAATATTTGTCATAATAATTAGATGATACTAATATTAGTTTTAATTGATAATCATACTAGTAATAATAAATATTAATGATAATACTAATAATAATATTAATATTATCAATAATATTAACAATAACTTTTAATGATAATAACGATAGTAATAACAATTACAATTTTTAAAGATAATATTTATACTAATAATGATAATGATAATAATAATAATAATAATAATAACGACGATAATAATGACGATAGTAATAATAATAATTATTTTAACAATAATACTTAAAATTATAAATAATTCAATTGACTACATCTTTTAATCCGTTCATCGAAACTATTCGATATCTAAATGAAAAGTTATTGATTTTTCGCTAGCTTTCCAACGACATGCATATCATATACCTTATCTCAGTAGTATGTGTATTAAACTCATGATCTATCATAAACTATTTAACAACGAAATTAAACATACAAGCATGCATAATTATATATACTCGAGCACTAGTCAGGGATACATTACTAATATATAAAAGTTGAGTTATGAGTGCTCACGTATCAATATTGTGATTCAATATTGCAGGAAAGTATGTAGACGTAACGGAGATGATAAATACTAGTTTAACCTCATGAGCATACTCCTGAACATTATCCATAACCTCCATAGCTATAACCCATAATTTCCTTAGCCATATCCCGCTCGCAAAACCCATTTTGAAAACATGCGAGCAGAACCTCGTCGTAGTATTTTATGTATACTAATAATATCTTGAAATAATACAGAGTAAATATATATATATATATATATATATATATATATATATATATATATATATATATATATATATATATATATATATATATATATATATTGATTGAGAGAGTTTAGAGAAATATATTTTCAAGTTTCTATGAAATAATGAAACCTATTGAATTCTATTTATAATAGATTTTTGAATTATTAAAGTGAATTATTAAAGTATGAATTATTAAAGTATGAATTATTAAAGTGAATTATTAAAGTATTAATTATTAAAGTGAATTATTAAAGTATGAATTATTAAAGTAAATTATTAAAGTTAAAGTAAAGTAAAAGTAAAGTAAAGGTAAAGTTAAAGTATAGTAAAAGTATATAACTATGTACGTATAATACGCGTATAAATATATATAATATTAATTTAATTCGTTATATATATTTAATAAAATAAAATATAAATATCATTATCTTTATCATACTGGTTAAGTAATGAGTTGTTAAAAGTGGTTCTAGATATGTATAAAAGCTATATACATTTTAATAATAAATAAGTTCTTTTTAAACTGAAAACGTTTTTATACGTCTGAAACTAAATCAAATAAATATGATAATTTTGTTTTCCAAAACTAAATATATTTAAGAATCATTTTGTTAAAAGGTTAAAATAATGGAAATCGTTATGTCATAAAACGTTTTAGAAAAGTAGAATTATATATATTCATAATAGGTTTCAAGTTCTTAAATTATAGTCTGTTGGTGAAGCATGGGATAAAGTCCAAAGGTTAAATAAACGTATGAAATCATCTTAATGAAAAATGTCGAGTTACTTAACTTGTCGATATCCAACATCTAAGTTATTTACACTCCACGTTCTTACTTTCATATTAAATAAAATGAAAGTTAACATAGTTATCTTATCAAAGTCACGAGGAAAATATTATAAAACATGAATTGGAAATTAAACAGGAATCTCTACTAACCCTTGTCTAGTTTCCATTAATTGACATATTTGTTCTTACTTATAAATCAATTTACCATTTTCTGAATGTTATCAAAAAGAATAGATTTCTTAAATCACAGTGGACCTCATAACATAGACCCTTAATCATATCACAATGTATCTGATAATTCAATAATTTGATATTATCTTTTAATTCCGTCGATAAATATATTAAACATATATTGAAACAAATACGTTCATGTAAAGTATTATACATCTAATACTTTGTTAACATTTTCAATTAATATAACTATATATTATATATACATATCTATATACATATAAATGTTCGTGAATCGTCGAGCACAGTCAAAGGGTAATTGATTACATGAATATAGTTCTAAAACTTTTTGAGACTCAACATTACAGACTTTGCTTATCGTGTCGAAATAATATAAAGATTAAGTTTAAATTTGGTCGGAAATTTCCGGGTTATCACACATTACCCCGTTTATTTTCATTTGGGCTCATGTTTTCAAGATTAGAAAAGGTGATCGTGGAACCAACTTTTTGCCTATTCTTAAGCTTTTGAAAAGAAAATTGCTTTTTGTACCTTCTATAGTGAAATGTGTTAGTCCACCTTTTCATGTTTTCCTTTTGAATTACCTACAACATTAGGAACCTCTTGTTGCTCATCTCGTTTAAAAAGCTCTTTCTTAGAATATTCATCCATCTCAATGGCTAACTCACCCTCTTCAACATCTTCATCCAAACTAATAATACATGCAGGGGTTTTACACTTCGGCGAGGGACATACATCCGGTGATGGATAAATATTAGGAGATTTCAGCACCTCGTCTTTTTATTCAAGAATGTGAACGGAGTCAGGACAGCTATTAGAACGAAGGAGAGAGTTATACTCCTCGATATATTCATCCGAAATGGCTTATTCTATAGTCACATTTTACTGCTTATTTTTATAATAACTCACGATTTCACATAATTAATACGGAGTAATTATTAATTGAATAATTAATAAATTATACGACTAAAAATATGAATAAATAAATAGTTGAAATTCAAGATTATAAATTCATTTAAATGTCAATATTTAAGTTTAATTTTGATAAATAGTATAAAGATAAAAGATATTTTTATTTTATTTATGATTTTGAGATTATTGAAATTTTCTTAATTATCAACCCGTAATTGTAGGTTTTTATAATTAATAATTTATTTTATAAAAACAACTCACACATTCCATAAACATATACATATGATACTTTAGAAACTTAAGTAAACTAAAGATTACAATTAAATATAATGGGTTAAAGCAAAAAATAGGCTACAAACTTACACAAATGTACCGATGTCACCCACAAACTCATTTCTGTCCTACTGTCGCCTACAAACTTTCAAAAAATGTGTTAATATCAACATTTTATAGTTTTGACCTGTTACACACTAATTTTGACATGATTTTTTTTAATAATTAAGATCCAATCTACGAACGACACGTGTTGATTTTAACCAGTTTAGCCGGTAGCAAGTCATTTTTGTTTACATTGGTATACTTTTTGAAAGTTTTTGTTTACATCGGTACACTTTTTGAAAGTTTGTAGGTGATAGTAGGACAGAAATGAGTTTGTGGGCGACATCGGTACATTTGTGTAAGTTTGTAGCCTATTTTTGACTTTAACCCAAATATAATTTCTATAAAAGTTTAGTATTCAATTTCCAGAGTAAAACAAATAAAAGAAAATTATGTGAATATAATTACAATGGATGGTCCAATGGGTTAAAAACATGTCACACGTAATTGGGTCACAATGTAGTACACGCTTTTTGCCACGCATGCATACTAGTTCGAAATTGATGTTTTGTTGCCTTACAATTCCTTTTAAAGTTGTATGCAAGTTTATGCTAGACCAAGCAATGTACACAACAATGGAGTCGCGTGATTCAACGATCCTAATATAAGATTATTTACAATTACATTATTACCAAAAAATATTAAGTTTTATTGTGTAATTGTTTGTAGATACTGTGGGAGAGGGAGCACGTTTGAGTGCAATGGATCATGTTGATGAAGAATAATTTATCTATTCGGCTCATACTCGCGTTTATGGTGAATGGCTTATGTGACATTTAATGATGCGCATAGCTGCACATCTATCGGCGCTACATTAGATCAGCGCACGTCACCCCATATAAATCGCGCAGGCTCATATCTTACACTGGATAGCGCACAATCTCGTCATGGATTAATAAAGAACTCACAAACATTGATCGCGCAGTTCGGACATAGCGCCGCATTAGGAAACGGATAAGGCTAGAAAGGTACTATGGTGACACTAAAGAAGAAAGGACACATGTGACAGCACGATGCGATCCTGACATCGCATAGCAGCCAGAAAAGGACAACAGGGTATAAAGGGGACAACACTAAGATAATCACAGCACTTTTTCAGCTTTTTGGAATAAAAGGACGGAGACAGTACGATGTGGCAACAACATATCCTCTATGTCCCCTTATGTGGCACTAACGAACAAAAGTTCATAAGTATAAATAAGAGTAACTTTAACGAGAATAAGAGGACTGTGGAATTATATTACACCTTCACCTACAAGAATACTCTCAAATATATTCCACCTCAGCTAACCCGCGCAACTGGCATAGCATCCTCAAACACTTAGCGATTTCAGGTAGCGCACACCACGTAAATCCTGACATCACCCTTGGGCCATCAACTCCCGTTAACCTGAATGATGGTGGGTTATGTTTAACCACCCTTTCTGAGATCATCATCTCGTATGACGATTATTCACGGTACTCCGGACTGGAGAGTTGAACTCAAAAAACCCTTAAACCGCGCTTTATTGTTGATCTCGCATGAATTGAACCCCTTGAACCATTTTATGCTTGATCAACGTTATTGCTTGTGGGGCTCACATATTAATACTGCTGATGTGTGTAGCGGTGTATACGAAATACTATTATTTTTATTACGAAATACGATACAATTTACACAAGTTTTATTTATTTATATAGATGGGATATACTTAAACCCTGCTACAACACTTATAGGCAGTGTACATAATCGTAGAGTAGTGTAGTTTTTAGTAAGTCCGGTTCGTTCCACAGGGAGCTAGTTGAGTTTAACGCTATATTTTTAACAACTATATTTATATAAAATATTTATAATTATATAGAGTAATATTATTATACAAGGGGTTTTTTACCATTTAATGACCGGTTTGTCGATTTTATATTTTAAGCGTAAAGATAAATGACGATAATATAAATGACAGAATTTAAATTGCGATAAAGTAAATTGCAGTAATTAAAATGACAGTAAATAAAGGTACGATGAAATATGAAATAAAAGTATTATGCTTATTTAAACTTCCGTAACCATGATGTTTGACATTTTGATTTTAATTAATTGTTACCCGGGTTAATTTTCCTTTGTCCTGGTTTATTTGATACCTATCTGGTTTTTGTCCATAATAGTCCATCGGTCATAATTATAAAATGCTCGTCAAATTAACCTTATTCCCGAAGTCAAATATTCCAAGTAATTAGGGATTCGAACTGTAACAAGGTTTTAATACTTTGTTAATAATTACACCAGGTTATCGACTGCGTGTAATCCAAGGTTTTAATACTTTGTTAACAATTACACCAATTATCCTTGTATGTAATCCACCCCTGTTTTAATTAGTCCATGATACATTAATTTATTCACTTGGCCATAATGAATAATAAATTACCCAATCCAATTGATTAATTAAATGATTGTAAATGATGTCGTATAAACATCACTAAATAGGACATTCGTAATTAATTTAATAATTATTAGATTAAATAATTTGAAGATAGGTTCGACAGGTTCCAATGAGTTGTCATTCAATTAGACAATACCCCCTACCTATTAATAGTCAATAGTCCAATGTTCATAAGTGTCGGTCTTTTGACCAAACCTAAATTATGGTACAAAATCCAATAACCCCATTTTAATATTTAGTCTAACATCACGATTGTCATACCTCGTCCAAAATCTTCCTTAACGAATACAATAACATCTGGTACCATCGCGATGAACTGACTTCTATATGCCATAAACGACTCCACGTAATATCTTTAACATGAGCAAATGCACAGCAGAAGATTTCTTTCATACCTGAGAATAAACATGCTTAAAAGTGTCAACCAAAAGGTTGGTGAGTTCATAGGTTTATCGTAAACAATAAAATTCAGTACTTTTGATAGACCACAAGATTTAAATGCTGCATGGTACAAATGGGCCCGAATCCTATACCCACCTGTAATGTACATGCGATATCTTTTAAATACATTACACCTTTCTCTGGTACGAAATCATCTTTCATAAATCTTAGTAACCGTACACATATCTTGTGCACAAAAATAACATACACAAAACCTGTGTATAAAATCATTCTCTCGATACATAACATTCACTTTTCATTGCTTTCATAGCTTGGCTTGGTAACCGACCTTAACATATAATACGCATAATAATATCCCCAAAACAGAACATCCCGTCTGTATAATAATCATATAAACTTCGAAGTACTAAACACCACGCCCACTAGCCCTTCCGTCTAGTGAACATTCTGGGTGGGGGTGTTAAACCCGGTAGCTACCTTTAGGATTCGCGTGAATTAGGGCCATACCCGATTCTAATTCTTAGGTTACCAAGCAATAATAATCAGGGAAAATATTCACAACAATTAGTGGCAATTATAACATCCAACTAATTCAATAATAATCCATAGAACTTCCGTCTACATAATAATTCATTCGAGGAATGTTTTGCTTGTGTCTATCTCGTCAAACATTTATAAAAGCATTTCATGCATTCGCAGTTCAAAATATATTTCAAAAGCATTTAATAAAGCAGTTGTAAAAACAGCGCATGTATTCTCAGTCCCAAAAATATAAAGAGTAAAAGGGAGCAAATGAACTCACCTAATGTATTTTGTAGTAAAAATACATATAACGACATTGAACAATGCAAAGTTGACCTCAGATTTATGAACCTATATTATTTATGTATATATTAACGCATATAATGGTAATCGAACAATTTACTTATTATTAGTATTATAGTTGTTATTTTAATTTTTCATTAATAACCTCATTAGATATATTTATTTTTATATACTTTAACTAAATAATTAATATTTATTACAAAAATATTAATATAGACATGTTTTATGTCATAAATATATTTTTATATAGAAAAAAATCTTTATTTGATGAATCAATAATACTAATGATAAAAATAATACTTTTAATAATACTACTAAAAATAAATAAATTTTTTATATATTAATAATAATAATAATAATAATAATTGTGATAATAATAATGTTAATGATATTAATAATAATAATAATACTTTTACTAATAATAATACTAATAATGATAATAATAATAATAATAATAATAATAATAATAATAATAATAATAATAATAATAATAATAATAATAATAATAATAATAATAATAATAATAATAATAATAATAATAATAATAATAATAATAATGAGTAATAATAAGTAAGTAAACTACCTCAAAGGAGTAGTCCTAAAAAAAATGCCCAAGTCCGGGTTTGAATCCGCGACGTCCCGCTAACCCGAAAACATCCTTAACATCCAAGCCAATCCCTTTTTCTAATTTATTCCTATCTTAATTCTATATAACCCAATTTGAAAGTCCACAAACAACTAGTTAGCCCAGGTTTCAATTTGGCCCAACAGAAAACACACCCACGGCCCAATCTGGGTAAGCCCCAACCTGTGCAGTTATAGAAAAAAAAAATATAAACTGCTATAGCCTAGGTTCGAACTCAGAACCTCTTGTTCAACACCCACCCCCTTAACCGCTCCTCCATCTGTTTATTTGTGAAATAAATCAAAACCCTAATCTATTAAACCAATACTTCTGTTTCATCTTCTTCAAAACCTTTTTAATTCTCTTCATCTTCATGTATACACCCGTCATCATCATCATTCTTTATCATCACCCATTCGGATATCATCATCCCCATTATCACCAATCACACGGTTCATCTCACTGTATCATCATCGTTATCATACATCTACTGTCATCATTCTTCTTTATCATTTTCATAACTCACCACCACAATTCGTATTCATCATCGTTTGTAAAAGGAAAAAAAAATTCATCCAAATTATCAACCTCAAAAAGAAAATAAAGTAATTAAATGTCCCTAATGTGGTCGGCCATGAGATTGTGGCTTGTTCCACATGAAAAAATTTGTCTTAAAGTTTGATAGTGCAATGTACTTTAATATACAATACATCAAATTTGGCAAAGCTTTAAACTGTGAACTATTCGACCCTACCTTAATCATATATAATGTGAGTTGGCTAAAAACAGTTGGAAGTTTAACATTGTTGGGGTCTTCTCCTTGGTAACATGTCGGTTAAAAGAAAAAAAAACACAACCCCACAATAATTGATCCACTATTCTAATCCCCTTTATAATCGGTCCTCAGAAGAAAAAAAACAAAAGAAAGGAACGTATTCAATATTCGTTTTTGGTTGGAATTCGACAGAAAGAAGAGAAAAAAAATGAAAGGTTCGAACACTTAGTAGCGAAGAAAAAAATGTATGAAAGTTTGGTGGTGGTGTGGTTGTTCTACGGCTAACCAGAAACACAGAAGTAGCAGTAGCAAATGAAGGCGTGTCGATGGTGGAGCTGTGGTGGCATGGTGTTAAAAGATGGTAGGTTTCATGAAAGAAGACGGTGGTGAGGGTTTGATCACGATAGCAAAGAAAGCATGCAGGTTTGCGGGTTTATCTATGGTGGTGGTTCACGAATGAGAAAAGAACAGACATAGCAGTTTAAGTTTTGAGATGGTGATGGTTGATCGAAGTATGAAGAAGAGAGTCACGTGATGGTGTTTGTTTGAATTCGTTTGAAACATGAAGAATATAAGTATAGCAATAGTTGCAAATGGTGGTGATCGATAGTTGTTTGTGATTTGATAAAAGTGGTAGTAGGTTGAATGTGTTAATATCCTTGAGATATTCATTTGTTTTGTAGCAATTTAGTCGACAAGGTTTGTACTGGAAAATAAAAATAAAACAATAAAGTTGATTGTGAATGTTAACAGAATTTGGACGTTATTGAGTTTAATTCCAACAATTAGATACAGTATTATCAATTAGATACAGTTGGAAAGGGATTTGAAACAGATTGGATCCTATGAGTATATATAATCGCATTTATAATTATGTATTTATCTATATATAAAGTTATATATATTAAGCTATTATATATATATATATATTATTTACTTATCTTGTATATATGTCCATATATATTTATATTTATCAATATCTGTATATGTAATTATATATATAAATCTGTAGTTTTATGTATGTAATAGTATTTATAATTGTATATTTTGTTTATATATTTGTATATATGTATGTATATATATATATATATATATATATATATATATATATATATATATATATATATCAAATTCTTAATTTTTGAAACTAATCATTATAAATATATTAACACTATTAATAATTAATGATACTAATAATAATATTGATAATAATAATATTGTTGATAAAGATGATATTATGATAATATTAATAATGACTTTAATAATAATTGTATTTATAATTATAAAGTAATAATATTAATAATAGTATTAGTCATAATAACCAATAATATTTAGATTACAACTAAATAATAATTTTAATCAATCTTATAGTAATACTTATATTTTAGGTATTCATCATAATCTTAAATTTTTTAAAATTTTAATATTTAACATTTGTTAATATTACTAATAATGATTAAAGTAGTAATAATATAATTTGTCATTACCATTATATATATGTCACAATATATTAGAAATCATATATATTTATATATATAGATTTACTTTTAATAATTACTTAATGATTCTGTTTTTATTATTTTACATTTTTAACTCAAATAATTAAATTAAATTTTTATTAATTCAAAATATTATATATACTTTTATTTATATATACATATTTGGTTACAAATAATAGTTCGTGAATCGTCGGAAATGGTCGAAGGTCAAATGAATATATATGAAACAGTTCAAACTTTTTGAGACTCAACTTTACAGACTTTTCTTATCGTGTCAAAATATATAAAGATTAAAGTTTAAATTTGGTCGGAAATTTCCGAATCGTCACAGTACCTACCCGTTAAAGAAATTTCGTCCCGAAATTTGAGTGTGGTCGTTATGGTTAACAATAGAAATATTTTCATGATGAATATGAGCTGATAAATATGATTTTATTACCATAGAGTAATGTGGATAAAATGATTCGATTACTCGAAGCGTATGAGTGAAGTTATCATAAAAGAATGAAATGTGGAAATAACTGTTCGCCTTAACTGTTGAATTCCTGAATTTAAGGGATTTAAAAGAAAAACTTGGAAATTTATAAGATCTGATTCTTCGGGATTTATGGAAATTAAAATCTCTATAATTAAATGCGTTCACCTGTCTCGATTACTTTGTCTGGTATTTTCACTATAAATGAACTTCTTCCGTTCCATTATTTTCACCACTCAAATACTTTCTTTCTCGATCCATACTTTCAATGATTGTGAATATGCTTAATCCAACTCTGGATCTTAACCTCTAGTAAAGCGAGTATCGGTCCAGAATTCGTAAGTATGGAGTTTCGAATGAACTTAATGTTCTAATCAAGAAAGAACGTAAAAGCACGATTTGATTTGTCAAATTATTAGAATCACTGAGAATAGAACTATCAAAAATATATTTTCTTGATATGTTCAGAGGTTAATTAGAATAAAAGAGTTATGTAACATGACATATGATGATGGTATGATTTACTGTGAATCATCATCACGGTTCATTAGAAACTCAACATGACTTACTGTAATATAATCACATTGGCCAAGCGCCATTATATTATACTAACTCATGCTTCAATTCCCTACACTTCTCCAAAATTCATTCATAATTTATACTTAGATTTTACAGAAGTTTCCAATATAATGGAATACAGAAAACACGAAGAGGTAGATAATTTCGGACAAGAATATTTATGAAAATATCTTCAGAAATATCGAAGATATTTATGATGATATTTTGGAGTTTCTAAGTTCGAAGTTTGATGAAGAAAAAAATTTTCTCAAGATTTTAACATGACTTCGGAGCAAGATACTCTCTAAAGATTTCATCGGATCCAAAATTACCTGGATTCTTTGAATATAGAGTTTGGTCCTTGTATTTGTCCTTGGTCTCCTTCATGGTTAGCTCAATCCGTTTTTTTTGTACCAAATTTTCTATCGAACGTTCCCAACACTCCATTCTTTATCATCAAACTCTTGGCCATTTAGGACATCTACAATTTTATTGCTTCGTCTGCATTTAATGTAGCCATATCTGAATCGTCGGTTATCAATCCGAGGTGGTTTCAAGAGAATTGTGTTTTTAGATGATTAAATGCTGATGGTAATATGGTGGAATATGAAAGGTTCTCTGGTAACAATAAATGAGTACGCGTATATATCAAGGTTATAGTAAGGTTATTTCGAACAAAAAGTCGAAGTTGACTTGCTGGAGTTGTGACAAAATTAGCTATTTTGAAGAAGAACTGCAAAGTTATTTTGGGTAATAATAACACTAAAGGAATTAGCACATCTACATGTTAAACGTTTACCCCAGTTGCGAGTATTTTCAGGTGCATAACTATGTGCATAAATCTTTCTTCCGTAGATGAAGTGCGGTTGGTTCATCCTCTCGATTGAGGTGTTTTCAAGAATCATGAAAGGTTTGAACGTAGGTTGTAATCGTCAATGATACAAATAAGGTTTAAGATGAAATTAAGTTACAAAGGATGTTTAAGATTAAATCAAGTGGCAAACTTGAGAAAATTTTTAACTGTGGTAGATGTAATTTACTTACGATCTTTTAAGTCAAAATGTGTTGTAATTACTATTTTCTATTCTTTTAATACTTTTTAATTGTCCATGATAGTAGTCCAATAGTTCAACCAAAACTAATATATTATAAGGATATAGTCATATAGGAACAGTTAGCTAGGAATAGTCAGCTAGGATTTAGTTAGTATAGGTTTAAAATTTTACGTAGTTAATTAATTGGTTACTAATCACTTTTATTTTGTTCATTATTTTCTTCATTATGCCACTTGTCAAATCTTGACTTGGATGTTGATCGGTCAAAATCCGAATATGAAATTAAATTTGAATAAAAATGGTTATTCTTTGGTGAACGAATACATATATCTGTGGTTGTAAATAGGATAGTCAATAACTATTGAATCAGATTCGAAGAATGTACAGTGTAACTTATTAATGTGAAACTAAATATTCCTCGGGTATTACCTACCCGTTAAAATATTTTCACCATTAACAGTTTGCACAAAAGAATTTTGAATTACAATCTTTATGAAAATATATATACATATATATTTTCTTCAGATTTAATTATGGATTTAATGAGTTAATATGATATTAAACTCATATGATTTTCGGTTTGAGCTAGAATAAGTAATCTCTAAAACTATTAGGAACCACATATTCTTCGCAGAATATTTCTTCAATGAAGTTATGGATCAATACTTAATCGTTCGTTGTTGTTGGTACTCCTTGGTATCTATGATGCGTATGATGTTGATGTTCGAGGTATAGATTGTGATATCGAGACGTGTGATGCGGATGTTGCGATTGGTGGTGGTGATGGTACTGTTAATGTTGCTGATGGTGGTACTATTGGTGCCAGTGATGTTACTGAAGGTGGTACGTTTTGCACCATATTTTCCAAAGCTACAACTCGGGCGAGAAGTTCATTGGCTTCTGCTATTACTTCGGGATGATTGTCGGTTTGGACGAACTGATAAATAAGATCTAGAATTTGGTATAATATATAATCGTGACAGGATACTCTGGAGATGAGAGAGAAAATGGTGTTTCGGACAGGTTCGCCGGTAAGTGCTTCAGGTTCTTCGCCAAGAGGATAATGTGATGGATGGAAGGGATCGCCTCCTTCTTGTCTCAAATGATTAAGTAGACTACGAACCCATCAGATGAATTTGGGGATGGATGATTGGTTGAATTCATTCTGGTGACGCTGCTTCCGGAACTCGAGTGAAACTCCATATCGGAATCCGAGGAACTTGAACTAGTGGTGAGTTCCATCTTGAATGGTTAGATAAAGAGTTTTCGATATGAAATGATTTTCGGATATCGGATGATATTCTAATTACATAGAATACCTGTATATAGTACAAAAGATCCCGTAGATTACGGAGGGAATTAAGGAAATGTGTCAGACAAGGTCTAATGTGATAGAATATGAATTCGTCTGTACATCATTTATACAATAATTGTAATAAGATGTGTCGAGACTGAAAATGATAAGTAGATATTTTTTGACAAGGAATGATATGCAAAGTTTCTATCATGCAGACCAGGTTCAAGTCCAGACTTATTAATATATCCTAACAACTACTAGGTCGAAGTCCAGACTCATTAATGCATCCAAACAACTACTAGTTAGACAAACTAATGCAAGACCTGGTTCACTAAGACCACCGCTCTGATACCACATGTCATACCCCGTCCAAAATCTTCCTGAACGAATACAATAACATCTGGTACCATCGCGATGAACTGACTTCTATATGCCATAAACGACTCCACGTAATATATTTAACATGAGCAAATGCACGGCGGAAGATTTCTTTCATACCTGAGAATAAACATGCTTAAAAGTATCAACCAAAAGGTTGGTGAGTTCATAGGTTTATCGTAAACAATAAAATTCAGTACTTTTGATAGACCACAAGATTTAAATGCTGCATGGTACAAATGAGCCCGAATCCTATACCCACCTGTAATGTACATGCGATATCTTTTAAATACATTACACCTTTCTCGGGTACGAAATCATCTTTCATAAATCTTAGTAACCGTACACATATCTTGTGCACAAAAATAACATACACATAACCCGTGTATAAAATCATTCTCTCGATACATAACATTCACTTTTCATTGCTTTCATAGCTTGGCTTGGTAACCGACCTTAACATATAATGCGCATAATAATATCCCCAAAACAGAACATCTCGTCTGTATAATAACATCTCTTCTGTATAATAATCATATAAACTTCGAAGTACTAAACACCACGCCCACTAGCCCTTCCGTCTAGTGAACATTCTTGGGGGGGGGTGTTAAACCCGGTGGCTACCTTTAGGATTCGCGTGAATTAGGGCCATACCCGATTCTAATTCTTAGGTTACCAAGCAATAATAATCAGGGGAAATATTCACAATAATTAGTGGTAATTTTAACATCCAACTAATTCAATAATAATCCACAGAACTTCCGTCTACATAATAATTCATTCGAGGAATGTTTTGCTTGTGTCTATCTCGTCAAACATTTATAAAAGCATTTCATGCATTCGCAGTTCAAAATATATTTCAAAAGCATTTAATAAAGCAGTTGTAAAAACAGCGCATGTATTCTCAGTTCCAAAAATATAAAGAGTAAAAGGGAGCAAATAAACTCACCTAATGTATTTTGTAGTAAAAATACATATAACGACATTGAACAATGCAAAGTTGACCTCAGATTTACGAACCTATATTATTTATGTATATATTAACGCATATAATGGTAATCGAACAATTTACTTATTATTAGTATTATAGTTGTTATTTTAATTTTTCATTAATAACCTCATTAGATATATTTATTTTTATATACTTTAACTAAATAATTAATATTTATTACAAAAATATTAATATAGACATGTTTTATGTCATAAATATATTTTTATATAGAAAAAAATCTTTATTTGATGAATCAATAATACTAATGATAAAAATAATACTTTTAATAATACTACTAAAAATAAATAAAATTTTTATATATTAATAATAATAATAATAATAATTGTGATAATAATAATGTTAATGATATTAATAATAATAATAATAATACTTTTACTAATAATAATACTAATAATGATAATAATAATAATAATAATAATAATAATAATAATAATAATAATAATAATAATAATAATAATAATAATAATAATAATAATAATGAGTAATAATAAGTAAGTAAACTACCTCAAAGGAGTAGTCCTAAAAAAAATGCCCAAGTCCGGGTTTGAATCCGCGACGTCTCGCTAACCCGAAAACATCCTTAACATCCAAGCCAATCCCTTTTTCTAATTTATTCCTATCTTAATTCTATATAACCCAATTTGCAAGTCCACAAACAACTAGTTGGCCCAGGTTTCAATTTGTCCCAACAGAAAACACACCCACGGCCCAATCTGGGTAAGCCCCAACCTGTGCAGTTATAGAAAAAAAAAATATAAACTGCTATAGCCTAGGTTCGAACTCAGAACCTCTTGTTCAACACCCACCCCCTTAACCGCTCCTCCATCTGTTTATTTGTGAAATAAATCAAAACCCTAATCTATTAAACCAATACTTCTGTTTCATCTTCTTCAAAACCTTTTTAATTCTCTTCATCTTCATGTATACACCCGTCATCATCATCATTCTTTATCATCACCCATTCGGATATCATCATCCCCATTATCACCAATCACACGGTTCATCTCACTGTATCATCATCGTTATCATACATCTACTATCATCATTCTTCTTTATCATTTTCATAACTCACCACCACAATTCGTATTCATCTTCGTTTGTAAAAGGAAAAAAAATTCATCCAAATTATCAACCTCAAAAAGAAAATAAAGTAATTAAATGTCCCTAATGTGGTCGGCCATGAGATTGTGGCTTGTCCCACATGAAAAACTTTGTCTTAAAGTTTGATAGTGCAATGTACTTTAATATACAATACATCAAATTTGGCAAAGCTTTAAACTGTGAACTATTCGACCCTACCTTAATCATTTATAACGTGAGTTGGCTAAAAACAGTTGGAAGTTTAACATTGTTGGGGTCTTCTCCTTGGTAACGTGTCGGTTAAAAGAAAAAAAAACACAACCCCACAATAATTGATCCACTATTCTAATCCCCTTTATAATCGGTCCTCAGAAGAAAAAAACAAAAGAAAGGAACGTATTCAATATTCGTTTTTGGTTGGAATTCGACAGAAAGAAGAGATAAAAAAAATGAAAGGTTCGAACACTTAGTAGCGAAGAAAAAAATGTATGAAAGTTTGGTGGTGGTGTGGTTGTTCTATGGCTAACCAGAAACACAGAAGTAGCAGTAGCAAATGAAGGCGTGTCGATGGTGGAGCTGTGGTGGCATGGTGTTAAAAGATGGTAGGTTTCATGAAAGAAGACGGTGGTGAGGGTTTGATCACGATAGCAAAGAAAGCATGCAGGTTTGCGGGTTTATCTATGGTGGTGGTTCACGAATGAGAAAAGAACAGACATAGCAGTTTAAGTTTTGAGATGGTGATGGTTGATCGAAGTATGAAGAAGAGAGTCACGTAATGGTGTTTGTTTGAATTCGTTTGAAACATGAAGAATATAAGTATAACAATAGTTGCAAATGGTGGTGATCGATAGTTGTTTGTGATTTGATAAAAGTGGTAGTAGGTTGAATGTGTTAATATCCTTGAGATATTCATTTGTTTTGTAGCAATTTAGTCGACAAGGTTTGTACTGGAAAATAAAAATAAAACAATAAAGTTGATTGTGAATGTTAACAGAATTTGGACGTTATTAAGTTTAATTCCAACAATTAAATACTGTATTATCAATTAGATACAGTTGGAAAGGGATTTGAAATAGATTGGATCCTATGAGTATATATAATCGCATTTATAATTATGTATTTATCTTTATATAAAGTTATATATATTAAGCTATTATATATATATATATTATTTACTTATCTGGTATATATGTCCATATATATTTATATTTATCAATATCTGTACATGTAATTATATATATAAATCTGTAGTTTTATGTATGTAATAGTATTTATAATTGTATATTTTGTTTATATATTTGTATATATGTATGTATATATATATATATATATATATATATATATATATATATATATATCAAATTCTTAATTTTTGAAACTAATCATTATAAATATATTAACACTATTAATAATTAATGATACTAATAATAATATTGATAATAATAATATTGTTGATAAAGATGATATTATGATAATATTAATAATGACTTTAATAATAATTGTATTTATAATTATAAAGTAATAATATTAATAATAGTATTAGTCATAATAACCAATAATATTTAGATTACAACTAAATAATAATTTTAATCAATCTTATAGTAATACTTATATTTTAGGTATTCATCATAATCTTAAATTTATTAAAATTGTAATATTTAACATTTGTTAATATTACTAATAATGATGAAAGTAGTAATAATATAATTTGTCATTACCATTATATATATGTCACAATATATTAGAAATCATATATATTTATATATATAGATTTACTTTTAATAATTACTTAATGATTCTGTTTTTATTATTTTACATTTTTAACTCAAATAATTAAATTAAATTTTTATTAATTCAAAATATTATATATACTTTTATTTATATATACATATTTGGTTACAAATAATAGTTCGTGAATCGTCGGAAATGGTCGAAGGTCAAATGAATATATATGAAACAGTTCAAACTTTTTGAGACTCAACTTTACAGACTTTTCTTATCGTGTCAAAATATATAAAGATTAAAGTTTAAATTTGGTCGAAAATTTCCGGGTCGTCACAACGATTACTTCAGCTCAAATAAGAATAATAATAACTTAGTTACGAGACATTAATTTAAAAAGGAAGAACATAGCTTACAGTGGTGATTAATTGCGTAGCGTTACACGGATAGAGTTCCGTCTTACAAAACCTTAAAACATTTCTTACATTAACCCAATTATTATTAAACTTAATTTAAACTTTAAATTATAAATATAAATATATATAATTCTTTACAGAGGAAGAAAAAAAATTGAGGTGTGTTGAGCTCGTCCGAATTCATGGCTATTTATAGCACTTGGCCAGATTCTGATGCCCATGCGATCGCATGGGCTTTGTGCCTATATGCCATGCGATCGTATGGCTACCTGATACAGCTCACAATGCTTTATTTTCTAGTTTGCAGACACTTTAATTAAATATATATATAATATATATAATTTTATATAATTATATATATATATATTATATTATATTCTTGTTCATAGTTGACTTGTAATTTTAGCTCTGTTGACTTGCGCGTTGATGCTTGGTTTATGTCCTGGTTCTGGATTTTCGAACGTCCTTTTGTACGATTTAATATCTTGTACTTTGCGTTTCGCAACTTGTACTCTTGTCATTTTTGGACTTTTCTCATCAATAAATTGAACGACTTGAATTATATCTTGTACATTTGAGCTTTTTGGTCATTTGCGTCTTCAAATCGTCGTTTTCTTCTTTTGTCTTCGCACTTATTTATTTAAACGAATATTACATAAAAATAGAACAATTGCAACTAAAAGCTTTACATATTGGGATGATATTGCGCCTAAATATATGTTCATTTGGAGCACTATCAAATATCCCCACACTTGAATGTTGCTTGTCCTCAAGCAATATAGAACTTGAAATAAAATCACACTTCACTCGAATCACTTTTTTATTCTCACACTTTATACATTAGTGATTTTAATATAGCGATATAAACAATGATAGTAACGATGTGGTTTACAGTCCCACATGACTATGAAAATTTAGATCCTTTAAGGAAATTGGATCTTTATGAAAACATTTGATCTTTTGAAAATTCTAGCTTTTACCCTAGATAAGTTTTCCGGAATAACCCTTCACCGGTGTTTGCAAAATGTTTTTGTGGGTTGCGTGGGTTTCATATTTTAAAATTTTAGCTCAAAACTTGCGGTTTTGTGTCAATCACTCGCTAACCATGTATTAGGAAAGTACACGTCCATTATACTTGCTCTGTATATTACCTTTCGGTAAACTACCTTCCGGTTGTAAAGGAAAGCGTTGAACAAGCAACTGTTAAGGCAATGTCTAATGACATGCAGGTGTTCATGGTCCACAACGTGTCGGATGCAATTACTATCCTTTGTAGGAGAAATAGTAAAGATCACCCTATAATTTTTCGGTCTGGCACAAGGTCCTATCTTCGACCATGCTATGCAATCACTGTTCTTACGGTTGACACCCGATTTGGTTCAGGTGACCTAATGAATTCCGGTGAATTCTCAGGATTTTACGTTCAATGGTAATGAACGTATTTAAAAATGGGGTTTTCAGAAAACAAATCGGTTTGTAATTTTGATCAAAATATTTTCTCGTTCAAGCTCGAGTTTAGATATCATTGAATTGCATGAGTTTGAATTCTCAATCTTTAAGGCTGTCATAACCCGACCTTAACCATAAGGACGAATACAATAACATATGATTTCATCGCGAGGTATTGACCTCTATATGCGACATTCTTCAAAAACTGCATTCGTTTTTACAATACAAACCATAGCTTTTATTACAAATACAAGGTTTAAACAACTTAATAATGATTATCGTTTAGCGATAATCTTAGACTTACAAACTTTACATGTGATAATAACAATACGACCTCCAACATATTTTACATTACAAATCCTCCGATATGCAGTTTTATTTTTGACACAAATATGCATACTCAAGATCTTGCTTAAATTCAACATGTTGCAGCGGAAGCTTTTAGTTATCACCTGAGAATAAACATGCTTAAAACGTCAACATAAAGTTGGTGAGATATAGGTTTAATGTCGGCAGCGTTATAAATATAGACCACAAGATTTCATATATAAACGTTTTAATAAAAATATTCTAAGTTGTTGAGCACTTGATAACCATACTTAACATTTAATCAACGTCGCATATTCCCTTTATTATGAAATCTTACTACACCGTACCAAGTGTAGTCACCGAAACGAAGTACTGTGCAACCGTTGAATACTGGTCGTCCAGTCCGGTTGGGGTTGTCAGGCCCGATAGATCTATCAACAGGATTCGCGTTTACAATACCTCATGTAAATAATAGTTACCAAGCTACAGGGGAAGTATGCCAGTGGTAGTACTCAACGTAGAATATATATTTTTAATCACTTGTGTCCATAATGTAAATCATAAAATGCATGTATTCTCATCCCGAAATATTTAGAGTTTAAAAGTGGGACTATATACTCACTTTTGCCTTGAAGGTAATAAACACGACTTGGTCTCCGATTGATATCACAAACCTAACCATATAATATATCAACATATTTTCTTTTCAAGTAATCGTTACATATATATATATATATATATATATATATATATATATATATATATATATATATATACTTTTAATACTTTTAATATTTTCTTAGTCCGTAGTTAGCAGTCCGATGTTAGTGGTCCACAATTAGTTGCTTAAATAAAATAAATAAAGACCCCATCGTATTCGTATTGATCAGAATTAATCTCGACCCATGGTACCATGTTGTCAAGTGACGTGTTGCGTACATAAAGTACCGTGTTGTCAAATGACGTGTTGCGTACAATCATGAGGTCTTATGATTAATCTTCTCGTGTTGTTTACGGGTGGTCCTGAAATATATAAAATCAAATCATAAGTAAATATATATTAAATATTATGTTAATTAGCCAAGATATGATTAATCCGATTTTGTCATAATATGATATATTACAGGTCTTGAAGTGTTTTTAAAAATCAAATTAGAAGGATCTATTTAGTTTGCGAACAAGTTTGAAATCACTCAAACTATGTTCTTGTTGTTAAAATTTTACAACACAAAATAAGATAGCTATATAAATATGAATCGAATAAGGTTATGAATAAGGTTACTACCTCAAGTTACTTGGACAAAGCTACTGGAAAAGGTAAGAAAAATCTTGGAATCAAAAGAGTGGTGGAGTGGGATTGAAAGATTGGAAGTAATCTCCTTGAAATCGGATGACTATATTGATACGTTCTTGAGTAGGTAAATGAAGAGAGATTAGGGAGTGAATTAACTTGAAAGAAAATTGGAAATGAAATTGTATGTGTGTGCGTGCAAAATAGCGTGATTATGGGATGGATATATAGGAGATTTAGTTTGTTTTCTTGCACAAAAGTCACACATGAGGTTAAATGGCTGGTTCCCACATGTAACATCATGTCTAGTGGCTGAACATTGAAGTTTATTGTTGGTATATACCAATAGTAAATACGTATAGAAGCTGGGTATGATACGGTTACATATACCCTAGATATACTTGTAGAAATTTTGAGGAATCGGAATAAGAATTCAAATATGGACGGGTTTATAACTGTAAAAGAGGCTCAAAAACTGGGCTTTTATTTTTGGGTCAAACCGGGCCAAAATAAAATTTTAGTTGCAATTGGGGGCGCTGCCAGGGGTTGCCACCCTTTGGACCCCGCCAGGGGTTGCCACCCCTTGGACCCCGCTTATCGGGGGCGCTGCCCCCGAACCCCCGTCATAATCAAGATAAGTTCAAACAAGTGTGCACTCCACACTTCCCCAAACTTGTTCGATATTTATCAAGATTATTTTGGTTACAAATTAATCCCATTACACTTAAATCATATTAGTGACATAGATCACCAACACATTATAGATTGTAAGTATATATGTCAAAGAACGTTATATATAGTTATCGTTTTGAAAACTTAAGTTTGTGGTCTCAAAGTATACTTATAACTCATTGTTGTTAGTTCACAATGAAATGTTAAACCATCCTTAAATCATGTTAAATATGTATAGATATGTACATATACATAATCGTATAATTATCGTGTGTTATATAGTTCGTGATATCATCGGTCAAATTGGACGGTCAAACGTTGTGTGAAACTCTTTTCAAAAACATAAGTCTCAACAGTTTGGATTGCTTATCATGTTGGTAAGGTTTATTTTATGTAAATATTAATCTCATAAGTATAAAACGATCGGAAAATCTGGGTCGTTACAAAGGCCAATCTCAAGGATTGAGTAATATCAGGTTTAAAAGCTGATTTTTAATCTTTTAAGGAGATTATCCTTTTCTGGGGGTCTGATTCATTAGTCTTATCAAGCTAATTTGCATGGCGCCCTCCTCATTTTACGAGATAAATCCTTCTCATGGTTAGGATAAATCTGACCACTTGGCGACCCTGTTTGATGCTGAGGTCCGTGGATTTCCTGCTGATTTTAGTGATGACTTTTCTAGATTTTTCGTCAACCTACAGCTGGTCTGGACGACAACTTCCTGACCTAAATTAAGAAGCGCATGTCTTTTTCGGAAGACTTTACTTTCTTTTAATGATGGAATTGATTCATCGTGTAGATTCATCTTTCTTTCAAATATACTACAGTAAATCGGGTAAAACTGATTAGTTTAGTCCAAAGCAAAAGTACCTGCAATAATCTGTACCAAATATGTGATATGTGTTTTAAAGAACTTGGTAAATTTTTTCCACACTTAGCTTTTATCTATTCTTTTCTTTGCCTTTTTATTCTCCTCTATTCTGTTTTAAATGAATTCAAGCGTTTTGGGTTGTTTCTCCATTTATGTTCTCTCCGAGGTTTTTTAAATTTTCACAAAATTTGGCAATTAAACTAAGTGTAAACCCGAGAGAATTTATAACCCTTCCCCACACTTGAGATCATGCAATGCCCTCATTTGCATGAAATCAGACTATAATTATAAATTCATGAGGGTTATTAGTGTAGAAAAGTGATTAAAAATACCGAGTTTGCAAACATATTATTTTATATCACATTTGATATTTTGCGTCTTGTCATCAAAATTAGTAGCTTTTGCTGAACTTTAATGCCAGTCTTTGAAAGTGCGCTGTTTTACCCTGTTTTGTACATAAGATAAACTACAAACACACACACACACACACACACATACACATACACACACACACATACACATATATATATATATATATATATATATATATATATATATATATATATATATATATATATATATATATATATATATATATATATATTTTATAAAACCTTTATTTATTAAAACAATTTAAATGAATAATTTTTTACAATTTTGTTTCCTTTTACTTTAGGTAGTTTCGGTATGTTTACCTAGTCCGTCCCTCAACAAAATTTAAAATTTGTAGTTTTTAAAGCTATTATTTTAAAAGCAAAGATTTTTGGATTTTTTAATTTTTTTGGTATACTTTAGATCAATAAAATTAAAAATAATGATACCAAAATTTTTTGCCCTGCCCTCTGGTAAAGCAATTTCGGTTCCATGACCTAGTCTTTAACTTACGACGAATTTTAGAAATCATTTTTTTAAACTTAATGAAATAAAGTAAATTTTGTTTTTAAGTTGACACAAAATTTAAATTTAAAATGCATATTAATTTCATACAAAACCTATAAAACAAAAATTCAGAATGAGGGGAGAATATTAGTTCTTGAGTGTCTGCTAGTGGAAAAGACCAATCGGATTCCATTCTCGAAACTACACGAGAACAGAACAACTAACTCTATACAGTATTTTCTTTTTAGAACATTTGAATCTCCCCACACTTAGGTAGCTGTGGTGTCGAAATTGTGATTAACTTCATCGTCAATTTCTCTTGGACCATAATCAACTTGCATATCTGTGACATTTGCTTTAAGCCATTGGTCGGATTCCTGTGTAATATCCACAAATTCAACTAGTTTTGCCTTTTCTTTAGGCGATAGATTGGATACTAACCGGTTACATAACTTAAAGTTCCCCTTAGTTCTAGCATCGCGAATCCGTTTAATAAGTTTCTTCATTGAACTATTAATAACGGGGTCATTTAATTTTGTATCAACAACGGGGTTCTTTGTTATCAAGTCATCATTAGGTATTACTACAATTTTTCCACACTTAGGCGTTTTATTATTGTTAAGCACTACCGTTGGAGTTGGTAAAACAACATGGTTCTTACCAATCGTTTTTGTTGGTTCAACGGTTTTGGTTGGTGGAGATTTAGCCTTTCGACTCACAAAGGTGATCGATTTTTCATCATTACTAAGTGTCATTCTACCCTCTCTTACATCAAATAACGCCCCAGTAGACGTTAAGAATGGTCGACCTAAAATTAGAGGAATGTTTGGGTCCTCTTCTATGTCAATGACAATAAATTCGACTAGAAAGGTTAAATTACCTACTTGAACGGGTAGGTTGTCAGCAATTCCAACTGGGAGCTTAATGGTTTGATCAAAGAGTCTAACACTCATTTTCGTTGGACTTAACTCACCTACTCCTAATCTCTTATATAATGAAAGAGGCATAACACTCACACTCGCACCTAGATCTGCTAGTGCATCATACATGACACAATCACTAAGTAGACAAGGAACAATAAATTCACCCGGATCACCCAACCTTGGTGGAAGTTTTGGTGGAACTGTCTTCACCGGGTTTACTTCTACGGTTTTTGTTTCTTGCATTTTCTTATTCTTCTTCTTCTTCTTTCCAGAGGTATCACAAACTTTATTACCTATTACTTGCTCATACTCAACTCCTTTTCTTGGAAACGAGATGGGTGGTCTGTATGGTGCCACCACTGGCTTTACATACTCGGGTGGTGGTGGTGTTGTAACTTCTTCATCGTTACTCACATCTAAAACCTTTCCATCTTCTGGTGTTGGTTTTTCAGAATTTGTTGACACCATATTAACGTTTTCATTCCGAGGATTTACTTCAGTATTACTCGGTAGCTTTCCTTGTTCCCTCTCACTCATCATGCTAGCAAGAGTACCTACGTGTTTTTCTAGATTCAAAATGGAAGCTTGTTGAGTTCTTAATGACTGATCAAACCTCTCATTTGTTTGGGTTTGAGATGTAATAAATTGTGTTTGAGATTCCATTAGCTTTGCCATCATTTCTTCCAGATTTAGCTTTTTCTCTTCAGTTTGTTGTGGTGGTTTATACAAGCCAGGTCTTTGTTGATTGAAAGTGTTGTTTTGAATTGGTTGGTTATTCGGACCGTGTTGGTTGTACGAGTTATTGTTGGGTCCATTTGGATTGTAAAGAATGTTTTGATTTCGATTGAAGTTGGCCTTGGCGGTTGATAATTATTTTGATAATTATTTCCCAGCCTTTGGTTCATGTAGGAAACATTCTCACGTTGTTCCATTGTTTGTTCAATGTTACAATCTTTCGTTAAGTGTGGTCCACCGCATTGCTCAGATTCGTATTGCATGAATATCTTTAGTCATCTTTTCCATTCGTCTCTCGAAAGCATCTATTTTTGCGGAAATGAAATCAAAGTCATGGCTAGAATCGGCTCTAGCTGCTTTAGATGAACGAAAGATATCTTTTTCTTGATGCCACTCATGAGAGTGGGAGGCTGTGTTATCAATAATTTTGTGAGCTTCGCTTGCGATTTTCTTCATAATGGAACCACCAGCTGCTGTGTCGATGTCTTTTCGTGTAGAAATGTCGACACCTTGGTAGAATATTTGTACTATTTGATAAGTGTCTAAACTGTAGTGACCCGAACTTTTCCATGTTTATATATATTAATTGAGATTGATATTTACATGATTAAATGTTTCCAAAATGTTAAGCAATCAAACTTGTTAAGACTTGATTAATTGAAATATGTTTCATATAGACAATTGACCACCCAAGTTGACCGGTGATTCACGAACGTTAAAACTTGTAAAAACTATACGATGACATATATATGGTTATATATATAGTTAACATGTTTTTATTATAAGTATGTATCTCATTAGGTATTTTAACAATGAGTTATATACATAAAAATGAGACTATTAATTTAAGAAACTCGAAAACGATATATATAACGATTATCGTTATAACAACGTCTTACTAGGTACATATGAATCATATTAAGATATTGATACACTTGGTTAATTATGTTAAATGATAAGTAAATATATTATTAAGTGTATTAACAATGAAATACATATGTAAAAATAAGACTACTAACTTAATGATTTCGAAACGAGACATATATGTAACGATTATCGTTGTAACGACATTTAACAGTATATACATCATACTGAGATATATTATATATCATAATATCATGATAATATAACAATTTAACATCTCATTTGTTATAATAAACAATGGGTTAACAACATTCAACAAGATCGTTAACCTAAAGGTTTCAAAACAACATTTACATGTAACGACTAACGATGACTTAACGACTCAGTTAAAATGTATATACATGTAGTGTTTTAATATGTATTCATACACTTTTGAAAGACTTCAAGACACTTATCAAAATACTTCTACTTAACAAAAATGCTTACAATTACATCCTCGTTCAGTTTCATCAACAATTCTACTCGTATGCACCCGTATTCGTACTCGTACAATACACAGCTTTTAGATGTATGTACTATTGGTATATACACTCCAATGATCAGCTCTTAGCAGCCCATGTGAGTCACCTAACACATGTGGGAACCATCATTTGGCAACTAGCATGAAATATCTCATAAAATTACAAAAATATGAGTAATCATTCATGACTTATTTACATGAAAACAAAATTACATATCCTTTATATCTAATCCATACACCAACGACCAAAAACACCTACAAACACTTTCATTCTTCAATTTTCTTCATCTAATTGATCTCTCTCAAGTTCTATCTTCAAGTTCTAAGTGTTCTTCATAAATTCCAAAAGTTCTAGTTTCATAAAATCAAGAATACTTTCAAGTTTGCTAGCTCACTTCCAATCTTGTAAGGTGATCATCCAACCTCAAGAAATCTTTGTTTCTTACAGTAGGTTATCATTCTAATACAAGGTAATAATCATATTCAAACTTTGGTTCAATTTCTATAACTATAACAATCTTATTTCAAGTGATGATCTTACTTGAACTTGTTTTCGTGTCATGATTCTGCTTCAAGAACTTCGAGCCATCCAAGGATCCATTGAAGCTAGATCCATTTTTCTCTTTTCCAGTAGGTTTATCCAAGGAAATTAAGGTAGTAATGATGTTCATAACATCATTCGATTCATACATATAAAGCTATCTTATTCGAAGGTTTAAACTTGTAATCACTAGAACATAGTTTAGTTAATTCTAAACTTGTTCGCAAACAAAAGTTAATCCTTCTAACTTGACTTTTAAAATCAACTAAACACATGTTCTATATCTATATGATATGCTAACTTAATGATTTAAAACCTGGAAACACGAAAAACACCGTAAAACCGGATTTACGCCGTCGTAGTAACACCGCGGGCTGTTTTGGGTTAGTTAATTAAAAACTATGATAAACTTTGATTTAAAAGTTGTTATTCTGAGAAAATGATTTTTATTATGAACATGAAACTATATCCAAAAATTATGGTTAAACTCAAAGTGGAAGTATGTTTTCTAAAATGGTCATCTAGATGTCGTTCTTTCGACTGAAATGACTACCTTTACAAAAACGACTTGTAACTTATTTTTCCGACTATAAACCTATACTTTTTCTGTTTAGATTCATAAAATAGAGTTCAATATGAAACCATAGCAATTTGATTCACTCAAAACGGATTTAAAATGAAGAAGTTATGGGTAAAACAAGATTGGATAATTTTTCTCATTTTAGCTACGTGAAAATTGGTAACAAATCTATTCCAACCATAACTTAATCAACTTGTATTGTATATTATGTAATCTTGAGATACCATAGACACGTATACAATGTTTCGACCTATCATGTCGACACATCTATATAGATTTCGGAACAACCATAGACACTCTATATGTGAATGTTGGAGTTAGCTATACAGGGTTGAGGTTGATTCCAAAATATATATAGTTTGAGTTGTGATCAATACTGAGATACGTATACACTGGGTCGTGGATTGATTCAAGATAATATTTATTGATTTATTTCTGTACATCTAACTGTGGACAACTAGTTATAGGTTACTAACGAGGACAGCTGACTTAATAAACTTAAAACATCAAAATATATTAAAAGTGTTGTAAATATATTTTGAACATACTTTAATATATATGTATATATTGTTATAGGTTCGTGAATCAACAGTGGCCAAGTCTTACTTCCCGACGAAGTAAAAATCTGTGAAAGTGAGTTATAGTCCCACTTTTAAAATCTAATATTTTTGGGATGAGAATACATGCAGGTTTTATAAATGATTTACAAAATAGACACAAGTACGTGAAACTACATTCTATGGTTGAATTATCGAAATCGAATATGCCCCTTTTTATTAAGTCTGGTAATCTAAGAATTAGGGAACAGACACCCTAATTGACGCGAATCCTAAAGATAGATCTATTAGGCCTAACAAACCCCATCCAAAGTACCGGATGCTTTAGTACTTCGAAATTTATATCATATCCGAAGGGTGTCCCGGAATGATGGGGATATTCTTATATATGCATCTTGTTATTGTCGGTTACCAGGTGTTCACCATATGAATGATTTTTATCTCTATGTATGGGATGTGTATTGAAATATGAAATCTTGTGGTCTATTGTTACGATTTGATATATATAGGTTAAACCTATAACTCACCAACATTTTTGTTGACGTTTTAAGCATGTTTATTCTCAGGTGATTATTAAGAGCTTCCGCTGTCGCATACTTAAATAAGGACAAGATTTGGAGTCCATGCTTGTATGATATTGTGTAAAAACTGCATTCAAGAAACTTATTTTGTTGTAACATATTTGTATTGTAAACCATTATGTAATGGTCGTGTGTAAACATGATATTTTAGATTATCATTATTTGATAATCTACGTAAAGCTTTTTAAACCTTTATTGATGAAATAAAGGTTATGGTTTGTTTAAAAATGAATGCAGTCTTTGAAAAACGTCTCATATAGAGGTCAAAACCTCGCAACGAAATCAATTAATATGGAACGTTTTTAATCAATAAGAACGGGACATTTCATAAACCGTGTTGAGGACATCCTCTCAACAACTTTCCGAATTTTGTCCACGCCTCATATAATGTTTCATTTGGCTTTTGCGCGAACGTAACAATTTCTCCTTGAAGTCTCACGGCTTTAGATGCCTGAAAGAATCTTTTAAGAAATTTCTCAACTAAAACATCCCATGTGTCAATCGCCCCTTCAGGTAACGATTCTAACCAATCTTTGGATTCTCCCTTTAAAGTTCAGGGAAACAACATGAGATAGATCTGTTCATCCTCAACTTCTCTGATTTTGAATAGAGTACAAATCCTATTAAAGGTTCGAAAATGTTCGTTTGGATCTTCTTTTGGCGTACCACTATATTGTTATTGATTAGTTAGCATGTGTAGGATTTGTCCTTTTATTTCATAATCTGGCGCAATAATGTCTGGTCGCGTAATGGCATGTCCTTGGCCAGTGCGTGTAGCTCTCATTCGATCTTCCATACTTAGAGGTTCCGTTATTTCCATATTTGAAATTGTTGAATCCGAATCACTAGAAGATTCTGATTTAACGGTTTGTAGTTCAGGAGGAATGATTAGTGGTTCAGGATCTTGAAATTGTCCTTGAAGATCCTCCGGGTTTTCAATTTTGATTAGTGATTTCATTGTCAAAAACATTAATTGCGTTCTTGTCTTATCTCTGTAAAGATTTCGTGAAACCAAGGCAATCGTTGGGTCGAAATACTTTATAGAGTAAGTGAATATACGATTCAAAAATCAATCCGGACAGTCAAAATCATATCCTATTTGTAACATCCTAATAACAGTTTTCAGATTAAATGACATAAAACAACAATTTTTGCTTACTAAGTTAAGTGTTATAAAAAAAAAAATTAAGTAGAAAGTAAACCGACCATATGTTAAAATATATGTTTGCGTTTTTGTAGTAGTTTAAAATTTCATTTAGTTATGTTTGCGTTCTTGTATTAGTGGAAAGTTTCTTGCTAGGGAAATGATTCATCCACACATTTTTTCATACAAATTATAAAATTATCCTTTACGTTTTATTTTCATCTCACCTAGTTTTGAGATGCTTTAATAATTTTGTAATTTCTTACGTTAAATTTGTGAGTGCCTCGAACAAGTAAATTCCCCAGAGTTTGTGTGCAACTAACATCTTAGAATTCTCGTTCTCTCGATGACTTTTTTATGCCACCCTTTGAATAAACCGAGTATTTGAAGTTGTCTTGTCCTCTTTTTATCTGCTTTTTTTTCTTTTTTATACTACGTAACTCACGAATGACCGAGTAGAATAATACAACTTTTTAAAGTTGAAGTTATATAGTGTAGGTACTAATCTCGGGCCCCATTTAACATAATTTTGAAGTGATAAACTGCATACATTGATATAGATACATCCCGTGATTCATGATTTGTGTATCTCAATAATCTCGTCGCCATGAATATTATTTTATATTTTTATTTTTGAACGGAAGTATCGTCATCACTCAAATGGGAGTTAACCACCTTCGCAATATTATATCACTCACACACACGTTAGGAGGAAACATAAATCGCAACAACCTTGACAGTACGGTTGAAGGTTGAAAAAACTCCATCCAAGAAGCTAATTGTTGGCAATACCAATTAGATCCCACTCCTTGGAATCGATCACGTGCCTACTCGTTGAGGACAAACAGGTCACCCTCTCGTATACCACTCATGCAATAACTCGATGTTCCTCGCCATGAATATTACTCCGTATCATATAGACTAATGAACCCTTTGCATAAGACTATATATGCAAGTCCACTCTACAATCCACGAGACCATAAACATACCTCCTTATATATATAACTTATTTAAATGTATAACCAAGCATAAATGTAAGTAAATAATGACAAATATATAGTACAAATCAAACCGAAAGCCTCAGAACCTAAGAAAACAACACCACCGAGATTTTGGCTTTTTCGTAGTAGTGGATGATCCGATGACACCCTTCACTTCCTTTTTAAACTCCTCGCAAATTCTACCTTTCACTTCTCCTCTTTTAGGAACGAGTCTTTTTGGTCTTCCCATATTTTCCATCTTCATCTTGTGACTTTCCATACTTATTTTGTTTGTACGTGAAGCTTAATTCGAGGAGGAGAGTACGGTATGAAGTGTATGATCCCTCTTAGTAAAATATATACTAGTGAAGTTTAACTAGAAAGTTTACAAAAAAAACCCACGTGCTGTAGAATAATAATTACAACTAATAATAATTAATTGATTAATTATAGGTTCTGTTTGATATATTAGATGTGTGATTAAGTCAAAAAGTCGTAATATTAAAAGAGATTGATCGATCACTAATATGAAAGGAACTTAGAATCTATAAACTCTATGTTTATTTTAAACGCATTTCACATACGGAGTATAATGTAAAGACACATGCTCGTTTTTTGGCTTCAAAATGACTAAAGAAAAGTATCGCATCTTGTGCCGCAATAGTTCATTATTGAATTACGGAGTATTATTTTTTATTATCTACGGAGTATTATATTCATTTTTACAATAGTAAACAAACTAATTAATTATGATTAACTCAAAAAGTTATGTTTTGCTCAATTGATCATAGTGGTGCTTAAAGTCTAATATATTTGCGTTGGTGCTTACTTTTGTGACATTGACAATTGACAACATATATTATATTACTACTATGTTTACTTTATTTTATTTATGTCATGTTTAAAAGAATATTGAAGTTATACGTTTATTAGATGTGATATCCAAAACTTTGTTTTTATCAACTTGTTTGAGGGCCCTTTCAACATGTTTAAACAAAGTTTTATAACGTTTGTGAAAACATTTTATTACAGTTTAGTTGAACGGACATATGTTATTGTTGTTTAAGTGTTTGAAAGTAAAATGTATTACGGAGTATCTAATTATGTATGACATAGTTCCGTTAAAAAAAAAATATGTACTCCAAATGACTTGGGCTTCTTAAAAGAGATAAACCATTCCAATTCAAAAGACAAATTGAAAAATTATGAATATTAAAGTTGTGAATTGAGCCATTATAAAATTTCCTGTTAGAACACAAAGAATGCAAACATAAGTTTCAAGTGTTCTTGACAAACACATATATAATCTACAAATACAGTTTTGTGATGTCCCTAATATTTTGAGTGTTTTTAGTACAGTTGACGAACCATTTTCTTTACACAAAACCCTAAAGACTGCGTATAAGCGTTTATTGCAAAGGGTTAATTTTTCATATTTAAATTTAGAGGGTCAATTTATTCATAAAAACATACAATTTTATATTGAAAATATCAACTTTACAATAAATGTTAACCATAGCTCTTAAGGTTAAGGTTATGGTAATTGTTTTCCTTATTGTTTTGACTTTTGACTAGGTTTTCATATGTGTATTATGGTGTAATGATTCCCCTTAAATCACTTAACAAATGAAGAGGACCCAAAGTTAAGACTTCACATAATTAGAAATTATTGAAAGAAAGCATGAAGGAGAGCCCAATGTAGCCATAAACTGAATTGTAAAACTCACTTATATAAGCGAAATTGAATAAGAAGTCGACACCCAAGCTCATAAGCCATCAACTAGTCTCATACATAGTCAACATGGAATAATATCAATACCAAATTTTTAAGAATCATCGTCACCGCGGATGTGTTGCTCTGATACTAATTATAATGGTCTCCCATGTAAGCAGAAAAGACTAGATATTAAACTCTCGTATCAATTACAATGCGAATGTGTTCACTAGACATATGACTTACCAACCTTTTACTTAGGTTGACAACGAGTTGAAAAGAGATCTACATTATAGGTGCATAAACTTTGTTCGTCAACCAAGTTTGTTCAGTAATTGTAACATAATTAGTTAGTAGGGAAAAAGCGGGTCGGGATTCAAAAAATGTACTTGCAAGTTTTTCCCGCAAAAAGTTCTTCACGCCTACTCTTAGAAAGAAGACATATTTTAGAAATTAAGGAGACCCAAAGCCAACCATGTGACTTCGCGCAATTAGAAATGATAGAAAGGACGCCTGAAGGAGAGCCTGGCGTAGCCATAAACCGAAGTGTATAACTCACTTCCAAAAAGTAGCTTGAAGGAGGAGAGGACATCCAAACTTATAAACCATCAATTAGTCTCATAGTTAGCCGATGTGAGATAATAACATGTGGTTGATGACAACATTATATCTATGAAAAAAGTGATAAGAATTCGAATATACTTCCGAAAATAGTGTTATATTATCAACAGATTGTCTTAATTTTCCTTTCACGCGTTTATTAATTTTTTATTTTTGCAAAAAAATAATATAAAACTTTTATATAACCTAGGCCTTTTATCAAAGGTAAAAGGACGCTTTAAACAAATGATCTGGGACCGCCTCACACCTAGAAAGCACAACCTAACAAAGCTACCACTATACTTAACAACCAAGAACTATCTAAGTGCGAGCCAATACACGAAAGGCTAACAAATCATCAACCACAAGAACCAACAAAAGCAACAACAAGCAACTATAACAAGCTATAGGGATAGGCACAAACAAACAAGTAACCTAACAAACCAATACCAAAATCCCGTCACCTAGAACGAGAGCCAAAATCAATCACCGATATCACATATCGCTTTGGACGCCTTCTTGCATCTCTTGTTATGTCTGACAAATTTACTTCAACATGCTCTTAAGAAATCGCATTGCCCGTCCTTGACTTGTAATCATTGGTCAAAAAGGATGCACCATAAACTTTATTTGAGGAACCCAAAACATGACCATGGACAGAAACACTGTTCGAACCGGAAGACTAAGGAGCCACAACTTTATCCAAAAATTCAAAAACAATATTGTGATGACCCGAAAATTTTTGACTTATTTAAACCAATTCTCTATACGATTTATTATTTTAACACGCTAAACAAAGTCTGTTAGATTGAGTCTCAAAATTTTAGAACTGTTTCATATATACAATTACCTTTGATTACTCTCGACGATTCATGAACAATTATATGTATGTATATATATATTTACAAGTAAAAACCCTATTTGCTACAGTAAAACACTATTTGCTACAGTAACCCACTATTTGCTACAGTAAAACACTATTTGCTACAGTGAAACACTATTTGCTACAGTGAAACCGTATTTTGCTACAGTGCTACAGTGAAAAACGACTTTGCTACAGTAAACACTATTTGCTACAGTAAACACTATTTGCTACAGTAACACTATTTGTTGCTGTAAAACACTATGAGCCTAGGTCTGCTGGTTTTGAGAGATCACAAGCTGGTACTGATTCTACTGATATTGATCAGCAACCTTCTGTTGCTGCTCACTCATCTGAACCAGCTGATGATCAAGATGCTGTGTGTTCTACAACCAGCTATTTGATGAACCAGCATCCGATTGAGCAGATTATTTGCTACAGTAAAATACTATTTGCTACAGTAACACTATTTGATGTCGACAAACTACCAAACAAAAACAGAAAAGGCGGCCATGCGATCGCATGGCAAAAACACTGAAAACTCATGCGATCGCATGAGCTACAGTAAACGGAAAAGTAATATAAATACGCCTGTTTTGCTCGACGAATTATCACATATTTTTTTCTTCAGTAATAAAAATTTATATTTAAATTATAATTATAATTTTAAATTTAAGTTTAATAATAATAAAGTATATTCGAGGGTGTTTTAATTCGGGTTTTAAACCACTTTAAGCTAAGGAAATATTGGGTATTGTTCGGGGTATTGTTCTTGAATCCAAGGCCAACCATACAGTCGTCTACCATCATTACGTCTACGCAATTTGCCTACAATATTGAGTCTCAATATTGAACTGTGAGTTTATAGTCTCCCTTTTTAAATACTTTAAATATTTTTGGGCTGAGAATATATGCAATTTATTTTAAACGCGATAAGACACAAGTACATACTAAATTCTACACTGAGTTAAACCGAAAATCCCTTAGCTTTGGTAACTAGTAGCTACCAGTACATAGGATATGGACTGGTGGGCGCGAATAATTGTATATGGATCCATAGGGCTTGACATCCCCGTCCGAGCTAGAGCACTAGCCTTTTAACGGACGTATGTTATTTGAGTTTAAGACACGTTGGTTTGCGTGTATTAAAACGAATGGGGTAATTATCACTATAGCGTTAAGTTTAGTTACCAGGGTGCTCTGTTACGTAGAATCTATTGATAAACTTTTGATGAAATCTTGTGGTCTATCTTTATATATGTTTATGACTCGAGCAATTAAACCTATAACTCACCAACATTCGTGTTGACTTTTTAGCATGTTTTATTCTCAGGTCCTTAGAATGCTTCCGCTGTGATGTGCTTGTTGCCTGCATGGAGTCTCTCATGCTTTGTACAAAGTTTATTGCATTCAAAATAAAACTGCGTTGTGTAATAAATAATTGGACTGTGATGTCAACCTGTAAATTAAAGACTTATGTATTTCGGGGTTTTGCTTATACCTAAGCACTCGCCCACATGTTTATAACTTTCTATGTTTAGAAAGTTACTTATTTTAATGAATGCAATATTTTATCAAAACGTATCATATAGAGGTCAAAACCTCACTGTGGAATCAATGATTAATGTGCCGCGTCAATAGCGATTTTGACGGGTCGTTACAGTTGGTATCAGAGCTTGAGGTCATAGGGAACCAGAAATTACATTATTGTGTTTAACTGGTAATTGTTAGGATGCATTAGTGAGTCTGGACTATGACCATATCTGTTTTTCCTGATTTTTGCTTATTATTTGGTCAAAAACATTATATGTGATATATTTATATGCTAACGTAATTGTTGTTTCAATTATATGATAGATGACTTCTTCTAATCCTATCATTTTGTACGACTCGGAATCGGACACTGAATCTATTCTATCCACAACTGAAAAGGGCATTCCAATACCTATTAAAGAAGAAATTGTGTTAGCCGGGGAATCTCAACTCCCGGTAAACCCAGAGGAGGTTCCAGCTCCACCCAGCTTTAGTTTTCCGGAGCCACAATATCGTTGGCATGGACCCATGATCCCTGGAGTAAAAGAGGATCGTCCATTTCTAAACAAATATGGACATTGGTCCAGATATACCGCCGACGGGCGGGTTGTGCCGATTACGCCTGGCAGATTTCGGTTCATGACCACCGGTACATATTCTTGCAGTTCGTCATCATATTCTCCTACACATGACTCAGACAGTTCGTCATCAGACGAGATCAGTAAGGAGGAGGATTTCGCTAATGAAATAAAAGAGATCACTAAGGAGAAATTCCAACTTGCTATAGATAATAAAAACAACCACAATAATAAAATGTCTTTAATTATTAAAAAAGAACAGGACCATTCGATCCGTAACCACCCTTATTGTATTAAACCCACTGAGGCAACGGGTACCTCAAAACCCCAACTAAAAATAAAATACACTGCCAGAATGTCTGTCGGACCATGTGCACACAAACAATTGGCAGAGAGAACCAAATGGGAAGAAGTTTCTGATAGTTCTGAATGAACGACCTCGCAACCATAAATCTTCCATGCGCTGTTTTATTGCTTATGTGTGCTACTCTATCTTGTTATGTAAAATAAGCATATGTAAAATATCAGTATTGTATGGTATTGTATTATTTTGGTTTATTAATAATAAATGCATGGAATAATTATTTGTATTATTACTACTTATTATTATTATTATTATTACATAATAATGTAGTAACTCGCTATAATTTTTTATAGTGGAATATTATTAGGATTTTAGTAGTTAATTCCTTGTACTAGCTATTATGTATGAACTTAACGGGTAGGTAATACCCTAGAAATAATTATAAAATGCTAATAAGAAGAAAAGGCTTTTATAATAATTGGTTCATATTATTAATATGCTACGATTAACTATTGACAACTCATTTTACCTATAATATTCTATATGATTAAATTATATCTGTTGTGTTTATTGAAGAAACATGTCTCAAATGTCGGATGCTGAGTTTGAGCAACTAGTCGAGAAACGTGTGAATGAAAGAATTGCTGCAACCGAAGCAGCAAAAGCAACAGCCGAAGCAGCAGCCAAAGCAGCAGCCGTAAACACAAACTCACGAAACGGATGCTCATACAAAACTTTTCAAGGATGCAAACCACAGACGTTTAGTGGAACCGAGGGACCAGTCGGTCTAACCCGATGGTTTGAAAAGATGGAGTCCGTTTTCAAAATCAGTAATTGTGCGAACGGAGACAAGTCAAAGTATGCTTCGTGCACGTTGCAAGATGGTGCACTTACTTGGTGGAACAATTATGCTAAAGCAGAAGGAATAGATACGGCATATGATATCTCTTGGGAAGAACTGAAAAAGATGCTAATCGAGGAGTACTGTCCTCGAAACGAGATCAGAAAAATGGAATCTGAGTTACGTAATCTGAAGGTTATCGGCGCGAATCTCAATAACTATGAAAAGCGTTTCATGGAACTAGCCTTGTTGTGTCCCGAATTGGTGCCAAACGAGAAGCGAAAGATAGAAATGTATATTGACGGTTTATCGATCAATATCAAAGGAAATATTACATCGTCCAAACCAAATACGATGCAGGAAGCCATGACAATGGCACACCAACTCATGGACCAGATCACAGAGAGTTCGATTAAGGCACCAATTACCGAAGTCAAGACAACTGAAGGAAAGAGGAAATGGGAAGACTATAAGGGCAAAAGTACTCACCTGAAGAAACAAGAAACTTTTAAAGGTAAACAAGATGGGGCAACTGCAAGTCCAAACTATAAGGGACCTCATCCGTTCTGCAAAAGATGTTACACACATCATGCAGGCTATTGCCAAGTGGTCTGTGATAAGTGCAACAAGAAAGGACATGTGGCGAAAGATTGTTATGCCACTGTTTCTGAAGTAAAGACAAAATCGACCGATGTCAAGAAATGTTATGGATGCGGGAAGTCTGGTCACTTTATAAATCAATGCCCTGATAAGGAGAAGAACAAAGAACCCGCACGTGGGAGGGCATTTAATGTTAGTGCCAGTAAAGCACGTGAGGATCCTAATCTTGTCACGGGTACGTTTACCGTTAATAATCAACTAGCTTCTATTATGTTTGATACGGGTGCTGATAGAAGTTATATGTGTAAAGACTTTAGTTTTAAACTAAAATGTGCATCATTACCTCTAGACGATAAATATACTATTGAATTAGCTAATGGTAAACTGATAAAAGCCGATAAAATTTGCCATGGTTGCGAAATGAATCTCGCTGGTGAAACCTTCAAAATTGATTTGATACCCGTAGAATTAGGAAGTTTTGATGTAATCGTTGGCATGGACTGGATGTCCAAAACAAGAGCGGAAGTTGTTTGCGCTGAGAAAGCAATCCGCATCCCTCGTAAGGATGAAACGTCATTAATGATTTATGGGGAGAAGAACAACTCAAAACTGAACTTTATCAGCTGCATGAAGGCCCAGAAACTTATAAGAAAAGGTTGTTATGCTATTCTGGCACACGTAAAGAAGATCGATACTGAAGAAAGAAGCATTGATGACATGCCGGTTGTAAGAGAATATCCCGGAGTATTTCCAAAAGAATTACCGGGGCTACCTCCACTCAGATGTGTAGAATTCCAGATTGATCTCATACCAGGAGCTGCACCTGTAGCCCGATCTCCATATAGACTTGCACCTTCAGAAATGCAAGAATTACAAGACCAGTTGCAAGAATTATCGGACCGTGGATTTATTCGTCCTAGTTTTTCACCTTGGGGTGCTCCTATTCTGTTCGTCAAGAAGAAGGATGGATCTATGAGAATGTGCATAGATTACCGAGAATTAAACAAATTAACGATCAAGAATCGGTACCCATTACCGAGGATTGATGATTTGTTTGATCAATTGCAAGGATCAAGTGTTTATTCCAAGATTGATCTACGCTCCGGATATCATCAGCTGAGAGTGAAGGAAGAAGATGTTCCTAAAACCGCGTTCAGAACCCGTTACGGTCACTATGAATTTCTAGTCATGCCTTTTGGATTGACTAATGCTCCAGCAGTATTCATGGATCTAATGAATCGCATCTGTAGACCGTATTTAGACAAATTTGTCATTGTTTTTATCGACGACATATTGATTTACTCGAAGAACAAGGAAGAACATGAGCAACACTTAAGACTGGTACTAGAGATACTCAAGAAAGAAGAATTGTACGCAAAATTTTCGAAGTGTGATTTCTGGTTACAAGAAGTACAATTTTTGGGACATGTTGTCAGTAAACATGGAATTAAAGTTGACCCTGCCAAGATCGAAGCCATTAGTAAATGGGAAACACCGAAGACTCCAACACAAATCCGCCAATTCTTAGGTCTTGCTGGTTACTACCGAAGATTCATTCAAGATTTCTCTAGAATCGCCAAACCCTTAACTTCATTGACTCAAAAGGGAAAGAAGTATGATTGGTCCACGGAACAGGAATCCTCATTCCAGTTATTAAAGAAGAAGTTAACGTCTGCACCCATTTTGTCATTACCGGAAGGAAATGATGATTTCGTGATCTATTGTGATGCTTCACGCCAAGGTTTAGGATGTGTATTAATGCAACGCACAAAAGTTATCGCATATGCCTCACGACAACTAAAAATTCATGAAAAGAACTATACGACACACGATTTGGAACTTGGAGCTGTAGTTTTTGCACTCAAAATATGGAGACACTATCTATATGGCACCAAGTGTACAGTGTACACCGACCATAAGAGTCTTCAGCATATTTTTGATCAAAAACAACTCAATATGAGACAACGTCGCTGGGTAGAGCTGTTAAACGATTACGATTGTGAAATCCGTTACCACCCCGGAAAGGCTAATGTTGTAGCTGATGCCCTAAGTCGAAAAGAAAGAGTAAAACCTCTTAGGGTCCGAGCTTTGAATATTACAATTTGTACCGATCTCACAAAGCAAATTCAAGCAGCACAGTTAGAAGCTTTAAAAGAAGAAAACGAAAAAGGCGAAATGAGCAAAGGGTTCGAAAAACAACTTGAAGTAAAAGCCGATGGAACCCTGTATTTTGCTGGTAGGATATGGGTACCAAAACATGGTAACCTAAGGCAACTAGTACTGGATGAAGCACACAAAACGAGGTACTCAATTCACCCAGGAAACGGGAAAATGTACCACGATCTCAAGAAGTTTTATTGGTGGCCTAATATGAAGACAGAAATTGCTACTTATGTAAGCAAATGTTTGACGTGTGCAAAGGTCAAAGCTGAGCACCAAAAGCCGTCAGGATTACTGCAACAACCGGAAATTCTGCAGTGGAAATGGGAAAGAATAACCATGGATTTCATTACGAAATTGCCAAGGACTACAAGTAGTCATGATACTATTTGGGTGATAGTTGATCGTCTAACTAAATCAGCTCACTTTCTACCAATAAAGGAGACAGACAGTATGGAGAAATTAGCACGCCTATATTTGAAGGAAGTAGTTTCCAGGCATGGTGTACCCATCTCTATCATATCTGATCGCGACACTCGATTCACATCACGTTTCTGGCAGTCATTACAAAAAGCATTGGGAACTCGATTAGATATGAGCACCGCTTATCACCCACAGACAGATGGTCAAAGTGAAAGAACAATACAAACATTGGAAGACATGTTACGGGCATGCGTGATTGACTTTGGAACCAGTTGGGATCGACACTTACCGTTGGCAGAATTTTCATACAATAACAGCTATCATACGAGCATCAACGCAGCGCCATTTGAAGCACTTTACGGTAGAAAGTGCAGATCTCCTATATGTTGGAGTGAAGTAGGAGAAAGACAACTTACTGGACCAGAAATTATTCACGAAACCACCGAAAAGATCATTCAAATACAACAGCGATTGAAAACGGCCATGAGTCGCCAAAAGAGTTATGCTGATGTAAGAAGAAAACCGCTAGAATTTCAAGTGGGCGACAAAGTCATGTTGAAAGTGTCACCCTGGAAAGGCGTTGTACGATTCGGTAAAAGAGGAAAGCTAAGTCCTAGGTACGTAGGACCCTTTGAAATCATCGAAAGAATTGGAACAGTTGCTTATCGATTAAAGCTACCGCAAGAACTTAGTAGTGTTCACAACACATTTCACGTGTCAAATTTGAAGAAATGTTTAGCGGAAGAGGATGTCGTAATTCCTCTTGACGAAATACGAATCAATGATAAACTCCATTTTATCGAAGAACCTGTTGAAATCATGGACCGTGAGGTCAAACAATTAAAACAAAGCAAAATACCGATAGTTAGGGTTCGTTGGAACGCAAGACGAGGACCCGAGTTTACTTGGGAACGTGAAGATCAGATGAAGCAAAAATATCCACATTTGTTCACTGATATCGCTCATGAAACAGGTACTACTCAAAATTTCGGGACGAAATTTTCTTTAAGGGGGAGGTACTGTGATGACCCGAAAATTTTTGACTTATTTAAACCAATTCTCTATACGATTTATTATTTTAACACGCTAAACAAAGTCTGTTAGATTGAGTCTCAAAATTTTAGAACTGTTTCATATATACAATTACCTTTGATTACTCTCGACGATTCATGAACAATTATATGTATGTATATATATATTTACAAGTAAAAACCCTATTTGCTACAGTAAAACACTATTTGCTACAGTAAACCACTATTTGCTACAGTAAAACACTATTTGCTACAGTGAAACACTATTTGCTACAGTGAAACCGTATTTTGCTACAGTGCTACAGTGAAAAACGACTTTGCTACAGTGATTTGCTACAGTAACACTATTTGCTACAGTAAACACTATTTGCTACAGTAACACTATTTGTTGCTGTAAAACACTATGAGCCTAGGTCTGCTGGTTTTGAGAGATCACAAGCTGGTACTGATTCTACTGATATTGATCAGCAACCTTCTGTTGCTGCTCACTCATCTGAACCAGCTGATGATCAAGATGCTGTGTGTTCTACAACCAGCTATTTGATGAACCAGCATCCGATTGAGCAGATTATTTGCTACAGTAAAACACTATTTGCTACAGTAACACTATTTGATGTCGACAAACTACCAAACAAAAACAGAAAAGGCGGCCATGCGATCGCATGGCAAAAACACTGAAAACTCATGCGATCGCATGAGCTACAGTAAACGGAAAAGTAATATAAATACGCCTGTTTTGCTCGACGAATTATCACATATTTTTTTCTTCAGTAATAAAAATTTATATTTAAATTATAATTATAATTTTAAATTTAAGTTTAATAATAATAAAGTATATTCGAGGGTGTTTTAATTCGGGTTTTAAACCACTTTAAGCTAAGGAAATATTGGGTATTGTTCGGGGTATTGTTCTTGAATCCAAGGCCAACCATACAGTCGTCTACCATCATTACGTCTACGCAATTTGCCTACAATATTGAGTCTCAATATTGAACTGTGAGTTTATAGTCTCCCTTTTTAAATACTTTAAATATTTTTGGGCTGAGAATATATGCAATTTATTTTAAACGCGATAAGACACAAGTACATACTAAATTCTACACTGAGTTAAACCGAAAATCCCTTAGCTTTGGTAACTAGTAGCTGCCAGTACATAGGATATGGACTGGTGGGCGCGAATAATTGTATATGGATCCATAGGGCTTGACATCCCCGTCCGAGCTAGAGCACTAGCCTTTTAACGGACGTATGTTATTTGAGTTTAAGACACGTTGGTTTGCGTGTATTAAAACGAATGGGGTAATTATCACTATAGCGTTAAGTTTAGTTACCAGGGTGCTCTGTTACGTAGAATCTATTGATAAACTTTTGATGAAATCTTGTGGTCTATCTTTATATATGTTTATGACTCGAGCAATTAAACCTATAACTCACCAACATTCGTGTTGACTTTTTAGCATGTTTTATTCTCAGGTCCTTAGAATGCTTCCGCTGTGATGTGCTTGTTGCCTGCATGGAGTCTCTCATGCTTTGTACAAAGTTTATTGCATTCAAAATAAAACTGCGTTGTGTAATAAATAATTGGACTGTGATGTCAACCTGTAAATTAAAGACTTATGTATTTCGGGGTTTTGCTTATACCTAAGCACTCGCCCACATGTTTATAACTTTCTATGTTTAGAAAGTTACTTATTTTAATGAATGCAATATTTTATCAAAACGTATCATATAGAGGTCAAAACCTCACTGTGGAATCAATGATTAATGTGCCGCGTCAATAGCGATTTTGACGGGTCGTTACAAATATCATCACCCTCATCCCTAATAACAAACGAACCATCACCTTCGAGATCCTTCTTCTTTTGATGAGTTTTGTTTTCCAATGGATAAACACTCAAAAGAGACCTTATACTCTCAAGCAAATCTCCATGCCTTAAAAAGCATATCTTTTTTGCAACTTTTACCGTAATATGAAAACGCCAAAGGTCCATCCTCTAAGGACTTACCCACATTAATTGAATCCATAGCAACATCGAGTTCCATACTAACAACACCATACTAACAGCTACATCTTCATGGCCCAAATTTGACTCGCGCACCACCTAATCCGCATCAAGATCATTAATTTGATTCGTCATTATGTCTACATCATTCGCGTCACACTCGACTACAACTACAGCTTCTAATCCACCATTATAGTGTCCCACAATTACATCATTCTTCAAGGCGGACTGTATTTCCGCCATACGTTTCAAATACGCAACTGAACTAAACGAATGCCCTGCAGGCACACGATCAATCAAATCCGCATCAGACGACATACCTCAGATAACAACATTCCCAAGACAAACCCTTCGATTAACCATATCAATTAAATTCGAATTAGTTTGGAGAACACCAACGGATCCACAGTCTCATTAGCCCAAACCATCAATTTAACCGAATTGGATCTCCAAGTTCCACATCGTTTTCACGTGTCAATTAGGAATATTTGGCGAACACTAACTAGAATTTCACGAACACAACAGTTTAAAACCCATGAAAGTTTGATTCTATCATTTCAATGGAGTCTCTCACTTTTTTTTAACTACTCATTGGTCGGAGGTCCATTCGAAAGCAATCTTTCTATTCATTGAATATCGAGAGTGACGACTTTCTCTACTCTTGGGGTGTTTCACTTTGAGTGAAGAAATAATTTATCTTTATTTTAGGATGATGGAAAGTATTGTCTACATCTTACCTCTTATATATCCATATTGAGTTTGGTTTTTGTTGTTTTTGTGTAACATTTTACTATCACTAGAAAAATTCTTTAAAAATTAATAAATTGACCCAGGACCATATAACCCGGCAAGGATCCAGATCCAGAATAAGAGAACTTGTTTTCAACTATCGGATCACGCCTTATATACCCGAATCTCTCACGAAAAACAGTCGTGAAACAATTCAAAATACAACCTAAGAATCAAACGTTAATATACAAATTACTACTGAATAAACAACAACAGCAAAAGCAATCTGAAAAAAAAAAAAAAGAAAGATGGACGATTATACAAGAGAAATGATGGACCTCAAAACGCTCGTCACTCGAACCCTAGAAAAAAAGGGGGTTCTCGCTAAGATCCGAGTAAATCACACATTTCCCATTTACTATTAATCCATATATTTTTCAGTTTGTTATTTATTTTTTTTATTTTTTTTACGTTTTTGCTTTACATATATTTCAATTTGTATCGGTATTTCATAAGATGATTAGATTAGGTATCGACATGTCGCGTAATTTGTATCTTGTATCTGTTTGTGTATACAAGATTGATTAAGATGTTTATGTTTAATTGTGTGCATAAAGTGTGTTTAGGTTAGAAATAGACATTTATTTGGTTAATTAGGTTTTTCAAGCTATCACGACTTGCAGTATCTGGTAGATGGATAATTGGATATGGTTGTTGCAGTTTACTATTCGTTTCGATTTCGTACATTAATAAAGAAAGTATAAACTATATGAAGTAAATCGCTGAATAGTGTCTTTAAGATTACGGACGATCCTAAGGTAATCAGTTGTATTAAAGGCTCGATTCTAGGTTGAATTTACTAGAAGAAAGAATAAAAATGTTTGCTTTTTGCCTATTGCTACTTGTATATATGTTTTCGTGGATAACTGGTTCGTTGTTGATTACTTCTTCGTTTTCTGTTAATTTTAGGCGGAGCTCAGAGCAAGCGTTTTCGAGGCAATAGAGGAAGAGGATAAAGCGATTGAAAAAGATGACGGCTTACCTCCTGCGTTGTTGGGTAGCTGTAACGATCGTGCGAAGCATCTTCATGCTACATCCTCAGGTATCCACAATAAAAAAATTTAGAATTTTTATTTTTTATTAGAATTATCAAGCTTACATTTTGCTCAAATACATGTTTGCTAACATGTGTTGATATGCTTTCAGGCCGGCTTTTAACTGCTATGATATGTGAATACTTGGATTGGGCACAGCTGAGCCACACATTGAAAGTTTATACGCCGGAGTGCAATTTGGTAATAATATATATTTTTCACTGTTATTGTTATATTTTATGTTATGTTATGTTCAATTGTAGCTCTTTTGAATGTTGAGTAAACCTGCAATTGCAGCAAAAAGATGCGTGGAAAGCGGAGTTGAGAGATTTTAGTGATAAGGAGGGATATAATATAAACAGAAATGGAGATAGCGGTCCGTTGCTGTTGGATGTTCTTGAAGGGTTCTTGAAATACGTGGTTTGATATTTGTTTCTCTTGTTGCTTAAGCATACTGCCTTTTGTTTAATTGTTAAGTTAGTATTCTAATAGAAAATTAGAAAATAGATAACGGCACCAAGTACTATAAAAAATTTATTTTGTTTATCATTTGTTTTTGTGACACCTTAGGATGTGAGAAAGGAAAAATTGTAAGACTATCTATTCGCTTTCTGGGAATTTTAAAGTGTTGATAGCGTAAGAATCACGTAAGGCGCTTTAAGTTCTATATCTATAATTCTATAATTAAGTTATATATATTAGATTCATAATGGCGGTACAAGCAGAACTGCAGAAGGGGTGGCATTGTATGCATGTCTCTTATTAACGTCTTCATATTAATGTACTATTTATTTAGGCTTTGTATCCATGTCTCTTATTAACGCCTCAAGGTTTGAAATAGTGTATGGGTCCAACAATGGAGCATATTAAACTGTTTCTAATATAATGGAATTTGTTCTCTAATATATTAAAGTCGTCCTGTGCTAATTAATGTACTATTTATTTCTGGCGCATGATAACACAATCTAATCCGAATCTTCTATCGACATTGTGTTTAAATAAAATATACTCCGTAACTTATTTCTAACATATTAAAGTCGTCCTATCCTAATAAATGGACTATTTCTTTTAATAAACTGAATTATATATGGACTTTGTAGTATGGTAAAAAAAGCCATGAAACATTATTAAATTTAACTGATTGGTTTGGTTTGTCTTTATGGGTTGAACTTACACCGCTACTTACACTTGCATGGTATGCTGCAGGATCAAACTCAAGGAAGAGGTAGTGGAAGGAGATCAGCAGCTCCCGAGCAGGACTCTATCGACTCTCGGAACCGAAGGTCAGCTTCATCATCTGTTGCTGGTGGATTAGCTCCTCTGGGAAGGTACTTATTATTAGCATAATACCTATTAAATATTATCTTCATTTTAATTTAATTATTATCTATTATCTATTATCTATTACTATTATATTATTAACATTATTAGCTTGTTTTTTCTATGCTAGACAAGGTCCCGGTTCCCAAACATCTGGTAAGCATATTGATTATTGTTAAGAGTGTTCATCTGTTTGTTCTGAGCTTAATACACGTGTAATGGTATTCGTGGTTTGTTATATTCAGATCGAAGAGGAGGTTCGTCCAACTCTAGCTACAGGAATGATGATTGGAGATACGAAAATGATGATGCTTCAGAGGATATCACTCGTGCTTCTGCTGCCTTAGAAAATCTTCAATTGGACCGAAAAGCTAGAAATTGGCGGTCTGTTTTCTAACCTTGTAAACAATTATTCACGATCTCTTTTCCGAAATATAAGATCCGTTATTTTGTTTAGAGGTGGCAACATGGGTAGGTCAGGTAACGAGTTAAAATGGATAGTTATCTACTTAATACCGGCCATACTTGGTTGTGTTGACCTAATTACGCATTTTTCGAACTTTTTATTTAAGTCAAATATAGAACATAATTATAGGATCCATACAGTTAAATTAATAATTTATTTTTGTTAACAACTGTAATAGGAGATAATAAACCGTTATACACCTTGAGCAATTTTTAGCTAACTTTTAATTGTTTACCCACTTGCCACCTTTAGTTTGTGTTATCTACAAAAAATTTCCTCTTATATTTGGGTGTGTGCTGCATCATTTAAACTGCACAAGATACAAATAACTACTCCATATATTGTTTTTGGATTAATGTTACTGCCTATAATAATTATTAGTATAATTAATTATAATGTACAAGCAGCTCGGCGACTTGTAGTTTTTTAGAATTGTGAGTCTAAACCTCAACTTATAAATCGTGTTTCAGGCATGGTGGGGACGAGCGCAACAAAGACCACATGTAACTTACTTAAATGATATTTGAGTACGAGTAGTTTGTAGCCAGCTAGTGCTATGTCTTTCTTCATATACGAGAAAGATGTTTCATAAAGGGCGAACGTTCATGTTTTAATTTTTTTGCCCCTTTGCTGTTGTTTTTTCAGATTTCATTCAATATCTTTTTTGTCTTTTATTTCGAAGGCTGGATATGAATTAGCATATGAATTCAAGTGTTTGTGTGATTTAATACCATGATTGTAAAGGTAACTGCATATTTTCACTGTATGGTTTTCAAGTACATGATGCTACTCGGTTGGGGCATGAAAAATCCATCTTAGACTGGTTCTTCTATTCAATTATTCCTGGAATTTAATATTTTTCATGAAATATATAGAAGTTGCTGTTATCTTTTTAACAAAAGGAATACTACATTCACTCAAATTTTACACTTAAGTGTTTTTTTTATTATCAGTAACAACTAACTTTTTTTTTTTTTTTTTCTCTCTTCATTCTCTCTTTTCCTATTGGTTAAATTCTTGTAGTGTGAATATATGTGTATATAAATTGTGAATGAATCATTTCTCTTTTTTGACATATGAAAAAAATACCCTAAAAAAAACTTGACAAAGTCCCATGCCGCAAGTTGCTTGCATAACCAGACTTGCTACTTGCTTGTCTGGGGACACAGGTGATTTGCGTGTTAGATTTTCAGGGCACAAACAATGTACTTTCAAGTTTTATTAACGTTTGTTGACGGTCTACATGTTAATTTTTCATCGATATTTATTTTTCTATTTATTTGCAATTTGTTGAGCTCAATATATTTAGGTTGATCATCTAAAAACAATATTTTTCAAATTTTCATTTGTAGGTTTGGAGTATGTGTTAAAATTTGATGATAAAAGCAGGGACAATAAAAGGTTTTTCTTAGGTCGTTGTTTGGCCACCACCGGTTGAAGGAAAACTTGTGGGGTCCTTCTCGATGTCTTCTTCTTTTGGTTCGTCAAAAGATTATTCGTCAAGAATCGATCGGGTAAATACGTGAATTACGCGACGGCTGAAGGAAGGTTATTAAGGTTGGGCACGAAGGGTAAGAAAGCTATAATCACCCAAGATAAACTTGAGGTGCCTTCATTGCTTGATCGTTGTTGTTTCGTGTAGTTGTTTTGCTTTGGTTCCTTTTGTTGTTTAGTTTATGTTTCATTGTTTTGGATGTGCTTTTGTGTTTGTTGTATTATGGTTGTTTCGTTAGGCTTTTCGGTTGTCGATTTTTTGCATTTGGCCCCGGTTTGTCTAATTGGCTCGGCTCGTGTCCAGATATTTGTTGGTTAGTTGGTTGGTTTTAAATTTATTTTTTGATTGCGAGGCTTGCTGAGTTTTGATTTTTTCTTCTTAGGCTCTTTCATTTTTTTACGAAAGTTCACATTTATATAGTTGTCGTTTTTTTATGAAGAAAAGAAACGGAAAGAAAACAGTGGTAAACAGAAGTTAGTGGGTTAGTTATTTATAGAAGTTATTAACAATGTATAAGTAGGTAATACATTTTTTTTTTTAGCGAAAAAACTAAAACTTTCATACCAAAGAGACTTCAACATAAATTGAAGCCCCAAAAGAACATACAACTAAAGAAAACCGAGCTCAAACAACAAATACAAAACCTAACCGAGCTCGCACGAGACAAAACAAAATATGAATACACGAAACATAGACAAACACAAAAGAAGAGAGTGTTCAATAAGTAGGTAATACATGTCTTAAAGTATTAAGCAGCATTTATAAAAAAAATAAACTAACATGAAAAGAAAGAGAAAGAGGATATTTTTATTTGTTGATTGGGAAGATGTCGACGGCAAAGAGGGCTGATGTAACTCTCCGTGTACAGTTACTAGTGTTATTACACGTGGCAAAAATCTAATGGTTATCTGTACCGCAATTCTCGAGCCTCGATTGAATTGTGGTTGAGATGTTTCAGATATTTTCTTGCTGACATGTAAATGGTAGTTCTGATATAACTAGATTAAACGAGGGATATTTTAGTCTTTTAGTTCATCAAAACAACGGATGCCTTATCCTTCGGTCCCCACTGTTTTGGTAAACCTTTAATTGATCGCCCAGCCTACACGTGTCCATTCAAATCGGATCTTAAAAGATCCGCAATCCGGCCCAAAGCTTCTCTGAGCCCGTATATAGATCTCCGTCCTATGTCATCACTCTCTCTCCTACATGTCGTCATACGTGTCTGATTACGTGGCACAATTTTGGCCCTCACTAACTCCATGTCATCAGAACGAATATAATATCTTCTTCTACTCTGAACCAGTAGATCAGGTATTCATATGCGCCCCGCTGTTTTTATAATTTATTATATCAAACGACTTTTAACAAACCCTAGAATTACGCTTTCACTAAATTTGTAGATCATTCCTCTGTAAATTTTGTTCATTAATTTCTAGAATCTGTGTATACTGTAATTATTGTGGTGGTTGTTTGACCTAATTTCACGGATTTCAGCTTCTAGTAAAAGATCTGCTGTTCGTATCACCGTTATTCAAGTAAATGTAAGTACTTTTGAATAATTAGGTCAAATTAAACTAAGACAAGGTATTCGATGAATATTATTTATTGATTTTATTTCTAATTCTTATGCTGGAAAATGAATAAAATTGTATGAATATGATATGAATCTTAGGGTTTAGTTTATTGTTTTTTAATTTAAGGTGTGGATTGGAGGCTGATAATGATATGATTATTTTTGTTGGAAAATGAAAGTATGAAACAGGAAAGTTGATTTTTTTTTATGGAAGCAGTAAAGTTCTGATATATACTTATATATTTAAATATATTTATTGATGAATATCTCACCAAGTTACTATTTTTATTTGGATTTGGATTACATATTTACATGATATATTTGATATTCGTAAATAAATATAGGAAAATGAACAAGCTTAAATCATTCCCCTTTGGGTGTTTATTTAATTAATTGAACGCTGATGGATTAAAACTTGAAATTACAAAATTGCGGTTTATTAGGGTTATGATGACGATATTCGATTTTTTTCTACTTCAGGATTCTGTAACTGGTTTCTTAAGAAAGCTTGTTTCTTGGAGACACCGATATGTGCCACTTTTCATCGAAGAAAGAACTTTTCTTGTTGTCTCAGACGTGCACCATTTTCATAATTGGTCTATTTGAATCCGGTTAATGAGGAGTGTTGGGGTTAGTACTAGTGTTCCTGCAAGTAAAGGATCGGCCGAGCTCAATCACCATAAATGGAAGGAGCTGAAGGAAGTGAGAGATGCAGGTGCATTTAATGGTCAAAGGCTGTCTGAGGAAGATGAGTCAAAGATTAATGAAGATATTAATAGTAGTAGGCGTATAGAGTTGGTTGTGAAAGATGTTGTTCAACGACAACATCCACTACCTCAAGGCCCTCTGGTTCAATGGGATAGGTTTCTGCCTCTTCGATCACTCAAAGTTCTGTTGGTTGAAGATGATGACTGTACCCGGCATGTAGTTAGTGCTCTGCTGCGTAACTGCAGCTATGAAGGTATGTAACTGTTATAATCTATTGATGAATATATTATATTGCAATTGTATACAACTAATACAGAGACTTTAGCTCACAAGATGATGGTTACCTTTGGTCAAAGGCTACTTGGTGTAGAATATTTACTCTTGATATGCTGACCGTGCAAGAAAAACTGTGAAAGTTGTTTTCTTTTGGTATGACGTGTTAATTATCTGTGCCAACTGTAAATTTGTGGTGCAGTATAGGTTCAATAACTTGAAGTAATATGTATGCAGTTATGATTTTTTAGGCTACACGCAAGGTTGTAAAAGTTGCAGCGCGGGGCTGGGTTGGGGTTGGGGTTGGATCCATGTAGGGACTAATCGGCCAAGTTGGAGACTCGTCAGACATTGACCAACTTTGACTGCATTTGACCATCCAATAAATGATGTTCTATGATTTAATTTAATTTTTTTTTTTAACCAGTATATTAAATATGTGATACTCGTTGCAGTTACTGCTGTAGAAAACGGTGTAGAAGCATGGAAAGTGTTGACTGATCTCAATAAGCAAATTGATCTGGTTTTAACTGAGGTAGTCATGCCGTATTTATCAGGAGTTGGTCTTTTGACCAAGATCATGAACCACATACCATGTAAAAATATTCCAGTAATTAGTAAGTAGCGTGCTTGATTTTATCAGTAATTGTATTAAGCTGTTATTATGCATTCCAGTTGCTACACCTTACAAATTTTTACATGCAGTGATGTCTTCTGATGACTCTATGGGTTTAGTCTTTAACTGTTTATCCAAAGGTGCCGTTGACTTTTTAGTCAAACCTATTCGAAAAAACGAGCTTAAGAATCTCTGGCAGCATGTGTGGAGAAAATGTCATAGTGTGAGTTAATTTGTTTATTATGCTTTTGAACTTTGGTTTTTGTTTTTTATTGGCATTAATGTATCGTGTTTTCATCAGTCTAGCGGCAGTGAGAGTGAGAGTGGTATACATGCGCATAAACCTACAAATGTGAGAAGCAATGAAGTCTTGGATGATGACAGTGATGAAGATGATGACGTCAGCATAGACCTGACCACTAAGGATGGTAGTGACAATGGAAGCGGCACTCAGGTATAAATAAACTAGAAACGAATATAATCATGAGGCGTTACTAGTATTTATATCTTACGATCTGTGTATATATTAAATGATTCAATCACTAGTGTATTATTTTCTTATCTGAATCTGGATCTAGACGTGAATACTGTAAAGTTTGACCACTGATACATCTATGATTATATAGAGTTCTTGGTCAAGAAGAGCAGTGGAAGCTGAAAGTGTAAAGTATTCACGGGCCCAATTAACGGGGCCCCCTGATAGTACTTGTGCCCAGGTTATCCATGTAAGTCCAGATACAGCTGGCACAAAAAGGCATGGCGAAAAGGATGATAAAATAGGTAACGCATCAATACTTATCTATATAAACACAATGTGTTACATATTCTTATTCTTGTGTGTAAATGCATCTATTATATATTTTGTAGATGCAGTTGAAATGGGGAAAGATCTGGAGATAGGTATTTCTAGAAATTCAGATAAAAACATGGATCTAAAGTTAAAGGAATCGGGGGAACCAAGGACCGTTTCTGCTAATAATGTTATGATTGCCAAAGCAAATAGTAACGGATCACCTGCACTTGACCTCAGTTTGAAGAGATCACGAGACGTTGAGGATTCTGATACGAGTACCCATAAGCGAAATGTGCTACGACAATCGGACCTTTCAGCTTTCTCGAGGTAATTAATAATTTTGGAATTTAATATTCCCTTCTGCTTTAACTGATTATCCAAATCTGATATTATCTAATTCTTGTTGCCATGGAGGTATAACAATACCACATCACACTCCAATCAAGCTCCAACTGGAAATGTAGGCAGCTGCTCACCGGTAGATGTTGCAAAACCAGATAACATACAATCTAATTCAAATGGAACCCTGAATCGACGTTCTAATGGCAGTAGCACTCAAAATAATGATATGGGGTCAAGTACTAACAACGTTTTCTCTAAACCCGAACCACTAGCAGATAATAAAGCCATTCCCCCCGTTCTTTCTGAAGTTGACAAGTCACAGTTTCAGGTCCAACACCATCACCACCATTACCACCACTACCACCATCATGTCCATAAGACACAGAAGAAACTAAAAGGTAACCAGGATGATGATGATGATGATGATGATGATGATGATGATGATGATGATGATGATGATGGATCTTCAAGAAACATGGTCTCTAATGATTTGGGTGGTGCACCAGATGAAGGAAACGCTGCTAATTATGCAAGTGCATCAGGAAGTAACAACAAGAGTAATGGTGAAAATGGTAGTAATGGTCAAAAAGGTAACAGCTATGTGTTGGCCATAGCTGAAGGAGGTGATAATGGGGTTGCTGAAAAGGGCAATACTGGAAATGTAAGTGGAAACGGAAGTAGGGTTGATCAAGACAGATTAGCTCAAAGAGAGGCCGCCCTAATTAAGTTCCGTCAGAAGAGGAAAGAAAGATGCTTTGAGAAAAAGGTATCATTCGAAAACACTATTATTATGTCCTCCGAAAATTCTATGATACGAAGGTTGACGTTGTGTGTTGATTGGATTTGAAGGTGCGATACCAGAGCAGGAAAAAACTGGCAGAACAGAGACCACGTGTGCGTGGCCAATTTGTTAGACAAGGGGTGAATGGCAAGGACTCAGATTCGTAACAGGAGTTATTTGGCTTCTTATGCAACATGTAATGTATATGAAGATCATCAATGGTGGTTGTGTAGATATGAAGAGTGACATTTTTCATCAAGGACTCTTCAGAAAGAAGAAAGTTTGCAGATTCCTCTCATTTGTGTGGTAAGTTTCTGTTGTTGTTAAAAGACTTATATGTCCCTGGTTTGATCCTATAAACGAAAAAACCTTATCTTTAATAACGGCTTCTTTCATTTTGTTTTTAATTTGCTTGTTGAACTTAGTGATCTGTATGAAAGAAACAATCTATGCAGTCATCTTGTTCAAATGTGACTTCGCTTTTGATTATATCATATTATCATTAGTTATAGTTGTAGTTATTATTATGAGTCATATAATCATTTTTTTACCCCATCAACAACAGCCCAAATGACAGTTCAGGGTAAGGCTGGCTATGTTTATATTCGCAATATGTTCACGTTAATTATTATTATATATATTTATTTATTAAAAAAAAGAAATTAGGAGCCTCATTTATTAGTTTCTTAAACAATCAGGTTGTCACACGAGAGAAATATGAAATATTTTACCTTAAACTTGGGTATTTAATGGTTGAAGGACATGATGTTAACGCGTTACAATAAGTTTGAAAATGACCACTTGTTTGTATAGTTGCATACCATAAACATTACTCCGTTGATAATGATAATGATAATGATAATGATAATGATAATGATAATGATGTGGTAGATACCCTTCACTATTTTTATTTTTTCTGGCAACTAAAAATACTATGCATTGTGTTACAAGTTACATCTCAGCAAGTGTTTTAGACAATTGACAATGTATAAAATTTGAACGTTTATCGTTCTACGTAAACTAAAATTAGTAAAAAAAATACTAATTATTTTGAAAAAATGGTAGAACTTACAATTCTGGTTTTATGTTGACCGTGTCTACTAAGAATAGTTCATTATTTATATAAGGTTTTACTATAGAGAGTTACACTCTCACTAGAGATGTCAAATATTAGTATTTTGGATTGTCCCATAAGTGTGTAGTTTTATTTATAGGGAAAATTTCATACTTATCCCTTCTAAATTCATAAATTATATTTTTTCTCCAGAGTACAATTTATAGGGTTAAAAAGTGGATATTTTAAGTGAAAGAAAAAGAGTATCTTTTTATTTATCACGTGAAGACAGATTTCAATTTCATTTTCAAGTGGAAACAAAATAACACTAAAAATAAGACGACGTGTGTGCCAAAATCCTACATCTGCTCTTGTTTGGAGACGTTGACATTATCAATTTTGCAAATATTACAATTTCAGTTGGCCAATAAATCAAACTGTGTCCTTTTATTTATTTGTTTAATTAGAAAAAACTAGGGAGTAAAAAGGAATGATAACAAACAATGTGCTCCTAGCCTCGGGTTCAGATATGAAACTCATCATATTTGTAATTAACGAATCTGGTTATTTGTAGACTTCCAAACATTTAAAGTTTATAGCTTTTTTAGTTATTGATGTACAGTATTTAATTTTGTTTAACATAATCATGAGATTCATTTATAAATCTTACAAGACATTAAGTGTCATGTTCATATGCTAAATGGTAATCATCATTATCACATGAATACAAATAAATTGATTTTTTTTTTTTACCACAGATTTTATTTAATAGAAAGTCTCTAGAAGATGTTCGAAAAGACATTACAATTGCATTAGGAGCCGTGAATTTCAATTTGAAACCATGAAACTCCTAGTATGAAGATATCGATCTTTCTATTAGGTTAGAGTCCGTTAAAATTTAGTAAATTTTTGTGATTAATAATATGTTATGACTATTATGTCAACATTATAAGCATTCAATATTATTTGATAAAATAAAAAATTTATCGAAACATGAAATTTAAAAGTTACGAGTTTGAGAACCTGTTTTTAACTTTTGCATGTTATTTAGCAAACATTGATCTTTTTAAGCCATTTGAACAAATCCATTAATTATTAATCCAATTATATAAGAAGTAATCTCTATGCATCTATTGAGATTTAATTTAAAAAGCAAGTAACTTTATTAAGAATAAAAAAGGAAACATGCAACAGGATCAAGCAATGTCATGCACCAAGCACCTACATGCCTCGACCTATATACAGAAAAGAAGAAGCAAAAAAGCTATACCAACCTACAAGCTACTATATGAAAACACTACACTACAACTACACAAGTATAAATATATACAACTATAAATAAGAAGAGGGAGCTCACAGCCATTTTTTGCCACTCAAGATCTTTCTTCCATGAACGTTTGGAGACCCGTTCAAAGCTCTCGATTAGAATTTCGTTTAGAGCAACTGACCCACACCACCATTTATCCTTAAAATCTTTTTAATTACGGTTTTTTCATATGATATATCCGCAAATTCATTCAATGGACTGCCACAGATACCAAAGTTCCATTGGCCTAGCGGTATCGAGGTAACCCTTTCAACCTATAGGTTGGGGGGTTCGAGTCCCCGGGTGGACATGTATATATTCGTGTTTAAATTCGTGTATGGGTGTGTGTGTTTGCCTTTAAAAAAAAATGGACTACCACAGATATGATCCCCAAGTCGACATGATGCTCCCGTTTTTACCACAAAATAACTCGTCCAGACGTAGATTGTTCACATTTTCTAAGCCCCGCCATTTGTAAACTCTTACCAAGTATTCATAGTGTGTTTACAAAATATGAGTGCATGATCAATAGTTTCAATCCCATCATCACATTGCAGCGAACGAACCCTAAATCAATACCTCTTTTGTCTAACTCAACGCGAACCAGTAGTCTCTTTAGCTTGACTCTCCACAAATATCCCAATCTTTTATGAGACCAAATTATTGCGCATTGTTTCTTTCTCGGATTCAACTTTATTTAAACTCAGGCACTCAGCTCATCAATTTTAGATCATAGTTGTTTAGTAGAGAATTTGCCATTATGGTTTAGAGTCCATATCCATCTATCACATCTTATGTTTAGAAATGGAAGTGACAGTAGTATTAGATTAAGAAAAGATTAATCACATACGGTGTGTTTGGCGCAAGATCTTATGAGAGCTTGTAGGAGTTTTAGTTTATGATTTAATAAGCTACAAGTAATAAGTTTTGTTTGGTAGACATAAAAAGTAGAGCTTATGAAAATCATAAGCTCTAAAAAATAAGCTACTTCTATTAGCTTATGAAAAAAATTAGAGCTTATAAATTGAAAAATAAGTTCCAGCTAGTTTATCAAACATTTATAAAAAATAATAAATTCCAGCTACTAATTTCAAAAATAAACTCCAGCTCCAGCTCCAACTTCATTCAAACACATATGGTAGAAGACATATGATCAAATTTAATAGATTAACGGAAGACATATGGCGGAATCATATTTAAATTTATTACTCCGTATTATTATTATTATTATTATTATTATTATTATTATTATTTTACTGTATTTCATTTCTATTAAATTACTTATTACGAGTAGTATTTACTGTAGTAGTTATGAATGTTAACTAGAAAGTTATCGACCGCGCGTTGCGGCGGTGGTGTTCGGGTCATATTGTGGGTGCTCTGTTTGTGTTTGTGTTTATTCATTTTGTTGATATATTTATTTCGAGAGGAAGATACGGGCTGTCTTTGTGTTTAGCGTTTTTTTAAAAGTGTCCGTTTCGAACGTAGTTTTTATGGTTTTGTTCATAAAATTATTTCGAGTAAGACGCTACTGTCGAAAAATTTTAACTCACGGCGAGCGGGAAGATACGGATTGTCGTTGTGGTTAGCGTTTTTTAAAAAGTGTCCGTTTCGAATGTAGTTAGTTTCGTTTTGTTCACAAAAATATTTCGAGTTTAACGGTGCTGGCGGAAAAATTTTAACTCGCGGCGAGCAGGAAGATACGGGCTGTCGTTGTCTTTAGCGTTTTTTAAAAGGTGTCCGTTTCGAACGTACCTTTTATCGTTTTGTTCATAAAATTATTTCGAGTACGACGCTGCTTTCGGAAAAATTTAACTCGCGGCGAGCGGGAAGATACGGGCTGTTGTGTATTTAGCGTTTTTTTAAAAGTGTCCGTTTTGAACGTAGTTAGTTTCGTTTTGTTCACAGAAATATTTCGAGTTTAACGGTGCGGTCGGTGAAATTTAACTCGGAGCGAGGAGGAAGATACGGACTGTCGAAATGGTTGGGCGGAGTTTTTATTTTAATTAAGGAAAGTGGCGTTTTACCCCCCATGGATTTGAGGGTATTTTTTTAAGTTAGTTATAGTGTGGGGGGTTTTTTGGATATTTTGGGTGGAAGTTTGGTCCCATGTCGTTTTGAGTATTTTTTGGGCGGGGGTGGGGTGAAACGACCAAAATCCATGTGTTTTTTGGGCGGGGGTGGGGTGAAACGACCAAAATCCATGTGGTGGTTAGTATATATGAAAATTAAGGAAAGTGGCGTTTTACCCCTCTGGATTTGAGGGTATTTTTTTTTAAGTTAGTTATAGTGTGGGGGGTTTTTTGGATATTTTGGGTGGAAGTTTGGTCCCATGTGGGTTTGAGTATTTTTTGGGCGGGGGTGGGGTGAAACGACCAAAATCTATGTGGTGGTTTTGGGTTTCGGGCAGAGAAAAGCGGACGTGGGGACTCGGGTCGGGGCGCAGCGTAACTAAGGGGTTCCATTTAGGGCGAGACAAATTTTTTTTAAGTTAGTTATAGTGTGGGGGGTTTTTTGGATATTTTGGGTGGAAGTTTGGTCCCATGTGGGTTTGAGTATTTTTTGGGCGGGGGTGGGGTGAAACGACCAAAATCTATGTGGTGACTCGGGTCGGGGCGCAGCGTAACTAAGGGGTTCCATTTAGGGCGAAACAAATTTTTTTTAAGTTAGTTATAGTGTGGGGGGTTTTTTGGATATTTTGGGTGGAAGTTTGGTCCCATGTGGGTTTGAGTATTTTTTGGGCGGGGGTGGGGTGAGACGACCAAAATGTATGTGGTGGTTAGTATGAACCATACAGTCGTCTACCATCATTACGTCTACGCAATTTGCCTACAATATTGAGTCTCAATATTGAACTGTGAGTTTATAGTCTCCCTTTTTAAATACTTTAAATATTTTTGGGCTGAGAATATATGCAATTTATTTTAAACGCGATAAGACACAAGTACATACTAAATTCTACACTGAGTTAAACCGAAAATCCCTTAGCTTTGGTAACTAGTAGCTGCCAGTACATAGGATATGGACTGGTGGGCGCGAATAATTGTATATGGATCCATAGGGCTTGACATCCCCGTCCGAGCTAGAGCACTAGCCTTTTAACGGACGTATGTTATTTGAGTTTAAGACACGTTGGTTTGCGTGTATTAAAACGAATGGGGTAATTATCACTATAGCGTTAAGTTTAGTTACCAGGGTGCTCTGTTACGTAGAATCTATTGATAAACTTTTGATGAAATCTTGTGGTCTATCTTTATATATGTTTATGACTCGAGCAATTAAACCTATAACTCACCAACATTCGTGTTGACTTTTTAGCATGTTTTATTCTCAGGTCCTTAGAATGCTTCCGCTGTGATGTGCTTGTTGCCTGCATGGAGTCTCTCATGCTTTGTACAAAGTTTATTGCATTCAAAATAAAACTGCGTTGTGTAATAAATAATTGGACTGTGATGTCAACCTGTAAATTAAAGACTTATGTATTTCGGGGTTTTGCTTATACCTAAGCACTCGCCCACATGTTTATAACTTTCTATGTTTAGAAAGTTACTTATTTTAATGAATGCAATATTTTATCAAAACGTATCATATAGAGGTCAAAACCTCACTGTGGAATCAATGATTAATGTGCCGCGTCAATAGCGATTTTGACGGGTCGTTACAAATATCATCACCCTCATCCCTAATAACAAACGAACCATCACCTTCGAGATCCTTCTTCTTTTGATGAGTTTTGTTTTCCAATGGATAAACACTCAAAAGAGACCTTATACTCTCAAGCAAATCTCCATGCCTTAAAAAGCATATCTTTTTTGCAACTTTTACCGTAATATGAAAACGCCAAAGGTCCATCCTCTAAGGACTTACCCACATTAATTGAATCCATAGCAACATCGAGTTCCATACTAACAACACCATACTAACAGCTACATCTTCATGGCCCAAATTTGACTCGCGCACCACCTAATCCGCATCAAGATCATTAATTTGATTCGTCATTATGTCTACATCATTCGCGTCACACTCGACTACAACTACAGCTTCTAATCCACCATTATAGTGTCCCACAATTACATCATTCTTCAAGGCGGACTGTATTTCCGCCATACGTTTCAAATACGCAACTGAACTAAACGAATGCCCTGCAGGCACACGATCAATCAAATCCGCATCAGACGACATACCTCAGATAACAACATTCCCAAGACAAACCCTTCGATTAACCATATCAATTAAATTCGAATTAGTTTGGAGAACACCAACGGATCCACAGTCTCATTAGCCCAAACCATCAATTTAACCGAATTGGATCTCCAAGTTCCACATCGTTTTCACGTGTCAATTAGGAATATTTGGCGAACACTAACTAGAATTTCACGAACACAACAGTTTAAAACCCATGAAAGTTTGATTCTATCATTTCAATGGAGTCTCTCACTTTTTTTTAACTACTCATTGGTCGGAGGTCCATTCGAAAGCAATCTTTCTATTCATTGAATATCGAGAGTGACGACTTTCTCTACTCTTGGGGTGTTTCACTTTGAGTGAAGAAATAATTTATCTTTATTTTAGGATGATGGAAAGTATTGTCTACATCTTACCTCTTATATATCCATATTGAGTTTGGTTTTTGTTGTTTTTGTGTAACATTTTACTATCACTAGAAAAATTCTTTAAAAATTAATAAATTGACCCAGGACCATATAACCCGGCAAGGATCCAGATCCAGAATAAGAGAACTTGTTTTCAACTATCGGATCACGCCTTATATACCCGAATCTCTCACGAAAAACAGTCGTGAAACAATTCAAAATACAACCTAAGAATCAAACGTTAATATACAAATTACTACTGAATAAACAACAACAGCAAAAGCAATCTGAAAAAAAAAAAAAAGAAAGATGGACGATTATACAAGAGAAATGATGGACCTCAAAACGCTCGTCACTCGAACCCTAGAAAAAAAGGGGGTTCTCGCTAAGATCCGAGTAAATCACACATTTCCCATTTACTATTAATCCATATATTTTTCAGTTTGTTATTTATTTTTTTTATTTTTTTTACGTTTTTGCTTTACATATATTTCAATTTGTATCGGTATTTCATAAGATGATTAGATTAGGTATCGACATGTCGCGTAATTTGTATCTTGTATCTGTTTGTGTATACAAGATTGATTAAGATGTTTATGTTTAATTGTGTGCATAAAGTGTGTTTAGGTTAGAAATAGACATTTATTTGGTTAATTAGGTTTTTCAAGCTATCACGACTTGCAGTATCTGGTAGATGGATAATTGGATATGGTTGTTGCAGTTTACTATTCGTTTCGATTTCGTACATTAATAAAGAAAGTATAAACTATATGAAGTAAATCGCTGAATAGTGTCTTTAAGATTACGGACGATCCTAAGGTAATCAGTTGTATTAAAGGCTCGATTCTAGGTTGAATTTACTAGAAGAAAGAATAAAAATGTTTGCTTTTTGCCTATTGCTACTTGTATATATGTTTTCGTGGATAACTGGTTCGTTGTTGATTACTTCTTCGTTTTCTGTTAATTTTAGGCGGAGCTCAGAGCAAGCGTTTTCGAGGCAATAGAGGAAGAGGATAAAGCGATTGAAAAAGATGACGGCTTACCTCCTGCGTTGTTGGGTAGCTGTAACGATCGTGCGAAGCATCTTCATGCTACATCCTCAGGTATCCACAATAAAAAAATTTAGAATTTTTATTTTTTATTAGAATTATCAAGCTTACATTTTGCTCAAATACATGTTTGCTAACATGTGTTGATATGCTTTCAGGCCGGCTTTTAACTGCTATGATATGTGAATACTTGGATTGGGCACAGCTGAGCCACACATTGAAAGTTTATACGCCGGAGTGCAATTTGGTAATAATATATATTTTTCACTGTTATTGTTATATTTTATGTTATGTTATGTTCAATTGTAGCTCTTTTGAATGTTGAGTAAACCTGCAATTGCAGCAAAAAGATGCGTGGAAAGCGGAGTTGAGAGATTTTAGTGATAAGGAGGGATATAATATAAACAGAAATGGAGATAGCGGTCCGTTGCTGTTGGATGTTCTTGAAGGGTTCTTGAAATACGTGGTTTGATATTTGTTTCTCTTGTTGCTTAAGCATACTGCCTTTTGTTTAATTGTTAAGTTAGTATTCTAATAGAAAATTAGAAAATAGATAACGGCACCAAGTACTATAAAAAATTTATTTTGTTTATCATTTGTTTTTGTGACACCTTAGGATGTGAGAAAGGAAAAATTGTAAGACTATCTATTCGCTTTCTGGGAATTTTAAAGTGTTGATAGCGTAAGAATCACGTAAGGCGCTTTAAGTTCTATATCTATAATTCTATAATTAAGTTATATATATTAGATTCATAATGGCGGTACAAGCAGAACTGCAGAAGGGGTGGCATTGTATGCATGTCTCTTATTAACGTCTTCATATTAATGTACTATTTATTTAGGCTTTGTATCCATGTCTCTTATTAACGCCTCAAGGTTTGAAATAGTGTATGGGTCCAACAATGGAGCATATTAAACTGTTTCTAATATAATGGAATTTGTTCTCTAATATATTAAAGTCGTCCTGTGCTAATTAATGTACTATTTATTTCTGGCGCATGATAACACAATCTAATCCGAATCTTCTATCGACATTGTGTTTAAATAAAATATACTCCGTAACTTATTTCTAACATATTAAAGTCGTCCTATCCTAATAAATGGACTATTTCTTTTAATAAACTGAATTATATATGGACTTTGTAGTATGGTAAAAAAAGCCATGAAACATTATTAAATTTAACTGATTGGTTTGGTTTGTCTTTATGGGTTGAACTTACACCGCTACTTACACTTGCATGGTATGCTGCAGGATCAAACTCAAGGAAGAGGTAGTGGAAGGAGATCAGCAGCTCCCGAGCAGGACTCTATCGACTCTCGGAACCGAAGGTCAGCTTCATCATCTGTTGCTGGTGGATTAGCTCCTCTGGGAAGGTACTTATTATTAGCATAATACCTATTAAATATTATCTTCATTTTAATTTAATTATTATCTATTATCTATTATCTATTACTATTATATTATTAACATTATTAGCTTGTTTTTTCTATGCTAGACAAGGTCCCGGTTCCCAAACATCTGGTAAGCATATTGATTATTGTTAAGAGTGTTCATCTGTTTGTTCTGAGCTTAATACACGTGTAATGGTATTCGTGGTTTGTTATATTCAGATCGAAGAGGAGGTTCGTCCAACTCTAGCTACAGGAATGATGATTGGAGATACGAAAATGATGATGCTTCAGAGGATATCACTCGTGCTTCTGCTGCCTTAGAAAATCTTCAATTGGACCGAAAAGCTAGAAATTGGCGGTCTGTTTTCTAACCTTGTAAACAATTATTCACGATCTCTTTTCCGAAATATAAGATCCGTTATTTTGTTTAGAGGTGGCAACATGGGTAGGTCAGGTAACGAGTTAAAATGGATAGTTATCTACTTAATACCGGCCATACTTGGTTGTGTTGACCTAATTACGCATTTTTCGAACTTTTTATTTAAGTCAAATATAGAACATAATTATAGGATCCATACAGTTAAATTAATAATTTATTTTTGTTAACAACTGTAATAGGAGATAATAAACCGTTATACACCTTGAGCAATTTTTAGCTAACTTTTAATTGTTTACCCACTTGCCACCTTTAGTTTGTGTTATCTACAAAAAATTTCCTCTTATATTTGGGTGTGTGCTGCATCATTTAAACTGCACAAGATACAAATAACTACTCCATATATTGTTTTTGGATTAATGTTACTGCCTATAATAATTATTAGTATAATTAATTATAATGTACAAGCAGCTCGGCGACTTGTAGTTTTTTAGAATTGTGAGTCTAAACCTCAACTTATAAATCGTGTTTCAGGCATGGTGGGGACGAGCGCAACAAAGACCACATGTAACTTACTTAAATGATATTTGAGTACGAGTAGTTTGTAGCCAGCTAGTGCTATGTCTTTCTTCATATACGAGAAAGATGTTTCATAAAGGGCGAACGTTCATGTTTTAATTTTTTTGCCCCTTTGCTGTTGTTTTTTCAGATTTCATTCAATATCTTTTTTGTCTTTTATTTCGAAGGCTGGATATGAATTAGCATATGAATTCAAGTGTTTGTGTGATTTAATACCATGATTGTAAAGGTAACTGCATATTTTCACTGTATGGTTTTCAAGTACATGATGCTACTCGGTTGGGGCATGAAAAATCCATCTTAGACTGGTTCTTCTATTCAATTATTCCTGGAATTTAATATTTTTCATGAAATATATAGAAGTTGCTGTTATCTTTTTAACAAAAGGAATACTACATTCACTCAAATTTTACACTTAAGTGTTTTTTTTATTATCAGTAACAACTAACTTTTTTTTTTTTTTTTTCTCTCTTCATTCTCTCTTTTCCTATTGGTTAAATTCTTGTAGTGTGAATATATGTGTATATAAATTGTGAATGAATCATTTCTCTTTTTTGACATATGAAAAAAATACCCTAAAAAAAACTTGACAAAGTCCCATGCCGCAAGTTGCTTGCATAACCAGACTTGCTACTTGCTTGTCTGGGGACACAGGTGATTTGCGTGTTAGATTTTCAGGGCACAAACAATGTACTTTCAAGTTTTATTAACGTTTGTTGACGGTCTACATGTTAATTTTTCATCGATATTTATTTTTCTATTTATTTGCAATTTGTTGAGCTCAATATATTTAGGTTGATCATCTAAAAACAATATTTTTCAAATTTTCATTTGTAGGTTTGGAGTATGTGTTAAAATTTGATGATAAAAGCAGGGACAATAAAAGGTTTTTCTTAGGTCGTTGTTTGGCCACCACCGGTTGAAGGAAAACTTGTGGGGTCCTTCTCGATGTCTTCTTCTTTTGGTTCGTCAAAAGATTATTCGTCAAGAATCGATCGGGTAAATACGTGAATTACGCGACGGCTGAAGGAAGGTTATTAAGGTTGGGCACGAAGGGTAAGAAAGCTATAATCACCCAAGATAAACTTGAGGTGCCTTCATTGCTTGATCGTTGTTGTTTCGTGTAGTTGTTTTGCTTTGGTTCCTTTTGTTGTTTAGTTTATGTTTCATTGTTTTGGATGTGCTTTTGTGTTTGTTGTATTATGGTTGTTTCGTTAGGCTTTTCGGTTGTCGATTTTTTGCATTTGGCCCCGGTTTGTCTAATTGGCTCGGCTCGTGTCCAGATATTTGTTGGTTAGTTGGTTGGTTTTAAATTTATTTTTTGATTGCGAGGCTTGCTGAGTTTTGATTTTTTCTTCTTAGGCTCTTTCATTTTTTTACGAAAGTTCACATTTATATAGTTGTCGTTTTTTTATGAAGAAAAGAAACGGAAAGAAAACAGTGGTAAACAGAAGTTAGTGGGTTAGTTATTTATAGAAGTTATTAACAATGTATAAGTAGGTAATACATTTTTTTTTTTAGCGAAAAAACTAAAACTTTCATACCAAAGAGACTTCAACATAAATTGAAGCCCCAAAAGAACATACAACTAAAGAAAACCGAGCTCAAACAACAAATACAAAACCTAACCGAGCTCGCACGAGACAAAACAAAATATGAATACACGAAACATAGACAAACACAAAAGAAGAGAGTGTTCAATAAGTAGGTAATACATGTCTTAAAGTATTAAGCAGCATTTATAAAAAAAATAAACTAACATGAAAAGAAAGAGAAAGAGGATATTTTTATTTGTTGATTGGGAAGATGTCGACGGCAAAGAGGGCTGATGTAACTCTCCGTGTACAGTTACTAGTGTTATTACACGTGGCAAAAATCTAATGGTTATCTGTACCGCAATTCTCGAGCCTCGATTGAATTGTGGTTGAGATGTTTCAGATATTTTCTTGCTGACATGTCAATGGTAGTTCTGATATAACTAGATTAAACGAGGGATATTTTAGTCTTTTAGTTCATCAAAACAACGGATGCCTTATCCTTCGGTCCCCACTGTTTTGGTAAACCTTTAATTGATCGCCCAGCCTACACGTGTCCATTCAAATCGGATCTTAAAAGATCCGCAATCCGGCCCAAAGCTTCTCTGAGCCCGTATATAGATCTCCGTCCTATGTCATCACTCTCTCTCCTACATGTCGTCATACGTGTCTGATTACGTGGCACAATTTTGGCCCTCACTAACTCCATGTCATCAGAACGAATATAATATCTTCTTCTACTCTGAACCAGTAGATCAGGTATTCATATGCGCCCCGCTGTTTTTATAATTTATTATATCAAACGACTTTTAACAAACCCTAGAATTACGCTTTCACTAAATTTGTAGATCATTCCTCTGTAAATTTTGTTCATTAATTTCTAGAATCTGTGTATACTGTAATTATTGTGGTGGTTGTTTGACCTAATTTCACGGATTTCAGCTTCTAGTAAAAGATCTGCTGTTCGTATCACCGTTATTCAAGTAAATGTAAGTACTTTTGAATAATTAGGTCAAATTAAACTAAGACAAGGTATTCGATGAATATTATTTATTGATTTTATTTCTAATTCTTATGCTGGAAAATGAATAAAATTGTATGAATATGATATGAATCTTAGGGTTTAGTTTATTGTTTTTTAATTTAAGGTGTGGATTGGAGGCTGATAATGATATGATTATTTTTGTTGGAAAATGAAAGTATGAAACAGGAAAGTTGATTTTTTTTTATGGAAGCAGTAAAGTTCTGATATATACTTATATATTTAAATATATTTATTGATGAATATCTCACCAAGTTACTATTTTTATTTGGATTTGGATTACATATTTACATGATATATTTGATATTCGTAAATAAATATAGGAAAATGAACAAGCTTAAATCATTCCCCTTTGGGTGTTTATTTAATTAATTGAACGCTGATGGATTAAAACTTGAAATTACAAAATTGCGGTTTATTAGGGTTATGATGACGATATTCGATTTTTTTCTACTTCAGGATTCTGTAACTGGTTTCTTAAGAAAGCTTGTTTCTTGGAGACACCGATATGTGCCACTTTTCATCGAAGAAAGAACTTTTCTTGTTGTCTCAGACGTGCACCATTTTCATAATTGGTCTATTTGAATCCGGTTAATGAGGAGTGTTGGGGTTAGTACTAGTGTTCCTGCAAGTAAAGGATCGGCCGAGCTCAATCACCATAAATGGAAGGAGCTGAAGGAAGTGAGAGATGCAGGTGCATTTAATGGTCAAAGGCTGTCTGAGGAAGATGAGTCAAAGATTAATGAAGATATTAATAGTAGTAGGCGTATAGAGTTGGTTGTGAAAGATGTTGTTCAACGACAACATCCACTACCTCAAGGCCCTCTGGTTCAATGGGATAGGTTTCTGCCTCTTCGATCACTCAAAGTTCTGTTGGTTGAAGATGATGACTGTACCCGGCATGTAGTTAGTGCTCTGCTGCGTAACTGCAGCTATGAAGGTATGTAACTGTTATAATCTATTGATGAATATATTATATTGCAATTGTATACAACTAATACAGAGACTTTAGCTCACAAGATGATGGTTACCTTTGGTCAAAGGCTACTTGGTGTAGAATATTTACTCTTGATATGCTGACCGTGCAAGAAAAACTGTGAAAGTTGTTTTCTTTTGGTATGACGTGTTAATTATCTGTGCCAACTGTAAATTTGTGGTGCAGTATAGGTTCAATAACTTGAAGTAATATGTATGCAGTTATGATTTTTTAGGCTACACGCAAGGTTGTAAAAGTTGCAGCGCGGGGCTGGGTTGGGGTTGGGGTTGGATCCATGTAGGGACTAATCGGCCAAGTTGGAGACTCGTCAGACATTGACCAACTTTGACTGCATTTGACCATCCAATAAATGATGTTCTATGATTTAATTTAATTTTTTTTTTTAACCAGTATATTAAATATGTGATACTCGTTGCAGTTACTGCTGTAGAAAACGGTGTAGAAGCATGGAAAGTGTTGACTGATCTCAATAAGCAAATTGATCTGGTTTTAACTGAGGTAGTCATGCCGTATTTATCAGGAGTTGGTCTTTTGACCAAGATCATGAACCACATACCATGTAAAAATATTCCAGTAATTAGTAAGTAGCGTGCTTGATTTTATCAGTAATTGTATTAAGCTGTTATTATGCATTCCAGTTGCTACACCTTACAAATTTTTACATGCAGTGATGTCTTCTGATGACTCTATGGGTTTAGTCTTTAACTGTTTATCCAAAGGTGCCGTTGACTTTTTAGTCAAACCTATTCGAAAAAACGAGCTTAAGAATCTCTGGCAGCATGTGTGGAGAAAATGTCATAGTGTGAGTTAATTTGTTTATTATGCTTTTGAACTTTGGTTTTTGTTTTTTATTGGCATTAATGTATCGTGTTTTCATCAGTCTAGCGGCAGTGAGAGTGAGAGTGGTATACATGCGCATAAACCTACAAATGTGAGAAGCAATGAAGTCTTGGATGATGACAGTGATGAAGATGATGACGTCAGCATAGACCTGACCACTAAGGATGGTAGTGACAATGGAAGCGGCACTCAGGTATAAATAAACTAGAAACGAATATAATCATGAGGCGTTACTAGTATTTATATCTTACGATCTGTGTATATATTAAATGATTCAATCACTAGTGTATTATTTTCTTATCTGAATCTGGATCTAGACGTGAATACTGTAAAGTTTGACCACTGATACATCTATGATTATATAGAGTTCTTGGTCAAGAAGAGCAGTGGAAGCTGAAAGTGTAAAGTATTCACGGGCCCAATTAACGGGGCCCCCTGATAGTACTTGTGCCCAGGTTATCCATGTAAGTCCAGATACAGCTGGCACAAAAAGGCATGGCGAAAAGGATGATAAAATAGGTAACGCATCAATACTTATCTATATAAACACAATGTGTTACATATTCTTATTCTTGTGTGTAAATGCATCTATTATATATTTTGTAGATGCAGTTGAAATGGGGAAAGATCTGGAGATAGGTATTTCTAGAAATTCAGATAAAAACATGGATCTAAAGTTAAAGGAATCGGGGGAACCAAGGACCGTTTCTGCTAATAATGTTATGATTGCCAAAGCAAATAGTAACGGATCACCTGCACTTGACCTCAGTTTGAAGAGATCACGAGACGTTGAGGATTCTGATACGAGTACCCATAAGCGAAATGTGCTACGACAATCGGACCTTTCAGCTTTCTCGAGGTAATTAATAATTTTGGAATTTAATATTCCCTTCTGCTTTAACTGATTATCCAAATCTGATATTATCTAATTCTTGTTGCCATGGAGGTATAACAATACCACATCACACTCCAATCAAGCTCCAACTGGAAATGTAGGCAGCTGCTCACCGGTAGATGTTGCAAAACCAGATAACATACAATCTAATTCAAATGGAACCCTGAATCGACGTTCTAATGGCAGTAGCACTCAAAATAATGATATGGGGTCAAGTACTAACAACGTTTTCTCTAAACCCGAACCACTAGCAGATAATAAAGCCATTCCCCCCGTTCTTTCTGAAGTTGACAAGTCACAGTTTCAGGTCCAACACCATCACCACCATTACCACCACTACCACCATCATGTCCATAAGACACAGAAGAAACTAAAAGGTAACCAGGATGATGATGATGATGATGATGATGATGATGATGATGATGATGATGATGGATCTTCAAGAAACATGGTCTCTAATGATTTGGGTGGTGCACCAGATGAAGGAAACGCTGCTAATTATGCAAGTGCATCAGGAAGTAACAACAAGAGTAATGGTGAAAATGGTAGTAATGGTCAAAAAGGTAACAGCTATGTGTTGGCCATAGCTGAAGGAGGTGATAATGGGGTTGCTGAAAAGGGCAATACTGGAAATGTAAGTGGAAACGGAAGTAGGGTTGATCAAGACAGATTAGCTCAAAGAGAGGCCGCCCTAATTAAGTTCCGTCAGAAGAGGAAAGAAAGATGCTTTGAGAAAAAGGTATCATTCGAAAACACTATTATTATGTCCTCCGAAAATTCTATGATACGAAGGTTGACGTTGTGTGTTGATTGGATTTGAAGGTGCGATACCAGAGCAGGAAAAAACTGGCAGAACAGAGACCACGTGTGCGTGGCCAATTTGTTAGACAAGGGGTGAATGGCAAGGACTCAGATTCGTAACAGGAGTTATTTGGCTTCTTATGCAACATGTAATGTATATGAAGATCATCAATGGTGGTTGTGTAGATATGAAGAGTGACATTTTTCATCAAGGACTCTTCAGAAAGAAGAAAGTTTGCAGATTCCTCTCATTTGTGTGGTAAGTTTCTGTTGTTGTTAAAAGACTTATATGTCCCTGGTTTGATCCTATAAACGAAAAAACCTTATCTTTAATAACGGCTTCTTTCATTTTGTTTTTAATTTGCTTGTTGAACTTAGTGATCTGTATGAAAGAAACAATCTATGCAGTCATCTTGTTCAAATGTGACTTCGCTTTTGATTATATCATATTATCATTAGTTATAGTTGTAGTTATTATTATGAGTCATATAATCATTTTTTTACCCCATCAACAACAGCCCAAATGACAGTTCAGGGTAAGGCTGGCTATGTTTATATTCGCAATATGTTCACGTTAATTATTATTATATATATTTATTTATTAAAAAAAAGAAATTAGGAGCCTCATTTATTAGTTTCTTAAACAATCAGGTTGTCACACGAGAGAAATATGAAATATTTTACCTTAAACTTGGGTATTTAATGGTTGAAGGACATGATGTTAACGCGTTACAATAAGTTTGAAAATGACCACTTGTTTGTATAGTTGCATACCATAAACATTACTCCGTTGATAATGATAATGATAATGATAATGATAATGATAATGATAATGATGTGGTAGATACCCTTCACTATTTTTATTTTTTCTGGCAACTAAAAATACTATGCATTGTGTTACAAGTTACATCTCAGCAAGTGTTTTAGACAATTGACAATGTATAAAATTTGAACGTTTATCGTTCTACGTAAACTAAAATTAGTAAAAAAAATACTAATTATTTTGAAAAAATGGTAGAACTTACAATTCTGGTTTTATGTTGACCGTGTCTACTAAGAATAGTTCATTATTTATATAAGGTTTTACTATAGAGAGTTACACTCTCACTAGAGATGTCAAATATTAGTATTTTGGATTGTCCCATAAGTGTGTAGTTTTATTTATAGGGAAAATTTCATACTTATCCCTTCTAAATTCATAAATTATATTTTTTCTCCAGAGTACAATTTATAGGGTTAAAAAGTGGATATTTTAAGTGAAAGAAAAAGAGTATCTTTTTATTTATCACGTGAAGACAGATTTCAATTTCATTTTCAAGTGGAAACAAAATAACACTAAAAATAAGACGACGTGTGTGCCAAAATCCTACATCTGCTCTTGTTTGGAGACGTTGACATTATCAATTTTGCAAATATTACAATTTCAGTTGGCCAATAAATCAAACTGTGTCCTTTTATTTATTTGTTTAATTAGAAAAAACTAGGGAGTAAAAAGGAATGATAACAAACAATGTGCTCCTAGCCTCGGGTTCAGATATGAAACTCATCATATTTGTAATTAACGAATCTGGTTATTTGTAGACTTCCAAACATTTAAAGTTTATAGCTTTTTTAGTTATTGATGTACAGTATTTAATTTTGTTTAACATAATCATGAGATTCATTTATAAATCTTACAAGACATTAAGTGTCATGTTCATATGCTAAATGGTAATCATCATTATCACATGAATACAAATAAATTGATTTTTTTTTTTTACCACAGATTTTATTTAATAGAAAGTCTCTAGAAGATGTTCGAAAAGACATTACAATTGCATTAGGAGCCGTGAATTTCAATTTGAAACCATGAAACTCCTAGTATGAAGATATCGATCTTTCTATTAGGTTAGAGTCCGTTAAAATTTAGTAAATTTTTGTGATTAATAATATGTTATGACTATTATGTCAACATTATAAGCATTCAATATTATTTGATAAAATAAAAAATTTATCGAAACATGAAATTTAAAAGTTACGAGTTTGAGAACCTGTTTTTAACTTTTGCATGTTATTTAGCAAACATTGATCTTTTTAAGCCATTTGAACAAATCCATTAATTATTAATCCAATTATATAAGAAGTAATCTCTATGCATCTATTGAGATTTAATTTAAAAAGCAAGTAACTTTATTAAGAATAAAAAAGGAAACATGCAACAGGATCAAGCAATGTCATGCACCAAGCACCTACATGCCTCGACCTATATACAGAAAAGAAGAAGCAAAAAAGCTATACCAACCTACAAGCTACTATATGAAAACACTACACTACAACTACACAAGTATAAATATATACAACTATAAATAAGAAGAGGGAGCTCACAGCCATTTTTTGCCACTCAAGATCTTTCTTCCATGAACGTTTGGAGACCCGTTCAAAGCTCTCGATTAGAATTTCGTTTAGAGCAACTGACCCACACCACCATTTATCCTTAAAATCTTTTTAATTACGGTTTTTTCATATGATATATCCGCAAATTCATTCAATGGACTGCCACAGATACCAAAGTTCCATTGGCCTAGCGGTATCGAGGTAACCCTTTCAACCTATAGGTTGGGGGGTTCGAGTCCCCGGGTGGACATGTATATATTCGTGTTTAAATTCGTGTATGGGTGTGTGTGTTTGCCTTTAAAAAAAAATGGACTACCACAGATATGATCCCCAAGTCGACATGATGCTCCCGTTTTTACCACAAAATAACTCGTCCAGACGTAGATTGTTCACATTTTCTAAGCCCCGCCATTTGTAAACTCTTACCAAGTATTCATAGTGTGTTTACAAAATATGAGTGCATGATCAATAGTTTCAATCCCATCATCACATTGCAGCGAACGAACCCTAAATCAATACCTCTTTTGTCTAACTCAACGCGAACCAGTAGTCTCTTTAGCTTGACTCTCCACAAATATCCCAATCTTTTATGAGACCAAATTATTGCGCATTGTTTCTTTCTCGGATTCAACTTTATTTAAACTCAGGCACTCAGCTCATCAATTTTAGATCATAGTTGTTTAGTAGAGAATTTGCCATTATGGTTTAGAGTCCATATCCATCTATCACATCTTATGTTTAGAAATGGAAGTGACAGTAGTATTAGATTAAGAAAAGATTAATCACATACGGTGTGTTTGGCGCAAGATCTTATGAGAGCTTGTAGGAGTTTTAGTTTATGATTTAATAAGCTACAAGTAATAAGTTTTGTTTGGTAGACATAAAAAGTAGAGCTTATGAAAATCATAAGCTCTAAAAAATAAGCTACTTCTATTAGCTTATGAAAAAAATTAGAGCTTATAAATTGAAAAATAAGTTCCAGCTAGTTTATCAAACATTTATAAAAAATAATAAATTCCAGCTACTAATTTCAAAAATAAACTCCAGCTCCAGCTCCAACTTCATTCAAACACATATGGTAGAAGACATATGATCAAATTTAATAGATTAACGGAAGACATATGGCGGAATCATATTTAAATTTATTACTCCGTATTATTATTATTATTATTATTATTATTATTATTATTATTATTTTACTGTATTTCATTTCTATTAAATTACTTATTACGAGTAGTATTTACTGTAGTAGTTATGAATGTTAACTAGAAAGTTATCGACCGCGCGTTGCGGCGGTGGTGTTCGGGTCATATTGTGGGTGCTCTGTTTGTGTTTGTGTTTATTCATTTTGTTGATATATTTATTTCGAGAGGAAGATACGGGCTGTCTTTGTGTTTAGCGTTTTTTTAAAAGTGTCCGTTTCGAACGTAGTTTTTATGGTTTTGTTCATAAAATTATTTCGAGTAAGACGCTACTGTCGAAAAATTTTAACTCACGGCGAGCGGGAAGATACGGATTGTCGTTGTGGTTAGCGTTTTTTAAAAAGTGTCCGTTTCGAATGTAGTTAGTTTCGTTTTGTTCACAAAAATATTTCGAGTTTAACGGTGCTGGCGGAAAAATTTTAACTCGCGGCGAGCAGGAAGATACGGGCTGTCGTTGTCTTTAGCGTTTTTTAAAAGGTGTCCGTTTCGAACGTACCTTTTATCGTTTTGTTCATAAAATTATTTCGAGTACGACGCTGCTTTCGGAAAAATTTAACTCGCGGCGAGCGGGAAGATACGGGCTGTTGTGTATTTAGCGTTTTTTTAAAAGTGTCCGTTTTGAACGTAGTTAGTTTCGTTTTGTTCACAGAAATATTTCGAGTTTAACGGTGCGGTCGGTGAAATTTAACTCGGAGCGAGGAGGAAGATACGGACTGTCGAAATGGTTGGGCGGAGTTTTTATTTTAATTAAGGAAAGTGGCGTTTTACCCCCCATGGATTTGAGGGTATTTTTTTAAGTTAGTTATAGTGTGGGGGGTTTTTTGGATATTTTGGGTGGAAGTTTGGTCCCATGTCGTTTTGAGTATTTTTTGGGCGGGGGTGGGGTGAAACGACCAAAATCCATGTGTTTTTTGGGCGGGGGTGGGGTGAAACGACCAAAATCCATGTGGTGGTTAGTATATATGAAAATTAAGGAAAGTGGCGTTTTACCCCTCTGGATTTGAGGGTATTTTTTTTTAAGTTAGTTATAGTGTGGGGGGTTTTTTGGATATTTTGGGTGGAAGTTTGGTCCCATGTGGGTTTGAGTATTTTTTGGGCGGGGGTGGGGTGAAACGACCAAAATCTATGTGGTGGTTTTGGGTTTCGGGCAGAGAAAAGCGGACGTGGGGACTCGGGTCGGGGCGCAGCGTAACTAAGGGGTTCCATTTAGGGCGAGACAAATTTTTTTTAAGTTAGTTATAGTGTGGGGGGTTTTTTGGATATTTTGGGTGGAAGTTTGGTCCCATGTGGGTTTGAGTATTTTTTGGGCGGGGGTGGGGTGAAACGACCAAAATCTATGTGGTGACTCGGGTCGGGGCGCAGCGTAACTAAGGGGTTCCATTTAGGGCGAAACAAATTTTTTTTAAGTTAGTTATAGTGTGGGGGGTTTTTTGGATATTTTGGGTGGAAGTTTGGTCCCATGTGGGTTTGAGTATTTTTTGGGCGGGGGTGGGGTGAGACGACCAAAATGTATGTGGTGGTTAGTATGTATGGAAATGGAAATTACGTTATTACATTTACATACCAAGACAAAGGGCAGAGATGCAACAAGACAAATAACCAAAAATGATTAATAAAACTACAACACTCTATTGGAATAAAAGACTAATGTAGAGCTTTCACTCTCTCTCTTATTTGTCTAAATATTTTTCAACTTTCTCTCTCTAGAAAGTTTTATGTGTGTATGTGTGTTTTGAAGAGGGAACAAACAACAAATGGGTTGTTTATTCTGCTCTCATAAATCCAAGAAAAAACCTAAATTTCTGCAGAACAAGAAGCCTGAAGATCAGATCTCATCAGCTTCAGGTACACCAAAGTTTACAACACAAGAATCAAAATTGTGGTAAACCCATTATCAACATTGGTTTTTTATTTATTTTTTATCACTTCAACTGCCCCATTTCTCAAATTTTTTTATTCCCCATTATTTTTCTTTAATTTATGAAGGAACCCAATTCCCAAGTTTTGATTTTTTTGGGGTATAGTTTTTAGAGTTCATTATTTGGTATTAAACTAGGGTATGCTAGTAAGTTAAATAAATAATTTGTGGGGTTGATCTGTTATGACCTGCTAAAATTTGTTTTCTAGGCAAATCGGGTTTTAACCTTTTATAAATCTTGGTCTAGACTATTGCATATTTGTTATGATTGTGTTTATCTTTAGGGTCCTTATAATTGCATTTGCTAGTGTTGCAAAAGTGGGAAAAACAAGAAAATTTATGGTCAATGTTGGCTGAATCATTTGAAGGTTCTTTATGGTATCTGGTGTTAATTAGTTATTAGTAATAATTAGTAGTAACAAAGTAGTATTTTTAATTATTATGTTCACATTAATTGTGAAATTTTTTGGTCATGATTGTTAATTATGTCATTGTGAAATTGGTGTAGGTCTTAGAGTTTGCAATTGATGTCTTTGGTACTAAGAGTTAGGGTTTAGACTAATATTCCCAAATTAGAAATCGCAAGAATATATATAAATATTCAGCTACTCGTGGTTACAACTTCGTTTAATTATTGATCTTAAAATGGGAATGTGAAAAAGGTGGAAACTTTAAGCTGTCTGTAGTCTGTTTCGAACTTTTCGATTGCTAAATTGTATGTGGTTATGGTAATTGAATGTCTGGTATTCAAATCATCATGTATATCTTATAGCCTCTTTAGGTTCTTCAGTTTATGTTCTTTATTTCTAAAAAAAAGAATCTAAATGTGTATGCTTTCAGATAAATTCAAGGTTAAGTCAGTTGTGGATGCCAATAAGGAAGCATTTAAAGATGGAGGATCTACACACATTGCAGGACACACATTTACATTTCGTGAATTGGCGGCTGCAGCCAAGAATTTTAGAGCAGATTGTCTTTTGGGTGAAGGAGGTTTCGGTAGAGTATATAAAGGGAGGTTAGAGAGTACGAACCAGGTTTGTTAAACTAACCGTGTTTCTGTATTTAATTTTTTTAGCATACCGTTTCTCCATTTGTTACCGATTAAGAAAAAGAGGTAGTCTTTGACTTTAATTAGTGAAATCATGTATGGATAATATGTTTTTGGTTTTATTAAATAAATAATATTGTTTAACGACGTGTTCTCTTCACAATAAAAATTGCAACTTTTGACTTGAAATGTACTTTAAGGAAGGTGGGATTGTTTGTTGAAGATTTAAGATACCGTTCAAGAAACACGAATCAGAACATTGGGGACCCAATCTTATAACATCATTATATTTGTGATGATTTCCAGAGGACATAAGGAATATTACAGATCATAAGTTGTGGGGTAAATTTGTGATTTTTTGTACCGACATAATTTGAATTGTCTCTTCCTTCTTTTTCCAATAGCTAAGATGTAGGCAGTATGTGGACGGAAAACATGACTTTAAAATTTACAAAATATAATTGATACAAAATGTTCACAAATTTACATGATTAAATCTGTTTATAACAGGACTGTTTCTCCGTTCGTTGTCTCTTGTTTCTTTCTTCTTGGAGATTGTAGGTCATATTGATTGATGTCGCAATTTGAGAACATAATCGAACTATATGAATCAACAATTGGGTCACTTGTTAATAGTGTCTTACTGGAGCAATATAGTATTATTTTGGACGTAGATAAAATATGTCATCGCGATCTTTTTATACAAATAAAGTTTCGTAATGGTCAATATTGTAGCCACCGTGATGTTTGTACTCTTCGTAAAACGAAATCCAAAATTAATTGTAATTTTTGTACATCAACAGAGTGTGTGTTTGTGTGTGTATACCATATAATTGTTGTATATCCTGACGTGGGCAATGATATTTTGTGCAGGTTGTGGCGATCAAACAACTTGACCGTAATGGTTTGCAAGGAAATAGGGAGTTTCTTGTTGAAGTATTAATGTTAAGCCTACTTCATCATCCTAATTTGGTGAATTTAATTGGATATTGTGCTGACGGGGATCAAAGACTTCTCGTTTACGAGTACATGGCACTTGGATCATTGGAAGACCATTTACACGGTGAGTAGTATAAATACAAGCATATCTTTTTAAAGTTACTACAAAATATATAAAAATGTAAAATTCTGTTTGATGAAGCTAATGGTTTTGTTTTTATATTCAGATCTGCCTCCTGATAAACAACAACTCGACTGGAACACGAGAATGAAAATAGCTGCAGGTGCAGCAAAAGGATTGGAATATTTACACGATAAAGCTAGTCCTCCTGTTATATACCGTGACCTTAAGTGCTCAAATATTCTGCTAGATGAAGAATATAATCCCAAACTATCTGATTTTGGGCTCGCCAAATTGGGACCCGTTGGTGATAATACTCACGTGTCAACGAGAGTAATGGGGACTTATGGGTATTGTGCTCCCGAATATGCCATGACAGGTCAGCTCACGCTAAAATCAGATGTGTACAGTTTTGGAGTTGTTCTTCTTGAAATCATTACCGGGAGAAAAGCAATAGACCATTCGAAAACTGGCTGTGAACACAATCTGGTTGCTTGGGTAAGAAACAACCCTTTGATTCCCTCTTAAACTTTGTGCATGAGTAGATTTACATTTTAAACTTTGTGAACTGTTAAAGAGTACAACTTTCAATGCAGGCACGTCCTTTATTTAAAGACCGTAGGAAATTTGGACAGATGGCGGACCCTATGCTCCAAGGGCAGTATCCTGCAAGAGGTTTATATCAGGCACTTGCAGTGGCTGCAATGTGTTTACAAGAGCAGCCAAACATGCGGCCCGTGATAGCCGATGTAGTTACGGCTCTCACTTATCTTGCGTCTCAAAAGTACGATCCACGGGCCCACCAGCCTCATACCACTCGTTCGGGGGCTTCGACCCCAAGAACAACTGGAAGAAATAGTGATGCTGCTGCTTCCACCAGGTGAAGATGGATGTTTTTCTTTCTAACAAGAAATATGAGGAGACTCTTTTGTGTTTATATAACACGTGAAAAACATGTTATTTGGTTATTCTTTTCAACTGTCTGTATGTCCCACCATTCTTTTTTGCTTTTTTTTATTTATTATTTTTTCATTTTCTGCTTGAATTTTTTGGGTATATTTATCAAAGGATTGAACATTCTTGTAATATGAATATGGTTAGGAACACAAGCCTACAGCTTTGTAACGTGTTGTACAGTTTTATATTGAATGCATAATGCCTAAAGCTTGTGTTTGTTTTGGAGTAGTGATCAAAGTAAAGTAAGAAGCAAACTACCTTCTTTTGTTACTAGGCATTCTATTGCTAAACAACAATTTACACAACATATTTTTGATTTCTGGAATGACCTAAAATCTTGAATTTCAAACTGATATTTGTGTTTAATCATCAGATAAGTTGTCATGAATATGGCAGCAGATGTGAATAAAAAAGAGAGAAACGAAAAAAGAATATATCAAACAAAAGAAAACTATCAAGACACCATACCTAAATTCCCAAATTTTCTTTTTACATTTCTCTTCCACTTAACAAGGGTTTTATTAACACTTAAACAAACAAATGGCTAATGAACTATATAACTAATGAAAAATGTATCAAAGAAAAAAAATAATATAATATATTACTATTCTATGATTGTCTCTTGAATGTCTCTTGAAACCAACATCAACACAATATACTGAGACTTTTCCAGAACTTTATGTATAAATAGCATCTCATCTACTTACCATCATCAGACAACGATACCTGCACCATTTGCTCAACATTTTCAGTTTCGTGCACAGCTTTTCGGCTTTTAGCGTCATCCGTAGCATTTATATCAAGTTCTGCTGACTTCTCCTGTAACTTTTGCACAACTATTGGGTTTAGTTCATCACTAACAACCTTTACATCAGTATGCTCTTCAGCTTGCTTCGCCTGCAGTTTTAATAAAAATCATTAATGATTACAACCTAAAACGAATTTAGGGACAAAAGAAGTCAAATAATTGACCTTGTTCTTGTCACGCCAGCCTAGTCCAAATGGTCTAGATAACAGACTAATCTTTCTAGCAGGTATTTCTTGTGATAGTTCTTGACTTGTTCTTATTGCTGAAGAATCTTGATTTGAAGATCTACAGGATACACCAAACCTTTCTTTTAAACACCAAGAAAAGAAAGAATTGTTTGTGGGTCGGGTGGATCGGGACGGGTCGACCCGACCTTACCCAACCATTTTTCCATCTCTACGTAAAGGGTGAATGGGTCGTACCTTGGAGAAGGCTGTGCTTTAGTTTGGCCAGACTGATATTGCAAAGTTGCCTCCAACATTGATTCTGCCATAACCACTCTCTTCTCCATTTCAGCAAGAGAATTAGTTGCTGCCTCATATTTTTCCTGAATAATGCAAAGTTTTTATATTGATATAATTACTAAAAGTATCATTTAAATTGGAATACTGGAATTATAGTGTGATAGAGAACTAAACCTGCAACACTTCAGTGGCATATCTCTGGGCTGCAGCATCTTGCTCAGCGTATCTACGAGCATCTTCTGTTACCTTTTGCTCTTGCTCTACCCGCATTAAAACCTTTAGAATAAAAATAATAATAACTTAATTATTATTATTATGCAAACTTTTAGTAATTAAATGTCATGTAGTTTTTATATTGAGACTCGAATCAATACCTGAAGCATGACATTCTCTTGTTCCTGCTTGTCAGCAAGGGCCTGTTTCAGTTCAATAACATCTCGCTCTAATTGTTCAACCTAAGGAAACATTGTGTATGATATCAAAACGTGACAAATATAAACGGTTGAAATAAAGATATTTATTGATTTATATTCAAATAAACTAAACATGTGGTGGATGTTCTTGTAGCATACCTTTGCACTTAATTCTCGGCGATTGTCCTGCTTGACCATCTCCATTAAGGCCGTTTCCAACTCTTCAGCTCTGGACAGAATAAAGTATTAGACCACTTCTAATAAAGATAATTACGCAACTGAAGTTGTGAAGCCTGGAAATGATTTTAACAAATAATACAAGGTATATATTCAGTGTAGTATTGAGTGAAAATTAATTATTTACTAATTATAATATGCTAAATGCAAAAAATGTTGCAGTTCATGATTTATATCAGAAGAAAATAGGCTTTCATAAGCAACAATCAAGTACAAATATCCGCCATAAGCAATATTTCATATCTACAACCCTACATAAACAAGAATACAAAAGATCCAACATTAATAATATACAGTCGTCTAGCAAAAATGCAACGTATAACTTGGCACATAGTGAATTAAAATCTTTCACTTGCAATCAAATACCTAAAATACCCACTACTGATATATGATTGAGAAAGCTTGTTGATCACAATGAATCCCACCAAAATCTTATAGTGATTATTCATGGGTAAATAGGTAAATTTGGATCGGCATATTTCTTGGAATAAAATAGCAGCAATTCTTTTGGGACAACCAAAATTAGAAATAATTGCATTTTGTTAGGAGGAGAAAGTATATTGACCTGAGTATTGCAGATCTTTTTTCTTCTAATACTTTGCACAACTCATTCTTTAACCATGCCACCTACAAAATCAATTTTAGATGCTAAAATGATATTTATTCATCTCACATTCTTTATTTTCCCTTTTCAGTTGGTCAATAAGTAATTTGATTTTGTTAAGTATACGTAAATCTTGTATAAGAGGAGATCAATATTTCATACGAGTCCGACAAACCTGTTGTTGAAGATCTGGAACAGAATCAATTTCCACATCCACCGGCACGACCGTACACAAGTCATCGGCATTAGAAGACTCAGAACTCATTCGTGATAATCCGCCATGCGTCATTTTATTTTCTTTAAAACCATATAACTTAGATGCCAAATCCTTAGTTAGTCCCTTTGATCTTTCTTCAAGAGCAGCTTCAATAGCTGGTCGATGTTTGTTTCTCAATTCTTGTAGTCTCTCTTCATTGACATTTTGATAACCCATGCAAGCAGTCAACACAAGTTGACTACTATCAAACGTTGATCCAGCTAGTGATTGCAGAAGCGTAACAGCATCTCCAGCATCTTTTGTAGTTACTAATGCAGGTCCTACACAAAACTGAAGAAACTTAAATAAAATTATCAAAAGCATAAATACAAAGATTTATATATATATATATATATATATATATATATATATATATATATATATATATATATATATATATTGTTATACGCATATTAAAAGAAATAAAGAAAACAATGTACCATATAGCTCCATCAAAGCAAGGGCTGTTCGAAAGAGCATGACACGATTTCCTTGAAATAGAAGTACATCCCAAACTCTGAGAACTGGAGCGAAAAGAAACCAGTTACACGAAATATATTAAAAATTATGGAGATTTAATCAAGAGGGAAGCACTATTTTGGGGGGAAGTAATTTTTTTTCGTTTTTTTTCGAGATTTCTTTTTTCAGGCATCAAGATCACATGAAAATATGAACATTTAAAAAAGACATTTTGTGATGAATGTTATTATTTTGGCGGTAAAACGCTCGAAGAAAAAAAAATTCAAAAAAACAAAAAATTTTTACCTCCCTACTTCCCCCCAAAAAAGTGCTTCCCTCTTGATTATGACCCAAAAATTATGAATGTAGATGAATTAGTGACTAATGAAACAGAAAAAAACTGACCGCTTTCCCAGGGAAGCATATTCATAAATATCGAAAGGAACCATGGTCCTGAGACCCAGGCTATTTGGACTCCTAGGTAATCTAAATGGTTAACTGCATCAGATAATTAAGAAATTTCAGAACCTAGAAAAATAGGTCACATGTAAATACGTAATACAGAATTATAGATTATAGATGAAGTATGAGAACAAACCTAATTTAGGAAACCTCTCACGCACCAATTCCTCAAATACAAGCTGATCAACCTAAAAAAGAACCACGTTGCAGTACATAAAAAACTCGACCTTTTAATCATCTTTCAAGACTATGGTATAGTAAAAAAATACATCATCATTACCTGGGACTCAATCATTTCCTCTGAATAATATCCCTCAAAATAATCATCAAGAATACCCAGTAAAGCCCTGAGATTGGAACATAATATAAGCAATTCAAAATCATATTGAGCTTTAGTTGTGACAAACAAGTATAAAATATGATTAAGGCACAAACCCACCAAAAAGCATTTTCTTCTGGCATCAAAAGCAGTAATAATCCGGCGAAGAAATTCATGGCCTAAATATAATCCAACATATTAGTGTTATTCAGCACCTTAGCTACATTTACATAAACAAATGTACTGAAATCTTAATATCATTCGCTTACAAAAGCTATTAAAGACATCCAAAAACACAACGTATCAAACAAGTTCAATGCTTACAGAAGCATGTCTAGATATGCATACCTGGCAGTACCCGACAGAAGGATTATGTCGAGCATAAGCTGTGAGTAATCGCCTTAAAGCATTTCTACCACCCTCATCCAGAGCCGGATGACCTGGAAAAGTTCGAGGCAAATCCTGTACAAGTAAAAACAGTATACATATAGTAAATCGTACAAAAAAAATGAAAGAAAAAGGTAGGTGATTTTATGAAAAATTAAGTTATTTGGTATTTACTTTCTCAATCTGCCCTTTCCATTTTTCAGGTACGTCTACCATATCAATTTGTGACTCTTTATTTGGTTCATCATCTACTTCCAAACTCTGATGATCCAAACTGTTATCATTCTTGTTACCAGGATGTAAAAGATTCTGATAATAATTCTTAACGTGGCGAGCTTTCACGCCCACAAAAGCTTGCCACAACTGCAATTACAAGTCATGTTTTATGTATATACGTAGTATAATTTAAATCTATGATCTAATATTCATGAACGATACATTTAACTTAAGATCCAAAAGTACCTCTCCCCTAAGAGCCATTGGAACTCCCCCTTGAACAAGAAACTCCAATTCCTTCTTCCAATCAATCGAAGATTCCGAGACTACGGCACCCGGAACAGGGGCACTGGCCCCGTCGCTCGACAAGACCTCTGAAATCGGGTCGGATTCGGACCTATCCAAATCATAGAACTCATCTTCAGAATCCTCTACAGATACATCATCCTCCTCTGTTTTTGTTTTTGTTGCAGTAACCGTTTTCTTAACACGAGCATTCATCATATCCTCAATGGCTCGAAGCGATGGCCTAATATTAGTCCATATTTGGGCCTGGTGACTTTTTGGAAAAACTTCATCCCCTTGAGCTTCTGGTTCGTTAGAATCAGTCTTGTCATCTCCTTGTGGGGCCACCTTATCAATGCCACCATTAAGTGACGGTGGAGTGTCTTCCTGTTCGATCGAGCCATTTACAGGCAACTGAGCAGACTCAGACTGCCGTTCGAGAAAGTCCTTCCACCGATCTGACCGTTCCTCCTCTTCCTCCTAAAAGCATAAATATACTATTCAGTAACATATATTTTGTTTTACAACATATGAACATATAATAATATAGAAAGAGTAAAACCTTGTAGATATTTGAATATTCGCGATATCGCTGTACATGCTGAGGCCTCACTGCAAAACCGTACGTGTCTCTGCACAACAAAATACATATCAATTTCAAGCTAAATTTAGTTTTCCAATCACACATTTCTTTTTAAGCTCATGATATAAAGGGATCAACTGTACAGTAATTATTAAGCATGTGTTAGCTAACATCACATACAAAATACTGAAATACGAATGCAATTACAACATTAATGTAAATACTACTAACTGTACTTGATATTAGTTTGATCCTAAAATGTGATAAATCACTAATTCCTTAACCTAGATTAGTATCCATATTGATTGGTTTCGTTAGTTACAATGACACATTAACACGATCACAGCATTACAGCTTCGTATAAAAACAAAAAACAGCATAATTAAAGTTTAAATTAATTGTAAAAATAGGTATACAGATCAAATCGAAGAGAAAGGGGAAAATGGGAGCAGAATTGAAAACTCAAAGAAAAGAGGTCAAAGTTTAAGTACAAGTTGAAACAGGTACGTACCTCTTATGCTCGAAAGTAACAGTAGAATGATTCAAAATTTGTGGTTTAGCTGTCTTCATAGTTACCGGTATTCGATCTAACTTCCGATCAATCTTCTATAGATATAGATATAGATATAGATATAGAAAGAAATAGAAAGCTGTTTCTAGAGAAACACAGCACAACTGCTTCGTCGGTATAGTCCGTCTAGTTTTAGTTGATGCATAAAATAAAATAAATACAGTAATAATAAATTAATAAATAAATAGAAATTAGAAATTAGAATTAGAAATATATATAAATAGAAATATAAAAAATCACGTGATAAAGCCGAAATTAACGACTCACGTTATGCATTCCACTAAATCACAAACTCGCAATCTGTAATTATGTATGGATATGATATGATATGATGAAGAGAGACACGTGCTGATGAGTTCTTCACACGAAATCCGAGTAATAAAATGTATTAATTTTTACTTTTAATCAGATTATAAAAAGGCTAACTTTGAGGTCCTTGTTTTTGTTTTACGGAGTATTTTTCATCATAAATAAATCAAAATCAAATTGCACCGAAATATCCACCCCAAACTTTTGCTTGTCCCGTTGAAAAGCTATCAATCATCGTTGACTAGTGATTTGGCATGATAACATTTTTACAAAAGTTCACATCTAAGAACACGAGGGTGTCGATGTATTTTTGTCAATGTTCATTTCAGTGTCGAAAATGAACTTTGAAATTGATTAAAGAGCGAGTGTCGTTTAGTGTCAATTTCAGTATCTATTTCAGTGTCGATTTTAGTTGTGCACCAATAGGATAATAGAATAATTAAAAAAGAAAAAAAAATAGTTGATTCCCACCGTCGGAGAAGTGACGGTGACCAAGGACCCCGAAATCGACACTGAGCCGGTATCCATTTTTTGTCACCGTCGATTTTGGACGGTAAAATTGACCACGGGATACCGTTTGCTCTAAATTCAAGGGATATATTTTAGGGTGGTAAGAAAAAAAAAGATCAGATTATCATAAATAATTAGGTGATAATTCGATTAGATTATGATGGTGTTTGTTTTTAAGATATTTTTTTAAAAGATTTGCGAAGATGTGCTTGAAGGTTTGTAGACTCAATATATAAAACTGATTGTTTTTATGTTTAATGTTTATCAATTACTGTACAAATTAAAATCCTGAATTATTGTAATTTTAAGTATTTATCTAAAAAAAGATAAACTATATGAGTGCTCCCAACGGTTGGGTCCTGGGGGCCGCCCAGCCATCCGCCCACCTGGGCTCCGATGGCAACGGGCCGCCCAGGGTTCCACCTAGACGCTAGTCCAGCCCTTTGTCCCTCTCTTCGTGCGTTTGTAACATATTTGTGAACGGACATTTTGAGCTTTTTTTTCCTTTTCTGAAATGGTTATGAAGATGGTGAAATATCTGTATAATGTTTAGGTATGTGCATATATATGTATATGTTTAACGTTGAAGATGAAGAAAAAGATCTATTTATTTTTTATTTTAATTTAATGGTGGTGTCCATATATAAAGGTTTAAGTATACGGAGTTATAATAATTAATCAAAATAATTTTTAATTTTACATTAGATGTAGTTTAATGTAATTAATAACAATTTAAAAGTATAATTTATTAATATTAATCTTAATATTATAAAAGTATTTTTAATTTAGTTAAAAAATAATAAAAAAATATGTAAGACATGTGTCACTGTTGGAAGTGATTAGTCATGAAAAGGAAGTGCTGATATTGAAATTCCCCGTCCTAATCCATCTGGATGAAGTCATCAACATTTGATCCCAGAGCGATGATCGACTCCAAGTAATGTCTTTAAAATGAGCAAATGCACAGCGGAAGATTTATTTCATACCTGAGAATAAACATGCTTTCAAGTGTCAACCAAAAGGTTGGTGAGTTCATAGGTTTATCATAAAACAATAAAATTCATCATTTTGATAGACCACAAGATTTAAATCCTGCATGGTACAAATGAGCCCGAATCCTATACCCACATGTAATGTACATGCAATATCTTTTAAATACAGTACACCTTTCTCGTGTACGCAATTCATTTTTCATAAATCTTGGTAACCGTACACATATCTCGTGCACAAAAACAACATACACATAACCTGTGTATAAAATCATTCTCTCGATACATAACATTCATATCAATTGGTGGCAATTATCATGTCCACATAATTCAATGGTGGCAATTATCATGTCCACATAATTCAATGGTGGCAATTATCATGTCCACATAATTGAATAATAATTCGCAGAACTTCTGTCTGCATAATAATTCATTCGAGGAAGGTTTTGCTTGTGTCTATCTCGTCAAACATTTATAAAATGCATTTCATGTATTCGCAGTTCAAAATATATTTCAAAAGCATTTAATAAAGCAGTTGTAAAAACAGCGCATGTATTCTCAGTCCCAAAAATGTAAAGAGTAAAAGGGAGCAAATGAACTCACGCATATAAATATTGTAAAACAGTTAATAAAGCATTTGCATGTATTCTCAGCCCAAAAACGTAAAGAGTAAAAGGGATCAAATGAACTCACGCATATAAATATTGTAAAACAGTTAATAAAGCATTTGCATGTATTCTCAGCCCAAAAACGTAAAGAGTAAAAGGGATCAAATGAACTCACGCATATAAATATTGTAAAACAGTTAATAAAGCATTTGCATGTATTCTCAGCCCAAAAACGTAAAGAGTAAAAGGGATCAAATGAACTCACGCATATAAATATTGTAAAACAGTTAATAAAGCATTTGCATGTATTCTCAGCCCAAAAACGTAAAGAGTAAAAGGGATCAAATGAACTCACGTATATAAATATTGTAAAACAGTTAATAAAGCATTTGCATGTATTCTCAGCCCAAAAACGTAAAGAGTAAAAGGGATCAAATGAACTCACCATACTGTATTTTGTAGTAAAAATACATATAACGACATTAAACAACTGAACAATGCAGGGTTGGCCTTGGATTCACGAACCTATATTAGGTATATGTATTAAAACATGTAATAATAATCAAACCAGTGTATATATATTAATTATATAATATATTATTTATTATAATGGATTTGTTATTTTCAAATGTTATATATATCTATATATGTTACTTTTATATTAAAATAGTAAATGAGATAGTTTTATGTTATATGTAATAATTATATATATATATATATATATATATATATATATATATATATTTTAAATATATTTTATTTCTTAAAATAATAATTATGATAATACTACAATAATGATAATGATAATGAAACTAATAATGATATTGATAATAATAATTTTGATAATAACATTAGTCTTTTTATTTGTATTTGTATTAATAATAATAATAATAATAATAATAATAATAATAATAATAATAATAATAATAATAATAATAATAATAATAATAATAATAATAATAATAATAATAATAATAATAATAATAATAGTTATATTAATAATAATTATAATGATAACTTTAATAATGATAAGGATTAGGTTTAATAATGATAATAAAAATAACAATTTTTGATAATAATAATAGTAATAATAATAATAATAATCATCGTTATTTCACGACCCAACAGCAAAACATAAACATGGCCCAACAGACTTAGTACGACCCAACAGCAAAACACAAACATAATCATCGTTATTTCACGCACGTTTCATTACCCGTATTATTTTCTTCCTGATTATCATCACCAACCTAGCAGCAACACGACTTAATCCCTAATCGTTTCATCATCATTTATTTAATTATTATGTTCGGCTGTACAATTTCTTTTTACATAACAAGTGGCTTACGATTTGGCCCTACAAATTAAGTGATTCACTTAAAGCTTCAATCACCGATCCATAAAATAATATCGTGAGCTGGTAACAGTAGAGTTGGTGGTTTTTTTTTTTTTTTTAACGAGTATGCATGATGTTAAAAGTGTACACACTTTAATCGATCAAATCTCCTTGTAATTTATTAATGTTATCTTCAGAACATCTCTTACATCGGATATTATATTTAATTACCTAGTTGCATCACTTGGGGATATGATTTGTCTGCTTTTCTTTTTATTCACAGCTACCCATTCTTTAATAAACAACTTTCCATGTAAACCATTGTTCTTGACTTCTTTTCATAGTCTTCTGTCCATAATTGTAAACATTTGTATCAAAAGATAATGATGGTGAACAGTTTCGACAACAAAGGAAATAAATTTATATTCCTTGATAGGTGAATTACGAAATCCAAGTGTGAAATTTATGGGATTTGTGAGTGATGGTGGCGGCGGTTGAGATGGTGTGTAGTGATGAACCGAAGACATGAGTGGTGATATAAAGTGATTGGGTTGTTTGGTCGACAGAAGCAAAATAGATGTGGCAAATGGGTTTCAATCGATTAGAACATAGCAGCATTTTTAATTGATAAAGGGTTTTTGGTTTTACGTGATTATCAAACAAAGTTGATGGTGTGGGTTCATGGTTGTTCGAACGTATGTGTAAGTTTGTTTGGATTTCAAATATAGAACATGATGTATTCAGTCGTAGGTTGTTGTGGTTTCTGTAGCAGAAACGGAAAAAAAAAAATTAATTGTGGAGGTAACCGGTATAGGGTGACAGTGATCATCATCAGGTAAACATCATTATCATCGTTGTTGGTAGCAGTTGTTATATCATCATACCGTATTCGTAAGTCATCAAGTTCTTCGAACAAGACGACATGATCAAGTTATTATCTTTAGCAACTAGAACATACAAGGAAGGATGGAGTTGGTTGAATGAGGTGTGATCGATGTGTTGTGGTTCTAGGATGGTAGAGTGGTGGTTTTCTGTTGAAAGTGATTGCAATTAGCAAGTAAGTTCAAGAAGGTGATGGTTTTGTTTAATGGTGATCATGGGTTGAAAACTTCGACCAGGGTTAGAAACAAATAGCAAAACAAATGAGTTGTACTCGTTCAAATTACACACGATAGTTTTGAAGTGGTGCTTGAGTGGTTTGAGTTGTACTAAACAAAAAGAAGATGGTTTAAAGATTAAGACGAATCAAGGAATTAATAATTAATTGGTATATATGTGTAGGTCTATATATATATATATATATATAATACAATATATGAAAGTTGATGAATGGTTTCATTGGATTCGGTTGATTCCAAGAAAGATGAAAAAGTAATAAAAGATAATTAGATGGTCATCTTTTCTATCCATTAGTATATGTATATAGATTAATATAATGTGATAGTTGTTATGACTTTTGTCTTGTGGTTTAGATTCATGTATGTCGTACATATATATTAATAATAATAATATAAAGTAACTAGAAAGTATCAAATAAAGATATGAAATCAAAAGTTAGTTGAAAATTTTAGAACTGCTCTACCGACAGTTTATCGTGAAATGTGATTCTTATTCGATTTATAAACAAGGGAAACAAAATCAGTACATTGTGATTGTGACAAGAAACAAATTCCACTCATATATATCTGATTCTTTTATAATTCATATAATATAATTAATATTAATAAATAATTAAGTATATTAATAATAATAATATCTAATAATACAAGTGATAAATATATATATATATATATATATATATATATATATATATATATATATATATATATATATATATATATATATATATATATATATATATATATATATATATATATATATATATATATATATATAACAAGTTACATGAATTCTATTTTTACATTAGAATAAAGATATTAATAATACTGATATAGATATTAATGTTAACAATAATAAAAGTAATCATAATATTACACAAATATATTTTCAACTTGTAGTTACATTTAATATAATAATTTTACAATTTACTACCTATGTAATGTTTACTAATTATGCAATATATAATTGAATTATTACATATAATAATACTTATACATAGAATTCCTATATATTTATGTGTATAGATTTATTACAACATACATATTATATTTATTGTGTATAGGATTCATATATAAATAACATCTTAATGATTTTGTATGTTACTCTACATATTTAATTCAAATGATTAAATGGTATTATATTAGTTCAACTTAATATATACACTTATATTCATATTTACATATATATATTTAATTACTTGCTTATTTACACACAATTGTTCGTGAATCGTCGAGAATAGTAGAAGGACAAATGAATTCATATAAACAGTTCCAAAAATTTTTAAGACTTAACATTACATACTTTGCTTAACTTGTCGGAATCATGTAAAGATTAAGTTTAAATTTGGTCAGAAATTCCCGGGTCGTCACAGATATGGCGCTGATGTGACAGCTATTCTTGGAAAACTTGAGTGTCACCATTGAGAACACTCTAATGCATTAAAAAATATCAAGAAAAGTTTTTTATTTGAAAGTGTTTGTTACATTAAAAAGTATTCATGGGATTTGCATTACTCGTTATGTTATACCTCAATAAAAAATAAATACTCCGTAAAAGGGAAAAAAGGTCCAAAGTTTTGGTCACTTAATTATCTATCTATATCTATATTATTTAGTAAAGGGGAATTCTTTTTATGTAGGCATTTTAAAATTTAACTATTGTTTCCCATAAGCAATACCACATGTCCACATGTCACAAGAATACGATATGAAGTGATGTAATAAAAATTTTCTTTTAACAATTATAAATTTAGAATTTTATATCATTAAAATGGGAATGGGAATACTTAAAAAACAAAAACAAAAATACAAAAAAATATATTGTATATTAACTATTAGACAAAAATGGTTAATAGTAATTAGAGGCATTTTCGTCATTTAACATTTTTTTTTCTTTCCTTCCTTTTTTCCAAATAAAACCCCCCCCCCCCAATTTTGTTCAAAAACTAAAACCGACCCCCTAAACAGGGGGGTAAAGTGTCAAATAACTATTTTCATACAAAATCTTAACTAAACTCCACTCAAATATTCAACGGGTCATATCTTCTCGCTCGCAACGAGTTAAATTTTTCCGACAACATCGTTAAACTCGAAATAATTTTGCGAATACAATGTCACTAACTATAGGCAAAACGGACGCTTTTTAAAAAACGATAAATCTTTGAGGTACTTTTCATACACGTTGATTTTGCGTTAAATTTTTAAAATTCGACAATTCCATGACGAAACGCGGAGATGTAAAATAACATTTAAATCTTTGACGGGCTATACATTTTAGTTCGACTCGAGTTGCGCTTCAACGACATGATCGTTAGCCACGAAATAATTTTATAAACTAAACACAATAAAATACATTGAAAATCGAACCCCCGGCGCGAAGCGAGGGTTCGATAACTAGTTGGAACTACATCTCCACTAAAATATTACAAGGGATCCGAGCATTCGGATTACTAGATCATCTTTAATAATTATGTGATATTCAATTATAATATTCAGTTATAGTCAATTTCATAGCAATAAGAAGTCTAGTGCAACAATTTTGGCAAACAAAGTTTTGCATAAAAAAAAACTTACAATGCCTTAAATTATATGGTCTATACGTATATGTGGATACTTATTTATTTTACTCTTGTTGAAGTGGTGTTTAACAAAAAGCGCTCCCGAAATTACTTATATAGGTTCTACTGTAATATGCACAATACTAAAAACTTCTTTCATTATAATGCTTATAAATATGTGGATACTCATTTATTTTACTTTTGTTGAAGTGCCGTTTAAGAGAAATCACTTGTAAAGACCTGTCCTAATCCATAAGAACGAATACAATAACATATGATTACATTGCGAGGTATTTGACCTCTATATGTTACATTTTACAAACATTGCATTTGTTTTAAAAGACAAACTTTCATTACATCGAAAGTTGGCAGGCATGCATACTCTTTCATAATATATCCAAACTACAAATAACTTAATAGTAATCTTGTTGAACTCAACGACTCGAATGCAACGTCTTTTGAAATATGTCATGAATGACTCCAAGTAATATCTCTAAATGAGCAAATGCACAGCAGAAGATTTCTTTCAAACTTGAGAATAAACATGCTTTCAAGTGTCAACCAAAAGGTTGGTGAGTTCATTAATTTATCATAAACATTCATTTCCATCATTTTAATAGACCACGAGATTTCATATACTTAATTGTACACGTAACCCGAGTATAAAATAACACGTGTAACCCGCGAATTAAAAATCATTCATATGGTGAATGCTTGATAACCGACTTAACTTTAATGCATAGAATATCCCCAAACAGAACCTCTCGTCTGTATAATAATAATAATCTCGAAGTACTAAAGCATCCGTACCCCGGATGGGACTTGTCGAGGTCCATAGATCTATCTTTAGGATTCGCGTCAATTAGGGGTCATACCCGTTTCCTAATTAGTAGGTTACCAAGCTAAAAATTGGTGATATTCAATATTCATAATCCAGCCATAGAATGTAGTTTTTGATCACTTGTGTCTATTTCGTAAAACATTAGTAAAATCATTGCATGCATTCTCATTCCCAAAAATATATATAAAAAGGGAGTAATGAAACTCACAATCCAATATTTTGTAGTAAAAATATTCATACGACGATACTGAACAATGCAGGGTTGACCTCGGATTCACGAACCTATATCATTTATATATATATTAACACATATATTTGTAATTGAACAAAATTATATATTATTATTAATGATATAATTGTTATATTTACTAATTTATAGGTTTCATTAATAACTTAATTAAATATATTTATTTTATATACTTTATATAAATACTTAGCATTTATTGTTATTAATATAATTATGTTATATGTGTTAAATATATTTTTATATAACTAAAAATCATTTGATAAGATAATATCAATAATAATAAATAAAAAGTTGTATTATTTATAAAAATAATAATAGTAATAAAACTTAATAATAATAATAATTATTATAGTAATAATAACCGTGAAAATAATAATGTTATTAGTAATGATGTTCAAAATGATAATAATAATGATAATAATAGTAATGTTAATACTTTTGATAATACTAGTAATAATATATGATAATAATAATATTAATAATCTTTGTAATAATAATAATATTAATAATGATACTATTAATAATAATAACATGGTAATTTTAATAAAAAGGATACTTTTCATAATATTACTAATAATAATAAAATGATAATTTTAACAATAATAATAATGATAATACTAATTATATTACTAATGATAATAGAAATTATACCCTCCAAATCGTCATCGTCATTGGACATTACGACTTTGTCACCATTTCGTTTTCATAATCAAAACTATCATCAACATCCTTCTAACTCGCATCATTATAGTCATTCTATCATCACCATGGTCATATCATCATACCATAATCATCATTAATGTTTTGGTCTCCTCACCATCCTCGTAATATTCGATAATTATCATCATGACTATGACATAATCATAATCTTTATCACTTAACATATTATGATCATTATTTATCATCAACCATAATCATACTCATCGGCATGGTCATAACATCATTACTAACATCATACATCATCGATCGTGAATCATAATTATATCATTAACAATATCACGATCCTCATCATCAATTAATCTAAATCATAGTTTTTCTAAAGTTCAATGGACCGTAGCAGCCCAAAGAACAAACTGAATTCTCGGCCCAACAACACTTAAAGTCCAAAACTAACTTAAACCTAGCAGCCCACTACATGAATTTTCAGTGACCCAATTTCCCCAACAGAAAAATACGGCCCAACAGCATTCCATAAATCCAACAGGAAGTCTAAAATAATACGACTCACAAGTTGCATCGTTTGTTTTAGAATACAGCTATGACAACCCGGAAATTCCCAATCAAATTTAAACTTAACTTCGACTGTTTCCGACGATTCACGAGCCATTATTTATAAATGATTAAGTATTAATATTAATTTGTTATATTAATATTATTATTATTTATCATCATTTACAAGTATTACAACTATTACTAATGTTATTATTATTATTATTATTATTATTATTATTAATAATTATTAATAACATTAATATTATTAGTATTATCACTTTTACTAAAAGTAATAAGATTATTATTAAGATTATTATAAATATTTTTATTATTAATACATTTATTATTAAAAGTGTTATTAACATTCTATAATGGTTATTATTATTAATTATAAATAAAAATTTTATCATTAATATTGTTATATTAATATTGTTATCATTATTTTTACTTATCATTAATACTATTATTATTATCATGATTATTACTTTTATTATTAATAATAATACTATCGAATTATTATTATATATTTATTAATATATTTAATAATAATATCAATTAAAAACAAAAAAATAAATAGAGAAGTCAAATACAATACACAAACTTTATATATTTTTTTCCCAAAGTGATCTGCAATCTGCTTTTATGATTTTTTTTTACTTTTCATATATTTTATAAAAAAAAGGCAGATTAAGTATTCCATCGTGATTATTTTTTTTAATCTGCTACTGGTAGGGATTTTGTTTTAATCGACCACTTCATGATATATGTTTGATTAAATCATTCAAATCTTCATCCCCATTATCAAAAATCCACTACTGCTATTCGAATTAAACAGAAAAGATGAACCAGTCGACACTCTGCATCTTCACTTTTTAGCCAAACCTCAAATTTGAATCCCATTTAAAAATCCTTAAATGCAGTCGTGTTAGGAATCGTTCACTCAAACTATGACGACCCGGGAATTTCCGACTAAATTTAAACTTAATCTTTATATGATTTTGATACGATAAGCAAAGTGTATAATGTTGAGTCTAGAAAATTTTGAAACGATGTTCATATATTCATTTGACCCTTGACTATTCCCGACGATTCACGAACAATTAAATTATAAATAACTATGTATATATACATAAATGTAAAATATATAATGATTTGATACTATAAAATATAATTTAAACATTTAAAATTAAATATGTAAAATAAGATATAAATAATTAAGTTGTACTTAAAATGAATTTATATATATGTATGATTTCTATAGATAAATATTATAAAATGTATATATGTAAGAATTCAATACCCAATGTAAGCTACAATACATATAATTATTAAATGCTACATAATTAATAAATTGTATATATGAAGTGTAAACACAAGTTAAGAATATAGTCGTTATAATAACCATGTTATTACTTTCATTATAATACTAACACTAATATCAAAATCAAAATCAGTTTTATGTATATATTATAATTGTAATCTAAATATTAACAGTTATTATAATTATTATCATTAGGTATTTGTATTATAATTATTGTTAGTATAACTATTATTAAGAATTATAAAGATTATTATTATTATTATTTCCATTATAATTAAAAATAAATATTGATATTAATATTAATATCAGTACCACTAATATCACCATATAACATATAAATATAAATTTTAATATATTTAACTATTATTAATATTACTAATATTATTATTATCATTACCAATATCATTATTATTATAATTAGTAATGAAATTATATATTTAAGTTATTATGATTACTTGTTATTATTTTTTTATCAATATTATTATTATTAGTATTAATTGATTTAGTAAAATTATTATCATTTTTCTATTATCAGTATATTTTTTTTTATGAAACTAATAATATTTTTAGTATTCATATAATTAATTACATTTACAAATTCTTAATATATTAATATTAAAAATAAATAAAAATTACATAGGATTACCTTTCTGTGTGAAGTCTCAATCGAGACTGTGCTAAATTGATTCTCAAATCCTCTGTGTTAGTATGAATCAGGAATGATATATCAACTAAATCCAAAATCAGTTGCCAATCAATATCAACTTTAATTATTCTTTTATTTATTTTATTTCTGTAAATACCGATCGACTTCAATTGGGTTTTAAAAAGATCAATTCCAGCTGTATTGTTACCACACAACCTCACATTATCTATACAAACCACAGAACCCAGTAACAACCCTTGATAAAACGAATTTTTAGGAGCAAACGATGAAGAACACAGTTCATGACTCTGTTCTTGGGTCAAATTATGAAAACCATGAATTTGAATCAAATTCAAAAATGTAATAATGCAGTACTATTATGAATCTCTTAATCAAACTATCTGTAAGTTTTCAAGTTCCAATTTTCGATATTGAATTCCAATTTTGAGAGTCAAAGTTTTGAAAGAAAAAGTTAACCGAAATTAAATTGTTCAAATTCGTGTTATATATTGTAATTCCAATTAAATTGACAATTTATAAAGTTTTTAGACGTGATTTGGAACACAATTTGTGTTGAAAGTTTTATCTAAAACATTCTCAAATCAACAATCAAAATTTTTTTTTCTCTTTACGAACGTCCAACAGCTTCTGCTGTATTTGTTTCTTTTTTTTATGTGTTTTAGATTTGATTAGTCAAAAATACAACTATAAATATATATGGTTGATTGTTTATAAGTCTGAAACAAAAATTAAATTTGTTATTTGTTCCTGGTCGATTTAATTGGTGAGGATGAAGAAGATATAGAATCAGAAGGGAGTGAACGGGTTATATATTTATAGGAATGTATTTAATCAGAAAGAAAAGGAACGGAGCAGTGGTATAGGGTGATTATCAATGAGCGAGAGGTCTCGGGTTCGAACCCCGGCGGTGGCGTATTTTTTTTGGAATCTGTTTCTTCAAAGGTTGTGATCTTTTATAATAATAATAATAATAATAATAATAATAATAATAATAATAATAATAATAATAATTATTATTATTATTATTATTATTATTATTATTATCATCATCATCATTGTTATGTATTAGTATTATTATTATTGTTAGTATTATTATTATTAAATGTTATTACTATGATGATTATTATACTATCATTAATACTAAATTAGTATTATGCCCATAAATATTAATAAAAGTAACATTCTATAATTTTTAGTATTATCATTATGTACTATTATTATTATCATTATTAATAATGTTGACAAATCATTAAAAGTATTATTATTAATAAGTATCATGAGTATTAGTTATTATTGATATTACCGCTAATATAAGTAGTAGTTACTAACTATTCTTATCGTTATCATAACCCTAATTACAATTATAATAATTATTATTATTAATATTGTTATTATTAATATTATTATCAAAAATAGGTATTATTATTAAATAATATGGTTATTAATATTACCTTTATTAATCTCAAAAACTATTTTTAAACAGATAACCATTTTGTACATAAAATATACTTATTACGGATACTATAATTATATTAAAATTTCACATAACTATATATATATCAACCTTGCTAATATTATTTATATAAATACTTACAAATAGAAAACTATCGATTTGTAAATATAACATTAAACAAGTATAGATATATTAATATAACTATATAAATAACAACCATTTTGAATATAAACACAAACTAAATATATAATATATAAATTAAGATATAATAAATTGTTCGAATACGATTATACGTTTTAATATATACATACCAATGGTATAGGTTCGTGAATCCAAGGCCAACCCTGCATTGTTCAGTGTCGTCATATGTATTTTTACTATAAAATACAGTATTGTGAGTTCATTTGATTCCCTTTTACTCTTTACACTTTTGGGATTGAGAATACATGCGCTACTTTTACAACTGCTTTATTAAATGCTTTTGAAATACATTTTGAACTGCGAATACATGAAATGATTTTATAAATGTTTGACGAGATAGACACAAGCAAAACATTCCTCGAATGAATTATGTGGACGTGATAATTGCCACCATTGAATTATGTGGACGTGATAATTGCCACAATTGATATGAATATTTTTTCCCTGATTATTATTGCTTGGTAACCTAAGAATTAGGGAACATCACTAATTTTGAGAATTAGTGCACGCCTAATTAACGCGAATCCTAAAGGTAGCTACTGGGTTTAACACCCCCACCCAGAATGTTCACTAGACAGAAGGGCTAGTGGGCGTGGTGTTTAGTACTTCGAAGTTTATATAATTATTATACATACGAGATGTTCTGTTTTGGGGATATTATTATGCACATTATATGTTAAGGTCGGTTACCAAACCAAGCTATGAAAGCAATGAAAAGTGAATGTTATATATCGAGAGAATGATTTTTTACACAGGTTATGTGTACGTTATTTTTGTGTATGAGATATGTGTACGGTTACTAAGATTTATGAAAGATGATTTCGTACACGAGAAAGGTGTACCGTATTTAAAAGATATCGCATGTACATTACAGGTGGGTATAGGATTCGGCCCCATTTGTACCATGCAGCATTTAAATCTTGTGGTCTATCAAAATGATGAATTTTATTGTTTTATGATAAACTAATGAACTCACCAACCTTTTGGTTGACACTTGAAAGCATGTTTATTCTCAGGTATGAAAGAAATCTTCCGATGTGTATTTGCTCATTTAGAGATATTACTTGGAGTCATTCATGACATATTTCAAAAGACGTTGCATTCGAGTCATTGAGTTCATTAAGATTATTATTAAGTCAATTATAGTTGGATATATTATGAAATGGTATGCATGCTGTCAACTTTCGATGTAATGAAAGTTTGTCTTTTAAAAACGAATGCAATGTTTGTAAAATGTATCATATAGAGGTCAAGTACCTCGCGATGTAACCAAATGTAATGTATTCGTCTGGATGGATTAGGACGGGTCATTAAACAAACTATCTGCAAAATATCATCTCTCAATTCTTTAAAACGAGTGTGAATTCGTGAGTCAAAGTTTCAAAATCAAAAAGTCAAACAATTGTTATTTGATCAAATTCGTAATTGTTTCAGTGTTTCAAGTCAAATTGATGATTGATAAAGATTATAGGAATGATTTAGAACTTGTTTCATTTAGGAATCGAGGTCTCAAAACCTCTCAATATCAAAATCATTAATTTTTTTTGTTAAACAAACCGCGACAGCAGCAGTAGCTGCACTCTTTTTTTTCTCGTTTTATATTAATTCAAACAATTACAAGATATTTCGGTTTCAATTCCACATCCTAATTCAATTTGTAAACCCGCTGTTATGATTTGGTTATACCTCATGATCGTATGAATTTTTGAAGAAAAAGTGAAACAGAAAGGAAGAATTAAATAAATTTGGGTCCGGGTTAAAACAGATAAACAGAAACAGCACAATGGTTAAGGGTGTTAGCGGGTTAGCGAGAGGTCACGGGTTCGAGTCCCGTTCATGGCATATCTTTTTAGAAAAGCTTTTAGAGGTAGTTTTCTTTATCAAAGTTTTTATTTTAATTATTATTGTTATTATTATTAGCATTATAATTATTATCATTATTATTATTATGATTTTAATCATTATTATTATTAATACTATAACTATTATTATTATTACTAATAAAAGTTACCAAGTATTATTAACATAATAAAAAAAATTATAATTATAATTACTATTATTATTGTTACCACTAAAATTATTATTATTACTAGTATTAGTAGTAAGTATTATTATTATTATTAATATTATCATTAGTATTATTAAAAGTATTACAAATTTTATCATTTTATCATTTTAGTATTATTATCATTATGATTATTATTATTATTATTATTATTATTATTATTATTATTATTATTATTATTATGAAAATAACACAATTTATTACTATTAGTATTAGTATCATTTTATAATTAATAATAATATTATTATCATTTTTAATATAAGTATAATTATTATTAATTAGTATTGTTATTATTAAAATTATTATCGTTATTATCATTATTACAAAAATTAACATTTTTGCTATCATCAAAACTATATTATTATTATTATTATTATTATTATTATTATTATTATTATTATTATTATTATTATTATTATTATTATTATTATTATTATTATTATTATTATTATTATTATTATTATTATTATTATTAAAAAACCCTTATTATGATTATTATCAATTTTACGACTAGTATTATTATTGTTATTACAAAATAATACAACTCTTTATTCATTATCATTATTTAAAATCATTTTATCAAACAAATACTTATACATAGAATATATATATATATATATATATATATATATATATATATATATATATATATATATATATATATATATATATATATATATATATATATATAAGTATATATATAAAAATATATAACAATTAAAATAATATATAAACTTATTCGATTACGAGTATGTGTTAATATATATACTTGATATAGGTTTGTGAATCCAAGGACAACTCTGCACTTGTTCAGTGCCATCATACTCGTAATTACTACGAAATATCATACAGTATCGTGAGTTTTTCATAGTTCTCTTTTTATATATTTTTAGATTGAGAATACATGCAATATTTTATATCTGTTTTACAAAATAGATACAAGTACTACACTAAATTCTACGTGGGTTAGAATCACAAATATTCCCTTAGCTTGGTAACTTAATCTATTGGTCTATGTACCGTAGGCGCGAATCCTATTGATAGATCTATCGGGTTTGACAACCCCATCTGGGCTAGTCGCGCTAGCATTCAACGGATGTTTAGTACTTCGAGGGTATTTTTCGCACTTAATTCGGTGCTCTATAGACATCAGGGGTATTCATTATTATATTATTATCGTTAAGGCTGTTACCAGGTGCCCATGGTTATAGAATCTTTTTATTACACTGCGGTGTAAGATATTTATGGAAACTGAAATCTTGTGATCTATTACTATTATCAAAATCATTAATTATGACAAACCTATGAACTCACTCAACCTCGTGTTGACTTTTTAAGCATGTTTATTCTCAGGTACTTTTTGCTTCCGCTATAAAACTTTGCTGTTACATAGAAGTCAGGCCAAGCACTGGGACCAGAGTTAACATCGTCGTTAATGGTTTTTGACGGGGTGTTACAACAGCGATTATCAGTGAGGGATTTAGAATCCAAAGAATAAGTCCTTATCGTGACCCCCACCCCTCTTCTTTTATTCGTAAAGCAATCCAATCAATCAAATTACTTTACTTTAATCAAGTTGCTTTGCGTAGACCAACAGAAAGCAGTAGCAATTAAAGGGGTTCAATCATGATGGGTTTTAACACAGAAGCTGGACTGGTCACTGTAGTAGTGATAGGGTTTCACGATGGAAACAGAAAAATATATATATATATGCAGGTGGGTTTAATGACGGAATCGATGGTGGTGTGGGTGGTTTACGACTGAATAATCAGCATGTATAGTAGGTGCGGTTTAATAAGGTGATTAAATGGATAGAGATTAATTGAAACAGAAATCATATACCTCAGGTGTGTAACTAATTTGGTGGATGGTGGTTCATGGGGTGGAGTTTTCATCGAACAGAAGTTGTAGTAGAAAACTAGCAGCAATCAAGCAGGTGGTCTTCGCATGGTGCGTGTTTGGGTGGTTTCCTGAAAGAACAGTGACAGTTTGATCGGATTGTGGTGTCATGGTTGAAGGTGGTCGATGGGTTTTGATCAGAAAATAGTTCATGCTTTTGCAGTTACAATTTACAACAATGGTTGTTGGTTTAGTGATCTTAAACAAAAGTGATAGTAGTTTGGTTTTGAACGACAACAATGAACAGAAGTGGTTGTTATTGATCGAGTAGTCGAGCAACGATACAACAACAGTAGAAGGTGGTTGTTATGAGTTTCACTAACAATCAAAGATGGTGATGATAGATGGTTCCAAGGTGGCGGTTTAATTTGATCATAGAGATGAAAAAAAATTATGGTGGTGATAGTGATCGAAAATTGAAGCAAGAGAGAGAGGAGAGAGAGAGTATGGTGACGGATAGTGTTGGTTACAGGGATGGTTCGGTGGTGTGGGATGCCGGAGGTGGCGGCTCTAGATGGTGCTCATGATGTTGGTGGAAGTGGCGGGTGAAGTAATTGAAGGAGGGAGACAAGTTGTTTCAATGATCAATATGATCATTCCCTTACATACATATATATATATAATATAATATGATAAATATCTTGTAAGAATTTGGAATCGTGCACGTGAATGAATGAAAATTAAAAAGATCTCATTGAAGTGGACATGTAACAAGAAAGTAAACACTACATCACGGATTCAATTTAACCATTTAAAGTAATAATATAATATTAATAATAATTAGTAATAATAATAATAAATAATATATATATATATATATATATATATATATATATATATATATATATATATATATATATTACAAATCGTGCAGAGAGATTGAAATGAATCTTTCAAACAGTAATGCAGCCTATATCTATCGACATGATTAATACGAAGTGGGAATTATTATATTGAAATAGACACACTAATATTATAAGAACAATGTGGGAAAATTGATTGATTATAAATGATTATATGTTACATTTTGATGAAGCGTGAGATAAAGTCCAAAGGTTAAATAAACGTACGAAATCATTTTAAGGCAAAATGTCGATATTTATATTCTAAGTTATCTATATTCCACAACTTTACTTTAAATATTATAAAAGCTAATAATTTCTGTATCCAAAGTCATGAGAAAATATTGTAAAGTATGAATTGAAAATCAAATAGGAATTTCCACTAACTCTTGCCTGACATTCGTAAATTGACACTTTGTTCCTATCTGTAGATCACTTTACCATTTATTCTAAATACCGTTAAAAAGAAAGGTTTCCTAAATCAAAGTGGACCTCTCAACAGAGACTGGTAATCATAGAATGTATCTGATAAATCAATCATTTGATATTATCTTCTAATTCCATCGATAAACATATTGAAACAAATACGTTCATGTAAAGTATTATACGTTTAATACTTTGTTAATATTCTCAAGTTATAATATATACATATACATATATATACATATTCATATCCAATTATATAATGGTTTGTGAATCGTTGGAATTTGGGTCGAGGTTAAATGAATGTACGAACATAGTTTAAAATTCTTGAGATTCAATATTACAGACTTTGCTTATCATGTCGGAAACATATAAAGATTAAAGTTTAAATTTGGTCGGAAATTTCTGGATTGTCACAGTACCTACCCGTTAAAGAAATTTCGTCCCCGAAATTTGATCGAGGTCGTCATAGATAACAATAAGAATGTTTTCATGACAAATATGAGTTGATAAATAGAATTTTATCATCATTGAGTAATATGGAATAAACAATCCGTTTATGTGAAGAGTATGAGTGAAGTTATCACAAAAGAGTGTGATGAGTAAATGTAGATTCTTCATATCTTTTGATGTAGACAGGATTGATTTCCGGAGTTCAAGGGATTTGGAGAAAATCTTCGTAATAAGATTTGATTCTTCGATAATTAAGGAAATTAGGATCCGCTTTAAATGCGATCATCCATTTTGATTGCTCTGTCGAATATTTTACTATAAATCCACCCCCTTCGTTTCCTTACAACTCACACCTTCTATTTTTTTCTCCTTAATTCATACTTTAAAGCATTAATCAATATGCTCCGTCCCGTTATGATCCTTGATATACTCCTAAATTTCATATCTGTCATTCTTCTCTTTCATCTACCTCCGGAGGATTTTATTTACTTTTACTTTTACCTTGGGGTTATAGTGTTGTTAATTCTCCCGTGTCTTTACGTTACAATACGTATTGATATACACGGTTTGTATATTATGTGTTGTTGTCGGGCTTTATATCTTTCCTTATTTTTCGAAGTCCCTGCTTCTGTCTTTATATAATTATTGATATCTACAGTTAATGATCTTTTCTGTTTGCTGCGATTTATACCCGTTTTCTATTTTGGAGCTTCATGCTTTTGTCTTCTTTTCGCAAGTAATGGTCCAGAATTCGTAGGTATGGAGTTTCAAATTATCATAATATACAAAGTAGAAAGGAACGGTAGTAGCACGATTTGATTTGTCAAATTACCAGAATATTCGGAAAAGACTGAATCATCAAGAAAATATTTTCTTGATATTTTTAGAGGTTAAATAGAATACTAGAGTCGTGTTCTATGGCACATGATGACGGTATGGTCTGTGAATCGCATTAGAAACTCAGCATGACTTACTGTAATATAATCACGTTGATTAAGTGTCATTATATTATACTAACTCATGCTTCAGTTCCCAACACTACTTCAAAAACATTCATACTTTAAACTCAAAGGTTTCAAAATTTAGAAACTAAAACAGTTTCCTTTACGATGTGATACAGATAACGCGAGGAGATAAATGTTTTCAGATAAGAATAGTTATGAAAATATCTTCTGAAATATGGAGGATATTTATAATGAAAGATATGATGATATCTTAAAATATCTAAGATCAGAGGATGATGAAGAATATTGTCCGTAAGAGTTTTAAAGTAAGGAGTAAAGTATTCGTTAATGACTTCAGCAGATACTGAATCATTTGGATTCTTTGAAGGCAGGTTTAGTCTTTGTGATTTGTCCACAGCCTCCTTCATACTTTGCTCAATCCGTTTTCCAGTTCTAAACCTTCTCTTTTTCTGAGCTTTGCCAACACACTATTCTTTATCATCAAACTTTTTACTGTTAAGGTCGTTTATAGTTTTTGCTGCTTCATCAGCATTTTGAGAACTATTCCGCAGTTTGGGGTGTTTTTCAGAAACTTCACATTCGAAGTATGTAAGTCCGTTATATGTACACATATAACTGTTGGCGTAGACATGCTGTGAGATTTCAAAATACTGATTGCTAATTCCTGATGATTCGTATGGCAATTCTTGTTACAAGATGCAGATGAATAAATGATGGAGTTTTGATAAATATAATGATTTTTCGAAAAAATCCTAGATCATTACAGTTGCTGATAAGTTTATTGATAATGCGGTGGAATATAACGGTTCTCCGGTAACGATGGCGAAAGGGCAACGTATATATCGAGGTTGTAATAAGACTGTTTCGGCTGAAATGTCGAAGTTGTCTTGCTGGAGCTATGACAAAACTGTCTATTTTGAAAAGAGATCGAAAAGTTATTTTATCTAATAAATGCCCAAGGATCTAACACAGTTACGTGTTAAACTTATGACTTTGGTTTCGAGGGATTTTCAGGTACATAATTGTGGGTAACATGCGGTTGGATCATCATCTCGATTGTTCATTGTTTGAAGTGTCTTCGGGAATTTCGAGAGGTTTGAACACGGATTATAATCGTTAATATACATACGATGTTCTAGCACAGTTTTGAAGTCAAAGTATAGCTTTGAAAGATGTAGAAATCTAAGAATGATGATACTGATTATATCTCAAATCGAATTATGAAATTTGATTTATCAATAATTGGAGTTGAATGAATATGGTTGTTTTGATTTTTATAAAAGAATGTATATTGTTGTGAAAGTAGGGAGTATAGTTGATGATTGTTAAATCATATTCGAAAAATGCAACATATTAATTGTGAATTTATATATCTCTCGGGTATTACCTACCCGTTAAAAAAAATTCACAAGTAATAATTTATACAAATGAATTTTATTACAGTCTTTATGAAAACATATGTATATTTTCTTCATATGTAATACAGATTTAATGAGTTAATATTAAATTAAACTCATTTGATTTTTTTGGCTGGAATTAGAAATGAATAATTTCTAAAACTTTAGAAATTACGTAATCTTCGTAGATTATTTCTTCAACGTAAATGAAATTATGAATCAATACTTCATTATTCATTTTTATTGATATTTACTCGGTGAATGATGTTGGTGCTCGTGGAATTCTTGTGAACTTCACAAGATATGAGTGATGTTTTCTAGAAAGTTTCGAGTACGGTAAAAATGAAAGTGTAATATCAAACATGTATTTGAATAGTACACTTGGTTTATTATGAATTTGGAATTTATTGAAATTGAGACATAGAGTGTAGTTAATGATGGTTAAGTTGCTGACGAAAGATGTACATCATAGCATATTAGTAATATGAATTAAATGAGTAGTTAAGATTCACATATAATAGCTTAGTACAGGAAGATTTATTATGGTTTAAAAATTTATATATATAAGACATACATATAAATCCTTCAGTGGAATTGAGTTAATACTTCATATCTCGTTGATATGACATACTTGTTGTTGATTTGTAATGATATCCACAGTGATTCTTGAACTGGCAGAGCTTGTACTGTTATAGGTGCTGCTAGTGCTGAGGATGCTGACGGTACTGTTGATGATGTTGGTAAAACAAGTCTAGTTTGTAAATCACGCACCATTCTTGTCAGGGTTTCTACTCTTCCTCCTATCATTTTGGTTTACTCATCTGATTTATGGTTAGGGTTAGAATAGACAATCTCTAAGACTTTGGATATTACATAATCACCGTAGAATGTTTCTCCCATGAAGTTATAGATTAATACTTCATCGGTTATTGTTGTTGATACTCCTTGGTATCTATAGGGCGTATGATGTCGATGCTCGTGGAACAGATTATGATGTTGAGGTGTGGGATGTGGATGTTGTTGATGGTGGTAATGGTACTGTTGGTGTTGTTGATGGTGTTTGTAACCTTTGCACCATATTCTCCAAAGCCACAACCCGAGCGCGAAGCTCGTTGACTTCTTCTATTACACCGGGGTGATTGTCGGTTCGGACGAGCGGATAAATAAAATCTAGAATTTGATGTAGTAAATAATCGTGACGAGATACTCTGGAAATGAGAGAGAAAATGGTGTTTCGGACAGGTTCGCCTGTAAGTGCTTCAGGTTCTTCGCCAAGAGGACAATGTGGTGGATGGAAGGGATCACCTTCTTCTTGTCTCCAATGATTGAGGAGGCTACGAACCCATCCCCAATTCATCCAGAATAGATGATGGCTGATTGGTTGGTCCATTCCGGTCACACTGCTTTTGGAGCTTGAGTGGGATTCCATTTCGGAATCTGAGGGACTTGAACTAATGACGAATTCCATTTCGTACGATTGAATAAGGATTTTTCGATATGAAATGATTTTCGGCTATCCGATGGTATTCTAATTACGTAGAATATCCATAGATATAGAACAAAAGATTTCGTAGATTACGGAGGAATTTGTGGGATATGTCAGGCAAAGCTTACAGTAACAGATACGCTAAGATATGAATTAGTAGATACGCTAAGATATGAATTTTGTCTATACACTATTCATGCAATCAATGCAATAAGATGTGTCTAGACTAAGAATGATAAGCACGTAATTTTTCGACGAAAATGATAAGCAAAACTTTTGACATGCAGACACAGTTGAAGTCCAGACTCACTAATGCATTCTAACGACTTATCAGTTAGACACACTAATGCAGACCTGGTTCGCTAAGACCACCGCTCTGATACCACATGTAAAGACCCGTCCTAATCCATAAGAACGAATACAATAACATATGATAACATTACGAGGTATTTGACCTCTATATGTTACATTTTACAAACATTGCATTCGTTTTAAAAGACAAACTTTCATTACATCAAAAGTTGACAAGCATGCATACTCTTTCATAATATATCTAAACTATAAATGACTTAATAGTAATCTTGTTGAACTCAATGACTCGAATGCAACGTCTTTTGAAATATGTCATGAATGACTCCAAGTAATATCTCTAAATGAGCAAATGCACAGTGGAAGATTTCTTTTAAACCTGAGAATAAACATCTTTCAAGTGTCAACCAAAAGGTTGATGAGTTCATTAATTTATCATAAACATTCATTTCCATCATTTTAATAGACCATAACATTTCATATACTTAATTGTACACGTAACCCTAGTACAAAATAACACGCGTAACCCGCGAATTAAAAATCATTCATATGGTGAATGCTTGATAACCGACTTAACTTTAATGCATAGAATATCCCCAAACAGAACCTCTCGTCTGTATAATAATAATAATCTCGAAGTACTAAAGCATCCGTACCCCGGATGGGACTTGTAGAGGTCCATAGATCTATCTTTAGGATTCGCGTCAATTAGGGGCCATACCCATTTCCTAATTAGGCGGTTACCAAGCTAAAAATGGGTGATATTCAATATTCATAATGCAGCCATAGAATGTAGTTTTTGATCACTTGTGTCTATTTCGTAAAACATTAGTAAAATCAGCGCATGCATTCTCAGTCCCAAAAATATATATAAAAAGGGAGTAATGAAACTCACAATCCAATATTTTGTAGTAAAAATATTCATACGACGATACTGAACAATGCAGGGTTGACCTCGGATTCACGAACCTATATCATTTATATATATATTAACACATATATTTGTAATCGAACAAAATTATATATTATTATTAATGATATAATTGTTATATTTACTAATTTATAGATTTCATTAATAACTTAATTAAATATATTTATTTTATATACTTTTTATAAATACTTAGCATTTATTATTATTAATATAATTATGTTATATATGTTAAATATATTTTTATATAACTAAAAATCATTTGATAAGATAATATCAATAATAATAATAAATAAAAAGTTGTATTATTTATAAAAATAATAATAGTAATAAAACTTAATAATAATAATAATAATTATAGTAATAATAACCGTGAAAATAATAATGTTATTAGTAATGATGTTCAAAATGATAATAATAATGATAATAATAGTAATGTTAATACTTTTGATAATACTAGTAATAATATATGATAATAATAATATTAATAATCTTTGTAATAATAATAATATTAATAATGATACTATTAATAATAATAACATGGTAAATTTAATAAAAAGGATACTTTTCATAATATTACTAATAATAATAAAATGATAATTTTAACAATAATAATAATGATAATACTAATTATATTACTAATGATAATAGAAATTATACCCTCCAAATCATCATCGTCATTGGACATTACGACTTTGTCACCATTTCGTTTTCATAATCAAAACTATCATCAACATCGTTCTAACTCGCATCATTATAGTCATTCTATCATCACCATGGTCATATCATCATTAATGTTTTCGTCTCCTCACCATCCTCGTAACATTCGATAATTATCATCATGACTATGACATAATCATAATCTGTATCACTTAACATATTATGATCATTATTTATCATCAACCATAATCATAATCATCGGCATGGTCATAACATCATCACTAACATCATACATCATCGATCGTGAATCATAATTATATCATTAACAATATCAATATCCTCATCATCAATTAATCTAAATCATAGTTTTTCTAAAGTTCAATGGACCGTAGCAGCCCAAAGAACAAACTGAATTCTCGGCCCAACAATACTTAAAGTCCAAAACTAACTTAAACCTAGCAGCCCACTACATGAATTTTCAGTGACCCAATTTCCCCAACAGAAAAATACGGCCCAACAGCATTCCACAAATCCAACAGGAAGTCTAAAATATTACGACTCACAAGTTGCATCGTTTGTTTTAGAATACAGCGATTATCAGTGAGGTATTTAGAATCCAAAGAATAAGTCCTTATCGTGACCCCCACCCCTCTTCTTTTATTCGTAAAGCAATCCAATCAATCAAATTACTTTACTTTAATCAAGTTGCTTTGCGTTGACCAACAGAAAGCAGTAGCAATTAAAGGGGTTCGATCATGATGAGTTTTAACACAGAAGCTGGACTGGTCACTGTAGTAGTGATAGGGTATCACGATGGAAACAGAAATATATATATATATATATATATATATATATATATATATATATATATATATATATATATATATATATATATATATATATATATATATATATATATATATGCAGGTGGGTTTAATGACGGAATCGATGGTGGTGTGGGTGGTTTACGACAGAATAATCAGCATGTATAGTAGGTGCGGTTTAATAAGGTGATTAAATGGATAGAGATTGATTGAAACAGAAATCATATACCTCAGGTGTGTAACTAATTTGGTGGATGGTGGTTCATGGGGTGGAGTTTTCATCGAACAGAAGTTGTAGTAGAAAACTAGCAGCAATCAATCATGTGGTCTTCGCATGGTGCGTGTTTGGGTGGTTTCCTGAAAGAACAGTGGCAGTTTAATCGGACTGTGGTGTCATGGTTTGAAGGTGGTCGATGGGTTTTGATCAGAAAATAGTTCATGCTTTTGCAGTTACAATTTACAACAATGGTTGTTGGTTTAGTGATCTTAAACAAAAGTGATAGTATTTTGGTTTTGAAAGACAACAATGAACAGAAGTGGTTGTTATTGATCGAATAGTCGAGCAACGATACAACAACAGTAGAAGGTGGTTGTTATGAGTTTCACTAACAATCAAAGATGGTGATGATAGATGTGTAGTGACCCGAACTTTTCCATGTTTATATATATTAATTGAGATTGATATTTACATGATTAAATGTTTCCAACATGTTAAGCAATCAAACTTGTTAAGACTTGATTAATTGAAATATGTTTCATATAGACAATTGACCACCCAAGTTGACCGGCGATTCACGAACGTTAAAACTTGTAAAAACGACATGACGATATATATATGGATATACATATGGTTAACATGAGATTATGATAAGTAAGTATCTCCATAAGTATATTAACAATGAGTTATATACATATAAACAAGACTACTAACTTAAGGATTTCGAAACGAGACATATATGTAACGATTATCGTTGTAACGACATTTAAATGTATATATATCATATTAAGATATATTAATATATCATAATATCATGATAATATAATAATTTAACATCTCATTATATATAATAAACAATGGGTTAACAACATTAATTGAGATCGTTAACTTAAAGATTTCAAAACAACACTTACATGTAACGACTAACGATGACTTAACGACTCAGTTAAAATGTATATACATGTAGTGTTTTAATATGTATTTATACACTTTTGAAAGACTTCAATACACTTATAAAAATACTTCTACTTAACAAAAATGCTTACAATTACATCCTCGTTCAGTTTCATCAACAATTCTACTCGTATGCACCCGTATTCGTACTCGTACAATACACAGCTTTTAGATGTATGTACTATTGGTATATACACTCTAATTATCAGCTCTTAGCAGCCCATGTGAGTCACCTAACACATGTGGGAACCATCATTTGGCAACTAGCATGAAATATCTCATAAAATTACAAAAATATGAGTAATCATTCATGACTTATTTACATGAAAACAAAATTACATATCCTTTATATCTAATCCATACACCAACGACCAAAAACACCTACAAACACTTTCATTCTTCAATTTTCTTCATCTAATTGATCTCTCTCAAGTTCTATCTTCAAGTTCTAAGTGTTCTTCATAAATTCTACAAGTTCTAGTTACATAAAATCAAGAATACTTTCAAGTTTGCTAGCTCACTTCCAATCTTGTAAGGTGATCATCCAACCTCAAGAAATCTTTGTTTCTTACAGTAGGTTATCATTCTAATACAAGGTAATAATCATATTCAAACTTTGGTTCAATTTCTATAACTATAACAATCTTATTTCAAGTGATGATCTTACTTGAACTTGTTTTCGTGTCATGATTCTGCTTCAAGAACTTCGAGCCATTCAAGGATCCGTTAAAGCTAGATCCATTTTTCTCTTTTCCAGTAGGTTTATCCAAGGAACTTAAGGTAGTAATGATGTTCATAACATCATTCGATTCATACATATAAAGCTATCTTATTCGAAGGTTTAAACTTGTAATCACTAGAACATAGTTTAGTTAATTCTAAACTTGTTCGCAAACAAAAGTTAATCCTTCTAACTTGACTTTTAAAATCAACTAAACACATGTTCTATATCTATATGATATGCTAACTTAATGATTTAAAACCTGGAAACACAAAAAACACCGTAAAACCGGATTTACGCCGTCGTAGTAACACCGCGGGCTGTTTTGGGTTAGTTAATTAAAAACTATGATAAACTTTGATTTAAAAGTTGTTATTCTGAGAAAATGATTTTTATTATGAACATGAAACTATATCCAAAAATTATGGTTAAACTCAAAGTGGAAGTATGTTTTCTAAAGTGGTCATCTAGACGTCGTTCTTTCGACTGAAATGACTACCTTTACAAAAACGACTTGTAACTTATTTTTACTACTATAAACATATACTTTTTATGTTTAGATTCATAAAATAGAGTTCAATATGAAACCATAGCAATTTGATTCACTCAAAACGGATTTAAAATGAAGAAGTTATGGGTAAAACAAGATTGGATAATTTTTCTCATTTTAGCTACGTGAAAATTGGTAACAAATCTATTCCAACCATAACTTAATCAACTTGTATTGTATATTATGTAATCTTGAGATACCATAGACACGTATACAATATTTCGACCTATCATGTCGACACATCTATATATATTTCAGAACAACCATAGACACTCTATATGTGAATGTTGGAGTTAGCTATACAGGGTTGAGGTTGATTCTAAAATATATATAGTTTGAGTTGTGATCAATACTGAGATACGTATACACTGGGTCGTGGATTGATTCAAGATAATATTTATCGATTTATTTCTGTACATCTAACTGTGGACAACTAGTTGTAGGTTACTAACGAGGACAGCTGACTTAATAAACTTAAAACATCAAAATATATTAAAAGTGTTGTAAATATATTTTGAACATACTTTGATATATATGTATATATTGTTATAGGTTCGTGAATCAACCAGTGGCCAAGTCTTACTTCCCGACGAAGTAAAAATCTGTGAAAGTGAGTTATAGTCCCACTTTTAAAATCTAATATTTTTGGGATGAGAATACATGCAGGTTTTATAAATGATTTACAAAATAGACACAATTACGTGAAACTACATTCTATGGTTGAATTATCAAAATCGAATATGCCCCTTTTTATTAAGTCTGGTAATCTAAGAATTAGGGAACAGACACCCTAATTGACGCGAATCCTAAAGATAGATCTATTGGGCCTAACAAGCCCCATCCAAAGTACCGGATGCTTTAGTACTTCGAAATTTATATCATATCCGAAGGGTGTCCCGGAATGATGGGGATATTCTTATATATGCATCTTGTTAATGTCGGTTACCAGGTGTTCACCATATGAATGATTTTTATCTCTATGTATGGGATGTGTATTGAAATATGAAATCTTGTGGTCTATTGTTACGATTTGATATATATAGGTTAAACCTATAACTCACCAACATTTTTGTTGACGTTTAAAGCATGTTTATTCTCAGGTGAATACTAAGAGCTTCCGCTATCGCATACTTAAATAAGGACGAGATTTGGAGTCCATGCTTGTATGATATTGTGTAAAAACTGCATTCAAGAAACTTATTTTGTTGTAACATATTTGTATTGTAAACCATTATGTAATGGTCGTGTGTAAACAGGATATTTTAGATTATCATTATTTGATAATCTACGTAAAGCTTTTTAAACCTTTATTGATGAAATAAAGGTTATGGTTTGTTTTAAAATGAATGCAGTCTTTGAAAAACGTCTCATATAGAGGTCAAAACCTCGCAACGAAATCAATTAATATGGAACGTTTTTAATCAATAAGAACGGGACATTTCAGTTGGTATCCGAGCGTTGGTCTTAGAGAACCAGAATTTTGCATTAGTGTGTCTTATCGAGTTTGTTAGGATGCATTAGTGAGTCTGGACTTCGACCGTGTTTACTTGAAAATGATTGCTTAACAAATTTTTTTAGAAACTATATATTTTTAACAAGTGAATATTATATGATATATTAATCTCTTAACGCGTTTGATATTATGTGATAGTTGTCTACCTCTAGAACAAGTCCCATTGACTCACCTAATAATAATGAAGAGTCAAATATAAATTGGAATGATTCGTGGACTGATTCACAAGTTCCCGAAGAGGAACCGGAAGAAGAGTCGGAACCGGAAGAAGAATCGGAACCGGAAGAAGAATCGGAACCGGATAAAGAAATAGAACCGGTGGGGGAAATAATAAAACGGTTAAGTAAAAGAAAATCCTCAACCAACCGGCCAAGGTTAATTATGGTCAATGGTGTTTCCGCTAAGGAAGCAAAATATTGGGAGGATTACCAATTCTCCGATGAATCGGATTCCGACGAGAATTCCGATAATGTTATAGAAATTACCCCAACTGAATTTAAAAAGGCAAAAGAAAATAATAAGGGAAAGGGCATAAAAATAGAGAAATCTAATTCCAACCCCGATGAACTTTATATGTATCGTCAACCCCCGAAGTCCTTAAGTTGTAACAATGACCCGGGAACCTCTAAACCACCAGGTTTTTCTAAACCAATGTGGATAACGACGGCTCGTATTAGGGGAACATCATATATCCCTAGAAACTTGGCAAAACGAACCAAAACCGAAGAAGAAGAAACAAGCAAGTCGGAATAAGATAGTTGTATTCGTGTGGTGTAATATAAGTAATATAGTGTGCTTATGCTTTATGATATATGTAAAAATTGCTTGTATTAATAAGTTATTTTTTTATGAATCTAACTCTTGTCTATTTTACAGTATAAAAACACAAAATGGATAGACAACCCAATATTTTAAGAGACCTACCCGGAGACATGATTGATGAAATCTTGTCTAGAGTCGGTCAGAATTCTTCGGCACAACTATTTAAGGCGAGATCAGTTTGTAAGACATTCGAAGAACGTTCCAAGAATGCCTTGGTTTATAAAAGGCTTTCGTTCGAAAGATGGGGGATATCACATTGGGAAATCCATAAGTTACGATGTGTTTACTTTGACGCATATATTGCGGGGAACCCAAATGCTATTTTACGCAATGGGTTAAGAAATTATTTTGACTCAATATATCTGAATATTGGACTTCGTGATTTAGAAAAAGCGGCTAACATGCAACATAAAGAAGCATGTTATGCTTACGGATTAGTAATGTTCGCTTCTCACCAAAGTGAGAACAAGAACATCGGGCTACAACTATTAAACAAAACGTTCCCACAAGTGACGGAGTCAGTAATTGGGGTAAGAAATGAGGTTTTTAGATTGTTACGGGACTGTTGGACATTACGTAACCCTCGTCCCTTTGATGACGTTACAACACGCTGTCTTATCAACGGCCATAACGGTTATGTTCCACAAGACCAAGGATGGGAAGTAATCCTAGTAAAACCAGAATGCATGACTTGTTTCTGGACGTATGAATTACGTGTCTTTATTGCCTTTGCTGAACGACTTGTGTACTAGCTAGAATTATCTTCACAACCATCTTGTATCAAATTTATTGTGTGATATATTTCATGCTATATGTAAAATAAGCGGTATTGTAAGTTTGTAAAATATTGTGTAAAAGTTTGAACGCGAAATATTATTATAATCAGTTTTTCATATAGAATTGTAGTAGTTGAATTGTATATTAGCTACTAAGTATGAACTTAACGGGTAGGTACTACCCGAATTTAAACTTATAAAACGCTAATATGAAGAAAAAGCTTTTATAAATGAGTTCATATTATGCTACGAAATACTATTAACTACTCTTAATATTCTGTATGATTAACTTGTTCCATTTGACTATTTTGAAGGAAATGGCACCGACTACTCGACACACCGTGAATATGAATGAAGAGGAATTTCGTACTTTTCTAGCTTCAAACATAGCCGCAGTACAGGCTGCGCTACATACCAACAATAACCTTGGATCTAGCAGTACAGGAAATCGTGTAGGATGCACCTACAAAGAATTCACTGCCTGCAAACCTTTGGAATTTGATGGAACCGAAGGACCGATCGGATTGAAACGGTGGACCGAGAAGGTCGAATCGGTGTTTGCCATAAGTAAGTGTACTGAAGAGGACAAAGTAAAGTACGCTACACATACCTTCACAGGTTCTGCGTTAACATGGTGGAATACCTATCTAGAGCAAGTGGGACAAGACGATGCATACGCACTACCGTGGTCAGCATTCAAGCACTTGATGAACGAGAAGTACCGTCCCAGAACCGAGGTCAATAAGCTCAAGACAGAACTTAGAGGGTTACGAACCCAAGGATTTGATATTACCATGTACGAAAGACGATTCACAGAATTGTGCCTATTGTGTCCGGGAGCATTCGAAGATGAGGAAGAGAAGATCGACGAGTTTGTGAAAGGATTACCGGAAAGAATCCAAGAAGATATAAGTTCACACGAGCCCGCCTCCATACAACAGGCATGTAGAATGGCTCACAAACTAGTGAACCAGATTGAAGAAAGAATTAAAGAACAGACTGCTGAAGAGGCCAATGTGAAGCAAGTCAAAAGAAAGTGGGAGGAAAACGGTGATAAGAATCACCAATACAACAACAACAACAGCAATTACAACAATAATCGCAACAATTATCCCAACAATCGCAACATCAATCGCAACTACAACAAACGGCCCAACAACAACAACAACAACAACAACAGCAACTACAACAATCATCCCAACAACAATAATATCGCAACAACAACAACAATCAGAAGCAGCTATGCCAAAGGTGTGAAAAGTATCACTCGGGGTTCTGCACCAAATTTTGCAACAAGTGTAAAAGAAATGGTCATAGCGCGGCGAAGTGTGAGGTCTACGGACCAGCGTTTAATAGAACGAAAGGAACAAATGGTGTCGGAACGAGTAATGGCGGAGCAAGTAGTGTCGGAGCAAGTTATGCCAATGTAGTTTGTTATAAATGTGGAAAACCGGGCCACATTATTAGAAATTGCCCGAACCAGGAGAACATGAATGGACAAGGCCGCGGAAGAGTTTTCAATATTAATGCGGCAGAGGCACAGGAAGACCCGGAGCTTGTTACGGGTACGTTTCTTATTGACAATAAATCTGCTTACGTTTTATTTGATTCGGGTGCGGATAGAAGCTATATGAGTAGAGATTTTTGTGCTAAATTAAGTTGTCCATTGACGCCTTTGGATAGTAAATTTTTACTCGAATTAGCAAATGGTAAATTAATTTCAGCAGATAATATATGTCGGAATCGAGAAATTAAACTGGTTAGCGAAACATTTAAGATTGACTTGATACCAGTAGAGTTAGGGAGTTTTGATGTGATAATCGGTATGGACTGGTTGAAAGAAGTGAAAGCAGAGATCGTTTGTTACAAAAATGCAATTCGCATTATACGAGAAAAAGGAAAACCCTTAATGGTGTACGGAGAAAAGGGCAACACGAAGCTACATCTTATTAGTAATTTGAAGGCACAAAAACTAATAAGAAAAGGTTGCTATGCTGTTCTAGCACACGTCGAGAAAGTACAAACTGAAGAAAAGAGCATCAATGATGTTCCAATTGCAAAAGAAATTCCCGATGTATTTCTGAAATAATTACCGGGATTACCCCCACATCGATCCGTTGAATTTCAAATAGATCTTGTACCAGGAGTTGCACCAATAGCTCGTGCTCCTTACAGACTCGCACCCAGCGAGATGAAAGAACTGCAAAGCCAATTACAAGAACTTTTAGAGCGTGGTTTCATTCGACCAAGCACATCACCGTGGGGAGCTCCTGTTTTGTTTGTCAAGAAGAAAGATGGTACATTCAGGTTGTGTATCGACTACCGAGAGTTGAACAAACTTACCATCAAGAACCGCTACCCACTACCGAGAATCGACGACTTATTTGATCAACTACAAGGCTCGTCTGTTTATTCAAAGATTGACTTACGTTCCGGGTATCATCAAATGCTGGTGAAAGAAGATAATATTCCAAAGACTGCTTTCAGAACACGTTACGGTCATTACGAGTTTATGGTCATGCCGTTTGGTTTAACTAATGCACCAGCTGTGTTCATGGACCTTATGAACCGAGTGTGTGGACCATACCTTGACAAGTTTGTCATTGTTTTCATTGATGACATACTTATTTACTCAAAGAATGACCAAGAACACGGTGAACATTTGAGAAAGGTGTTAGAAGTATTGAGGAAGGAAGAATTGTACGCTAAGTTTTCAAAGTGTGCATTTTGGTTGGAAGAAGTTCAATTCCTCGGTCACATAGTGAACAAAGAAGGTATTAAGGTGGATCCGGCAAAGATAGAAACTGTTGAAAAGTGGGAAACCCCGAAAACTCCGAAACACATACGCCAGTTTTTAGGACTAGCTGGTTACTACAGAAGGTTCATCCAAGACTTTTCCAGAATAGCAAAACCCTTGACTGCATTAACGCATAAAGGGAAGAAATTTGAATGGAATGATGAACAAGAGAAAGCGTTTCAGTTATTGAAGAAAAAGCTAACTACGGCACCTATATTGTCATTGCCTGAAGGGAATGATGATTTTGTGATTTATTGTGACGCATCAAAGCAAGGTCTCGGTTGTGTATTAATGCAACGAACGAAGGTGATTGCTTATGCGTCTAGACAATTAAAGATTCACGAACAAAATTATACGACGCATGATTTGGAATTAGGCGCGGTTGTTTTTGCATTAAAGACTTGGAGGCACTACTTATATGGGGTCAAAAGTATTATATATACCGACCACAAAAGTCTTCAACACATATTTAATCAGAAACAACTGAATATGAGGCAGCGTAGGTGGATTGAATTGTTGAATGATTACGACTTTGAGATTCGTTACCACCCGGGGAAGGCAAATGTGGTAGCCGATGCCTTGAGCAGGAAGGACAGAGAACCCATTCGAGTAAAATCTATGAATATAATGATTCATAATAACCTTACTACTCAAATAAAGGAGGCGCAACAAGGAGTTTTAATAGAGGGAAATTTAAAGGATGAAATACCCAAAGGATCGGAGAAGCATCTTAATATTCAGAAAGACGGAACCCGGTATAGGGCTGAAAGGATTTGGGTACCAAAATTTGGAGATATGAGAGAAATGGTACTTAGAGAAGCTCATAAAACCAGATACTCAATACATCCTGGAATGGGGAAGATGTACAAGGATCTCAAGAAACATTTTTGGTGGTCGGGTATGAAAGCCGATGTTGCTAAATATGTAGGAGAATGTTTGACGTGTTCTAAGGTCAAAGCTGAGCATAAGAAACCATCAGGTCTACTTCAACAACCCGAAATCCCAGAATGGAAATGGGAAAACATTACCATGGATTTCATCACTAAATTGCCAAGGACTGCAAGTGGTTTTGATACTATTTGGGTAATAGTTGATCGTATCACCAAATCAGCACACTTCCTGCCAATAAGAGAAGATGACAAGATGGAGAAGTTAGCACGACTGTATTTGAAGGAAGTCATCTCCAGACATGGAATACCAATCTCTATTATCTCTGATAGGGATGGCAGATTTATTTCAAGATTCTGGCAGACATTACAGCATGCATTAGGAACTCGTCTAAACATGAGTACTGCCTATCATCCACAAACTGATGGGCAGAGCGAAAGGACGATACAAACGCTTGAAGACATGCTACGAGCATGTGTTATTGATTTCGGAAACAGTTGGGATCGACATATACCGTTAGCAGAATTTTCCTACAACAACAGCTACCATTCAAGCATTGAGATGGCGCCGTTTGAAGCACTTTATGGTAGAAAGTGCAGGTCTCCGATTTGTTGGAGTGAAGTGGGGGATAGACAGATTACGGGTCCGGAGATTATACAAGAAACTACCGAGAAGATCATCCAAATTCAACAACGGTTGAAAACCGCCCAAAGTCGACAAAAGAGCTACGCTGACATTAAAAGAAAAGATATAGAATTTGAAATTAGAGAGATGGTCATGCTTAAAGTTGCACCTTGGAAAGGCGTTGTTCGATTTGGTAAACGAGGGAAATTAAATCCAAGGTATATTAGACCATTCAAGATTATTGATCGTGTCGGACCAGTAGCTTACCGACTTGAGTTACCTCAACAACTCGCGGCTGTACATAACACTTTCCACGTCTCGAATTTGAAGAAATGTTTTGCTAAAGAAGATCTCACTATTCCGTTAGATGAAATCCGAATCAACGAAAAACTTCAATTCATCGAAGAACCCGTCGAAATAATGGATCGTGAGGTTAAAAGACTTAAGCAAAACAAGATACCAATTGTTAAGGTTCGATGGAATGCTCGTAGAGGACCCGAGTTCACCTGGGAGTGTGAAGATCAGATGAAGAAGAAATACCCGCATCTATTTCCAGAAGATTCGTCAACACCTTCAACAGCTTAAAATTTCGGGACGAAATTTATTTAACGGGTAGGTACTGTAGTGACCCGAACTTTTCCATGTTTATATATATTAATTGAGATTGATATTTACATGATTAAATGTTTCCAACATGTTAAGCAATCAAACTTGTTAAGACTTGATTAATTGAAATATGTTTCATATAGACAATTGACCACCCAAGTTGACCGGCGATTCACGAACGTTAAAACTTGTAAAAATGACATGACGATATATATATGGATATACATATGGTTAACATGAGATTATGATAAGTAAGTATCTCCATAAGTATATTAACAATGAGTTATATACATATAAACAAGACTACTAACTTAAGGATTTCGAAACGAGACATATATGTAACGATTATCGTTGTAACGACATTTAAATGTATATATATCATATTAAGATATATTAATATATCATAATATCATGATAATATAATAATTTAACATCTCATTAGATATAATAAACAATGGGTTAACAACATTAATTGAGATCGTTAACTTAAAGATTTCAAAACAACACTTACATGTAACGACTAACGATGACTTAACGACTCAGTTAAAATGTATATACATGTAGTGTTTTAATATGTATTTATACACTTTTGAAAGACTTCAATACACTTATCAAAATACTTCTACTTAACAAAAATGCTTACAATTACATCCTCGTTCAGTTTCATCAACAATTCTACTCGTATGCACCCGTATTCGTACTCGTACAATACACAGCTTTTAGATGTATGTACTATTGGTATATACACTCTAATGATCAGCTCTTAGCAGCCCATGTGAGTCACCTAACACATGTGGGAACCATCATTTGGCAACTAGCATTAAATATCTCATAAAATTACAAAAATATGAGTAATCATTCATGACTTATTTACATGAAAACAAAATTACATATCCTTTATATCTAATCCATACACCAACGACCAAAAACACCTACAAACACTTTCATTCTTCAATTTTCTTCATCTAATTGATCTCTCTCAAGTTCTATCTTCAAGTTCTAAGTGTTCTTCATAAATTCTACAAGTTCTAGTTACATAAAATCAAGAATACTTTCAAGTTTGCTAGCTCACTTCCAATCTTGTAAGGTGATCATCCAACCTCAAGAAATCTTTGTTTCTTACAGTAGGTTATCATTCTAATACAAGGTAATAATCATATTCAAACTTTGGTTCAATTTCTATAACTATAACAATCTTATTTCAAGTGATGATCTTACTTGAACTTGTTTTCGTGTCATGATTCTGCTTCAAGAACTTCAAGCCATTCAAGGATCCGTTGAAGCTAGATCCATTTTTATCTTTTCCAGTAGGTTTATCCAAGGAACTTAAGGTAGTAATGATGTTCATAACATCATTCGATTCATACATATAAAGCTATCTTATTCGAAGGTTTAAACTTGTAATCACTAGAACATAGTTTAGTTAATTCTAAACTTGTTCGCAAACAAAAGTTAATCCTTCTAAATTGACTTTTAAAATCAACTAAACAAATGTTCTATATCTATATGATATGCTAACTTAATGATTTAAAACCTGGAAACACAAAAAACACCGTAAAATCGGATTTACGCCGTCGTAGTAACACCGCGGGCTGTTTTGGGTTAGTTAATTAAAAACTATGATAAACTTTGATTTAAAAGTTGTTATTATGAGAAAATGATTTTTATTATGATGTAACGACCCAAACCAAACCACGATGATTCCCGTTAAATTTCACAACAAAAAAAAAATTTCTGGTGCAGTTCACTCGCGCGGCGCGCCAGGTGGGCGCGCGGCGCGCCAAATCACCTGGACAGCCCGCTGTCCCCGGAAGTCAATTTAACGAAAATGTTTGACTAGTTCCCGACACATTTAGCCAAAACGCTTTTAACCGTACATTAATATATGTAAAACTAGCACATAACTAAGGTTTGAGCGAGTTTTACAAAGTGGGGCCCACACGTGCCCAAATTACCCTTTAAGTATAAAAATACAATTTTAGACCATAAAACTCTTAATACAAAACAAAGCCGAGCATGGCGATTGGGGATACACTACCCAATCCTAATAAATCCAAAAGCAAGCCTTCTACGCAAACTATGCAAGTCCTCTAATCCTCGCGCTTACCCGAGCCACCATCCGCATGCAATCTATAAAAAGAGTCAACAACGAGAGGGTAAGCTAACGCTTAGTGAATGATAATATACTACATACATATATATGTATAAAATGAATACGCCACACAAACAAATACCGCATACCGTAGCATCCAAATATAAAGCAACTACACTAAGCATACCGTACAATCTCTAAGCATCAAGCTAAAGGTACAACAACAAATATGAGTCCACCAACGACAAAGTGAACATCTCCAAATGGCTACACCCGGAGGGTTAGCTACAACACAACAATACATTAATATATATAACAATATAAACGAACAAGGTTAACACCTTAACCCCATACCGAGAACCAAATACCACAATGAAGATTGGCCGAACTACACGAGTCTTAGTAATCCGAACCACACGAGATTACTATCTTCACAACATCGAGGTTGGCCGAACTACACGAGCCTTAGGAATCCGAAACCACACGAGATTACTACCTCAATAAGATGACCGAACTACACGAGTCACCATGAATCCGAACTACACGAGATTCATTTGATAAGATGACCGAAACCACACGCGTCATCGTGAATCCGAAACCACACGCGATTCACTTCTCCAACTCAAACCCACGGTCACGGGATTATAAAATCCACCACATCGGGGCCACAACATCCAAATCACAATCACGTGTGATAATGTACACACGAACGTGTACTTCGCCAAAGATGGTCAACCAAAACGCACAACCGTGCCAATTGGACTTATACAAAAGTCCATCAAGTCCACCTACATGTGAAGTGAGCTCTATAGTCGAGAATCACTTCACCCGACCCGCACCCATCCTACACATACATATGTACATAGGATAATATCACTCACCTTGAAGTCTTGAAGAATGCTTCCAAGTAATCCGCAACTTGCCAATGGAAAATACCTATTCCATTATCACAATTACAACAATACAATTAGGATGGATTTACAAACCAACCCAATTCAACACTTAGTGCAATTTCGACCCAATTGCACTTCCAAGCACAAACCGTGCCCGAACTAACCAAAAATCACTAACACAAGTGAGAATGGTCCTAATAAGCCAATTAAACCCGGACACAAGTGCCAAACACGTGTCATACCCATTTTGACCCTTAAACCCTAATTTTGACCCATAAAGGTCAAAATCTCGTCCTTTATAAGTTTTGACACCAAAACACATTTAACTCGGTTTAATATTCCAACTTAATCCATTTTAAGTTCATAAACCTCATTAAGTCACCAAATGGATCATAATCACCACCAAACCCTAATTTGACCCAAAGTCACAATTAGTCAACCAAATACCCTAAATGGGTTTCAACACATCCATAATCACTAACTTAAGTGATTAAACTCAAATTAAAGTTCTAAACATGGCCAATTAGTTCACCAAACCCAAAATCCACCAACAATTAACAACAAACCCGATTACTAGCTTCACTCAACCCATTTCATCACATAAAAGGGTTTTACAACTAATTAACTCAAAACCCTAACTTGAATATCAAATTAAATAATTGAAATTCGGAGTTTGAGCTTACCAATACTATCACCGTATAGCCGAGAACGAAAGGAACAACTTTAAAACCCGAGACTTTGAACGATTCGAGCTTCTTCCTCACCAAAACCTCCAATCTCTCTCTAAACTCTTACTCTCTCTCTAAAAATGGATGAAGATGATGAGTGGATGTGAATGGGATCCAAAACTGATCCAAACTAGCTCATAAGCCTCACAAATCCGGCCTCAAGTGAAATTACCCATTTGCCCTTCATTTAAACCAATTAAAAACAAGGGATTCTGTCAGCAGCAAACGGCGCGGCGCGCCGAATCCCCGCGCGGCGCGCGACATAACAGAAACAGATTCTTTTGCATTTTAAACTTTATATAAATAATCCGCGAAACCCAATCTCGAACGTCTTAATACACAAACAAGCAAGATAAATATTCGGGTCTTACAACTCTCCCCCACTTAAACTCGATCACGTCCTCGTGATCCTCATCACTTAACCAAGTGGACCTCACCCTACGGTCCTCGACATAAGTCCCAATCCGACTTTCCTAAGCAATTCCTTCCCAACGAATCGCCTTCCACAACTAAATCGTCACCCGCGATTTATTCAAATCACCATCCGAGCACTAAAACCATGCTCATTCCCTAACATCGGGAAAACTCAACCAATCTCGTACCGAGATATCAATCCCTCAGCGTACTGTTACCGAGTACCACGCTAAAAGTAACCAAGTCTCAACCTATGGTCGACAACCCAAAACGATGAAGACCGAACTAAACTAATCCTTACGGATAACACCAATCGATAACGTCCATTGTAGTGCGCAATACGACCAATACGCAACTACCGTAACATCGTAATCCAACGGTTAAAACCGATAACGCCCAAAACAATCATGGCAACGCTAGCACCCAAGGTGTACAAAATCGACTATTGTCACACCCGTAACAACACGTGAGCGAAACACGGCTATCGCATCACTAATCACACAACATGGTCCTCACGACCCCACCATCGGTGTATCAAACCACCGATAGATCAAAAAACACGGTCCTTACGACCCCACCATCGGTGTATCAAACAACCAATGGATCACACAACACACGAAGGCTGGCCGAAAACACACGCGCCTTAGTGAATCCGAACTACACGCGACTCACTACCTTCAACACAACAACAATCGGGAATGGCCGAACTACACGCGCCATAGTGAATCCGAACTACACGAGAGTCACTATCCCGGAGGAATGACCGAACTACACGAGTCAATTGTGAATCCGAACTACACGAGACTCACTCCTCAATACAATGACCGAAACCACACGAGTCATTTGTGAATCCGAAACCACACGCGATCCACTTCCACAATATGATGACCGAAACCACACGCGTCATCGTGAATCCGAAACCACACGCGATCCACTACTATGGCGAAGTCAGCGGACCCGAAGATCATGCTTCACCAAATCTCAACACCGGATAAAGTCAGCGGACCCGAAGATCATGCTTCACCGATCACGTACTCCCGTGATGAAGTCAGCGGACCCTAAAGATCATGCTCCATCACTCAACCGTACCATAATGAAGTCAGCGGACCCCGAAGGTCATGCTTCATAAATCATCAATACCACGATGAAGTCAGCGGACCCTAAAGATCATGCTTCATCGATCACATACGCACTTTCGGCCTCAAACAACGAGTAGTGCAACATCGCGCCCTGCTACACTATAGTGAATCCTAACGGATACCACTAACCATCCCCACAATCGAGCAAGAACCACCTATATCAAACATAGGTACCAAACAATGATTCCCCAAAAGAGAATCCGACACACACCTCCCTTAACCAAAGGATTTCACCTTGCTCACCAAACACTTCCATTATCTCTCAACGAGATTTACCACATTACCACTTCAGTGGTAATTCCAATCCAATATCATAAGTACAATTTAACCAAAATTGTACTCTACCACAAGTTGACCAAAACTAGGTCTCGACGAAATTTCCGGATCTACCAAAAACATCATCCGAAATATCACACTAAAACTTCCTCGTGCGGAAATGCGACTCCCCCTCTTGGAACCACGTTCCTATATCACACTCGTACAACCGTACAATGCTACCAAAGGTAGACTTTACCAACGATTGGGTACACACGACCCATCACTACACCTTGCTCCAACCTTGAGCATACGAAGGATTTCAAACAATCCTTAAACATTTCGAACGAAAAGTGTACCACGCATTACACAACTACACCCTCGCAATCATCCAATTACTATAGTTGTCAATTTCACCGAGTCACTCGTGTACTTAAGGGTTCCTCCCGGTACCCTAAGTACAATGTAACTACAACACAATCGGAGTCGACACCACGCTAGTAGGTATAAAAGAGGCACCTAATGTCGCGTCATAAAGACTCCATTACCAACACACATCGAGATTTTAAACACTCGATCTCAAAGGTTCCAATCACCCGACGAACCTCGTGGTTCATCAACTTCATCACACAAGCGAACACGCGCTTAACAATCGAACACCAAAACCATTTCCGTGGCTTGGTAGAAACATACCCCAAATACTAAGGAATGCTTGGTTGCACCAAGTCTTACGCCCTTCGCCCGACAATCAAACATCACCTTAGGGTACTTCCATTAAGAACGTCACCCATAGCATAACATGCACAACAAAGGCATACAACTCAAACTCAACCGGCATTTATAAATAATCAAAAGACCTATTTATTAAAATGAAACGTACCTTAACGTCTCCTCGCCGCACCCGTCCCCGCTAACTTGGGACATTCCGACTTACGATGTCCTTCCTTTTGGCAATTGAAGCACACCATACTACCACCCTTTGGTACCGAACATTCCCAAGACTTGTGACCCCTTACGCCACAATTGTAACATCTAGCCGCACTAGAATCCGATATACCCGTTCGCGTACCACCCGTGCTCACACTCGGACCCTTAGTCCTCTTACTCGGAGCACCATAAGAAACAACTCTTCTCTCACTTGAAGATTCACCCCTCTTCGATCGTGAATACGACTCGAAACCTCTAGCCAAGTCGAATAATTCCGAAAACGATTTCACTTGACCCCGACTAATCTTACTTTTCAAGTCATCATTCAAGGTCCGATAGAAATCCCCCATCAACAAACGATCATTCCCCAAATACTCCGGACAAAAACGAGCCTTTGCCATAAAGGTCGCCTTAAGAGTACTCAATTCCATAGATCCTTGTCGCAAATTTCGCAACTCATTACGCAATTCCCACAAATCAGCCGAAGTCCGGAACTCCTCAAAGAATTCCTCCTTAAACTCGTCCCACGATAAGGCCATAAACGTCTCGCCACCGACAAGATCAATCTTACCATCCAACCAATCCCTTGCCCTACCACGCAACAAACTCGTAGCGAGTCTCGTCTTCCTCTCGGGAGGGCAATCAATAGTACGAAAACACCCTTCGACATCCGAAATCCAAGTTGTGCTTACCAAAGGATCCGGTTTTCCGTCGTACATCGGGGGTTTAGTCCTCATGAAGCTTTTAAGATAACGCTCCATTTCACTACTACTTTGAAGTTCGGAATACTTCCTTTCCATTCTTTCTTCCAACGCACTCATTTGCTCCGCAACGGCGGCCGCAACCCTAGCGTTAAACTCCGCGTCGTTCGTTTCGATCCCACTTCCCGTCGCCATTCTAAGGAATGCAAAACGATTAGATCACGAACGTATAAGTAAACACGCACAACCCCGACCCATCTTGCTAAACACTCATCGTACATCACTTGTTAGACACGATTTGCACCCGTAATAAGGTTTGCAAGTTCTTATTACGCACACATGCCGCATCGACTCGTTAGTACAACGACCGTCTCGCTCGATGATATACACAAACACAACCAAAATTCTACGCGGTACAAACACACGCGAGAATTATTATCACAGCACAATAGCATATTAATAATATCCGCATTACTAATATAAATGTTAGTCAACCTATAAACAAGGCACTAACTAGACCCATTCCGACCCGTAATCCTACAAGTCCCGCAACAATTTAAGCACACACAAGTCTAAGTCTAGGCACCTATCTCGAGTCACCTAAATCCCTTAGACCATGCTCTGATACCACTTGTAACGACCCAAACCAAACCACGACGATTCCCGTTAAATTTCACAACAAAAAAAAAATTTCTGGTGCAGTTCACTCGCGCGGCGCGCCAGGTGGGCGCGCGGCGCGCCAAATCACCTGGACAGCCCGCTGTCCCCGGAAGTCAATTTAACGAAAATGTTTGACTAGTTCCCGACACATTTAGCCAAAACGCTTTTAACCGTACATTAATATATGTAAAACTAGCACATAACTAAGGTTTGAGCGAGTTTTACAAAGTGGGGCCCACACGTGCCCAAATTACCCTTTAAGTATAAAAATACAATTTTAGACCATAAAACTCTTAATACAAAACAAAGCCGAGCATGGCGATTGGGGATACACTACCCAATCCTAATAAATCCAAAAGCAAGCCTTCTACGCAAACTATGCAAGTCCTCTAATCCTCGCGCTTACCCGAGCCACCATCCGCATGCAATCTATAAAAAGAGTCAACAACGAGAGGGTAAGCTAACGCTTAGTGAATGATAATATACTACATACATATATATGTATAAAATGAATACGCCACACAAACAAATACCGCATACCGTAGCATCCAAATATAAAGCAACTACACTAAGCATACCGTACAATCTCTAAGCATCAAGCTAAAGGTACAACAACAAATATGAGTCCACCAACGACAAAGTGAACATCTCCAAATGGCTACACCCGGAGGGTTAGCTACAACACAACAATACATTAATATATATAACAATATAAACGAACAAGGTTAACACCTTAACCCCATACCGAGAACCAAATACCACAATGAAGATTGGCCGAACTACACGAGTCTTAGTAATCCGAACCACACGAGATTACTATCTTCACAACATCGAGGTTGGCCGAACTACACGAGCCTTAGGAATCCGAAACCACACGAGATTACTACCTCAATAAGATGACCGAACTACACGAGTCACCATGAATCCGAACTACACGAGATTCATTTGATAAGATGACCGAAACCACACGCGTCATCGTGAATCCGAAACCACACGCGATTCACTTCTCCAACTCAAACCCACGGTCACGGGATTATAAAATCCACCACATCGGGGCCACAACATCCAAATCACAATCACGTGTGATAATGTACACACGAACGTGTACTTCGCCAAAGATGGTCAACCAAAACGCACAACCGTGCCAATTGGACTTATACAAAAGTCCATCAAGTCCACCTACATGTGAAGTGAGCTCTATAGTCGAGAATCACTTCACCCGACCCGCACCCATCCTACACATACATATGTACATAGGATAATATCACTCACCTTGAAGTCTTGAAGAATGCTTCCAAGTAATCCGCAACTTGCCAATGGAAAATACCTATTCCATTATCACAATTACAACAATACAATTAGGATGGATTTACAAACCAACCCAATTCAACACTTAGTGCAATTTCGACCCAATTGCACTTCCAAGCACAAACCGTGCCCGAACTAACCAAAAATCACTAACACAAGTGAGAATGGTCCTAATAAGCCAATTAAACCCGGACACAAGTGCCAAACACGTGTCATACCCATTTTGACCCTTAAACCCTAATTTTGACCCATAAAGGTCAAAATCTCGTCCTTTATAAGTTTTGACACCAAAACACATTTAACTCGGTTTAATATTCCAACTTAATCCATTTTAAGTTCATAAACCTCATTAAGTCACCAAATGGATCATAATCACCACCAAACCCTAATTTGACCCAAAGTCACAATTAGTCAACCAAATACCCTAAATGGGTTTCAACACATCCATAATCACTAACTTAAGTGATTAAACTCAAATTAAAGTTCTAAACATGGCCAATTAGTTCACCAAACCCAAAATCCACCAACAATTAACAACAAACCCGATTACTAGCTTCACTCAACCCATTTCATCACATAAAAGGGTTTTACAACTAATTAACTCAAAACCCTAACTTGAATATCAAATTAAATAATTGAAATTCGGAGTTTGAGCTTACCAATACTATCACCGTATAGCCGAGAACGAAAGGAACAACTTTAAAACCCGAGACTTTGAACGATTCGAGCTTCTTCCTCACCAAAACCTCCAATCTCTCTCTAAACTCTTACTCTCTCTCTAAAAATGGATGAAGATGATGAGTGGATGTGAATGGGATCCAAAACTGATCCAAACTAGCTCATAAGCCTCACAAATCCGGCCTCAAGTGAAATTACCCATTTGCCCTTCATTTAAACCAATTAAAAACAAGGGATTCTGTCAGCAGCAAACGGCGCGGCGCGCCGAATCCCCGCGCGGCGCGCGACATAACAGAAACAGATTCTTTTGCATTTTAAACTTTATATAAATAATCCGCGAAACCCAATCTCGAACGTCTTAATACACAAACAAGCAAGATAAATATTCGGGTCTTACATATGAACATGAAACTATATCCAAAAATTATGGTTAAACTCAAAGTGAAAGTATGTTTTCTAAAATGGTCATCTAGACGTCGTTCTTTCGACTGAAATGACTACCTTTACAAAAATGACTTGTAACTTATTTTTCCTACTATAAACCTATACTTTTTCTGTTTAGATTCATAAAATAGAGTTCAATATGAAATCATAGCAATTTGATTCACTCAAAACGGATTTAAAATGAAGAAGTTATGGGTAAAACAAGATTGGATAATTTTTCTCATTTTAGCTACGTGAAAATTGGTAACAAATCTATTCCAACCATAACTTAATCAACTTGTATTGTATATTATGTAATCTTGAGATACCATAGACACGTATACAATGTTTCGACCTATCATGTCGACACATCTATATATATTTCGGAACAACCATAGACACTCTATATGTGAATGTTGGAGTTAGCTATACAGGGTTGAGGTTGATTCCAAAATATATATAGTTTGAGTTGTGATCAATACTGAGATACGTATACACTGGGTCGTGGATTGATTCAAGATAATATTTATCGATTTATTTCTGTACATCTAACTGTGGACAACTAGTTGTAGGTTACTAACGAGGACAGCTGACTTAATAAACTTAAAACATCAAAATATATTAAAAGTGTTGTAAATATATTTTGAACATACTTTGATATATATGTATATATTGTTATAGGTTCATGAATCAACCAGTGGCCAAGTCTTACTTCCCGACGAAGTAAAAATCTGTGAAAGTGAGTTATAGTCCCACTTTTAAAATCTAATATTTTTGGGATGAGAATACATGCAGGTTTTATAAATGATTTACAAAATAGACACAAGTACGTGAAACTACATTCTATGGTTGAATTATCGAAATCGAATATGCCCCTTTTTATTAAGTCTGGTAATCTAAGAATTAGGGAACAGACACCCTAATTGACGCGAATCCTAAAGATAGATCTATTGGGCCTAACAAGCCCCATCCAAAGTACTGGATGCTTTAGTACTTCGAAATTTATATCATATCCGAAGGGTGTCCCGGAATGATGGGGATATTCTTATATATGCATCTTGTTAATGTCGGTTAACAGGTGTTCACCATATGAATGATTTTTATCTCTATGTATGGGATGTGTATTGAATAATGAAATCTTGTGGTCTATTGTTACGATTTGATATATATAGGTTAAACCTATAACTCACCAACATTTTTGTTGACGTTTAAAGCATGTTTATTCTCAGGTGAATACTAAGAGCTTCCGCTGTCGCATACTTAAATAAGGACGAGATTTGGAGTCCATGCTTGTATGATATTGTGTAAAAACTGCATTCAAGAAACTTATTTTGTTGTAACATATTTGTATTGTAAACCATTATGTAATGGTCGTGTGTAAACAGGATATTTTAGATTATCATTATTTGATAATTTACGTAAAGCTTTTTAAACCTTTATTGATGAAATAAAGGTTATGGTTTGTTTTAAAATGAATGCAGTCTTTGAAAAACGTCTCATATAGAGGTCAAAACCTCGCAACGAAATCAATTAATATAGAACGTTTTTAATCAATAAGAACGGGACATTTCAAGATGGTTCCAAGGTGGCGGTTTAATTTGATCATAGAGATGAAAAAAAATTATGTTGGTGATAGTTGTCGGCAATTGAAGCAAGAGAGAGAGAGGTGAGAGAGAGTATGGTGACGGATAGTGTTGGTTACAGGGATGGTTCGGTGGTGTGGGATGTCAGAGGTGGCGGCTCTAGATGGTGCTCATGATGTCGGTGGAAGTGGCGGGTGAAGTAATTGAAGGAGGGAGACAAGTTGTTTCAATGATCAATATAATAATTCTTTTATATATATATATATATATATATATATATAATATAATATAATATGATAAATATCTTGTAAGAATTTGGAATCGTGCACGTGAATGAATGAAAATTAAAAAGACCTCAGTGAAGTGGACATGTAACAAGAAAGTAAACACTACATCACGGATTCAATTTAACCATTTAAAGTAATAATATAATATTAATAATAATTAGTAATAATAATAAATAATATATATATATATATATATATATATATATATATATATATATATATTACAAATCGTACAGAGAGATTGAAATGAATTTTTCAAACAGTAATGCAGCCTATATCTATCGACATGATTAATACGGAGTGGGAATTATTATATTGAATAGACACACTGATATAATAAGAACAATGTGGGAAAATTGATTGATTATAAACGATTCTATGTTACATTTTGATGAAGCATGAGATAAAGTCCAAAGGTTAAATGAACGTACGAAATCATTTTAAGGCAAAATGTCGATATTTATATTCTAAGTTATCTATATTCCACAACTTTACTTTAAATATTATGAAAGCTAATAATTTCTGTATCCAAAGTCATGAGAAAATATTGTAAAGTATGAATGGAAAATCTAATAGGAATTTCCACTAACTCTTGCCTGACATTTGTTAATTGACACTTTGTTCCTATCTGTAGATCACTTTACTATTTATTCTGAATATCGTTAAAAAGAAAGGTTTTCTAAATCAAAGTGGACCTCTCAACAGAGAATGGTAATCATTCAATGTATCTGATAAATCAATCATTTGATATTATCTTCTAATTTCATCGATAAACATATTGAAACAAATATGTTCATGTAAAGTATTATACGTTTAATACTTTGTTAATATTCTCAAGTAATAATGTATACATATACATATATATACATATTCATATCCAATTATATAATGGTTCGTGAATCGTCAGAATTTGGGTCGAGGTTAAATGAATGTATGAGCATAGTTTAAAATTCTTGAGATTCAATATTACAGACTTTGCTTATCGTGTCGGAAACATATAAAGATTAAAGTTTAAATTCGGTCGGAATTTCCGGGTTGTCACATCACTCCCCAAATTACTTACATAGATTATGCACAATATTAAAATCTTCTTTCATTAGAATGCTTATAATGGTGACTTTGTGTGATGACCCGAAAATTTCCGATCAAATTTAAACTTAATCTTTATATAATTCCGACTTGATAAGCAATGAATTTTAATAAATCTTGAACCTCCGAAAAGAGTTTTACACAAGCTTTTGGTCACCCTTTTATTCCGACGATTCACGAACGTCATAACTTGATTTAATTGTTTAATTGTTTAATTATTGTGTATATATATGGATTTATATATATTTAACTTGAAAATATGATAATTAAATATCTCATTAAGTATATTAACAAAGTATTATATATATATATTTTCATACTACTAATTTAAAGAGTTTTCAAACAATATATATATTACTATTTAAACGACGTAATTAACTTATGTTAAAATGTATTTACATATAATGTATTACGAGTGTAAATACATCCTTACAATTATTGAATGCACTTTATAATATACCAATATATATAAAGGATATCTATACTCGTATTTTCATTCAATTTCCTCAAGAATTCTACTCGCATTCATACGGTATTTTTACCCGTATTATACACAGCTTCTAGAAGTATTTACTATTAGTATATACCAATAGAAATCTGCAATTATTTGTGTAATATGTCATCCATGACCTAATCAATTTAATATATCATGCATGACTTAATAAAATTTAACTTATCTTAGATATTTTCACTAAAAGCCAAAATTATAAGCTTATAAATAAGGACCATTTTAACTCATTTTTACTCCACATTTTATTAAACTAAAAACACACACTTGAATGCTCTCATATCATACATTAATCTCAGAAACTTTCCTCTTTATAATCAAGGTAAAATACTTCTCAAAATCCTTGTTCAATTTCTTGTATAGTTGCTATCTTATTATACTTATAAAACTTGTAAAAACTAGAACTTGTTTTGGTGAACACCAAGCTTGTTTGAAAAACTAATATAATCTTTCTAACTTAACTCTAATAACACTTATTTATATGTATTATGATGTTATATTAAGTTAATATAAGAACTTATAACTTGAACATATGAAGAACACCCTGAAACTTAACATATATCCTTTAATCTCCATTCGGTAAAAAGCGGGCTGTTTTGGGTTGGGAATTAAAAACCTATCTTTGACTTTGAGTTTGAGGCTAAGACTTTGGAAATATGTTAATATATGTAAATAAGACTTCCAGTATTTTTTTCATGATTTTAGACAAAGTGGAAGTATTTTATCAAAAATCATATATTGGGTGGATGCCGGGATTTTTCCAAATCTGTCCACCGACACAAAAAGAGGGTAAAGCTCTAAAAATTACTATTTGGGATGAACTTTTTGAATTGGTTTTGTAAAATTTACTTCTTAATGAATCCATAGCTATTTGATTCACTTTAAACAGAGTTGTAATGAATATTGGCGAGCAAAACAAAATCTGCTAAAATTAACGTTGTATGGACGAAATTTATATTATAAAAACTATATTAACCATATCCTTGTTAACTTTTCCTATATCCTATATATATTTGGACATGTTATCAGTAGTATAACAAAATATTATAATCTTGGTTAATTCTGTGATTGTATATATGTATAATAATATTCTTGGTACGTCCTAACACAATAAATATACAATACGTTTTGATAAATCCTAAGACAATACGTACACAATGCGTCTTAGTTAATTCTAAGATAATATGTATACAATACGTCTCTGGGTTGATGCAAAGACAATACGTATACAATACGTCGTGGGGTAATTCTAAGATTATATATATACCGATTATTGGACTGTTGGACTTTTCGGACTATTTTGGACTACTAACAAAGGACTACTAACAATGGACTACTAACATAAAATGTTAAAAATTATTATATAAGTATTCTATGAACTTGCTTTATTTTATTCATATGTCGTATTATTATCTGAATCGTTATTATTGTTATAGCTTCGTGAATCCGACATATTTTTAATAAGTTGAAAACTTATTATTAATATACTTTTACTACTGTGAGTATATATTCTCATTTTTAAACTCTACAAATATTTTGGGGTGAGAATACATGCATTTTATGTTTTACGCCATAGACACAAGTACTTAAAATATATTCTACGTTGAGTTGTACCACTTTACATATTTTCCCTAGTAGCTTGGTAACTAATATTTACATGTTGTAAGATCATGTAAGCGCGAATCCTATTGATAGATCTATCGGGTTTGACAACCCCAACCGGGCTAGTCGCTCTAGTATCGTAAACGTGTGACGACCCGAGAATTTCCGACCAAATTTAAACTTAATCTTTATATGATTTCGACACGATATGCAAAGTCTATTTAATTGAATCTCAAAATCTTTGAACTATTTACATGGTTACATTTAAACCTTTGACTAATCCCGACGATTCACGAACAATTGTTTGTAAAATATATATATATATATATATATATATATATATATATATATATATATATATATATATATATATATATGTATGTATGTATATATATAATAACTTGAAATGTTAGAATATAAATTAAACATTAAAAATTAAATATGTAAAATAAAACATAAAATCCTTAAGTAGTTGTAACGACCCGGAAATTTCTGACCAAATTTAAACCTTAAACTCTATATGTTTCCGACACGATAAGCAAAATTTGTAATATTGAGTCTAGAAAGTCTGAAATCTATATTTAGGTAATCAATTACCCTTTGACTGTCCCCGATGATTCACGAACCATTGCTTGTATATGTGTGGATATATATAAGTATGTGTATATATAAATATATGTATAATATATATAAGGACATGAACATTAATAATTTTTGAACCTTTTCGATCAGGTTTCGATCAGTTAATGAGTGAAATAATTAATTATATTTAAACTAAAAATTTGGGATTTTTAGGAACACTTTTACATTCCAACTGTTTAGCAATGAACCACATTATAGCACAGTGTCGGTAGGATGTAGCCAAAGGAGATTCACGAGATGTAAAAAGTTGTGTACAGTTTGTTTCCTTTTTCAATTACACGATTGATAAATTACTGAATATAGTATTATTATATTTTATTATAGTACATGATGATAGCTGTACACATGTTCAATTTGTGTTAATTATAAATTGATATTTTGTAATATATATACACTACTTGCATACATGAATAACAAAAACGCTTATGCAAATCACAAACCCATCCCTTGATCTTTCTCCTTCTCTTCTTGTCCCGGCACCACCACCATGATCATCACCACCTTCGGTCACCCTTGGCCAACACCACTGTACCATCACCCTAAAATCACTTTAAACCTATTTAATTGTTGCTGCTATGGGACAACCATCACCATCTTAAACCTTCACCTCTCAAACACCAACTCTCTCTTCTTTCTTTCACCTTCTCTTCGGTTTCTATACTGAACGATCCACGAACACCACAACCCCACCATCGTCTTCCACTCTCAAATAATCATTCGGTGTTGTGCAAACAACAACTTGTTATTATTACCTGTTTCGATACGATTAGAACCAAATCAAAACAAACCAAAACAATCAAACCCACTACCTTAATGTAACTACTACGGTTTCTGTTTCTTCCATCACTAAACAATCACCACTTTCACCATAATAAACCACCACCCACATCATCAAAGAACCCGAGACCCACCACCTTCGAACATCATCTAAAACTCATAGAAAAACTGCCCCTATTTATGTTGCTGTTCCGTTTGTGAAACCACTGAAACCATTGTCTTTTAAACCATCAAGTTATCGCAACTACTACTTAAATTCTTCAATCTGTTTTTGCTCGTAAACGCATCTATGACCACCAACTGTTATTTACCTACTTTTGTTGTTCGATGAACTGCTGCAACCTCCTGTTTTCCGGTTTGATTCAAGAAACACTGAAACCCACTTGATACATATAGTTGAAGGTGATTGTATTGTTAAAATAGATGGGTTACAACCAACACCCACTATATTGGTATATAATAAAGTCAATACTGATATTATTTATACTATAAATAAGAGGATAAAGACTGCAATATAAAACTGATCAATGGTATCCAGCTGGTTATCTGTTGTCTTTCTCGAAGCCGACATTCCACAAAAAAAAAAAAAAAAAAAAATCACAAAAGAAGTTCCACAATTTAAATTGGGTTTTGAAAAACAATTGGGCTGCGTTTTCAATTTTTATCGGCTCATTTAAAATTGGTTGGGTTCGTGATTGCTTATTAGCTGGGCTGAATTTCACAATTTTTTCTGATGGGCCGAGGGTGATAAAATTGTGTTGGGCCATTAATACAACAGACTAGCGAACCTGACGGGTTAAAAAACGTTATGACACGAGTATTATCAGAAAATTGGAACTGGTGTAGCTGGTTAGGCGTCTTTAAGTGTAACCAAGTGGTCATGGGTTCGACTCCCTAATGGAGCATATTTTTTTAGCCTTTTCCTTAAGGTAGTTTCTACTTTTATTAAAATTATAATTATTATTATTATTGTTACTTTTATTAATATAAATATTATCATTATCAATGTTATTAGTATTGTCATTTATTATCATTAATATTATTATTATTATTATAAAAATAATACATTTTATTATTATCATTAATATTATTATCACTATTATTAACATTAATAAATATTAACAAGTATTATTATTATGTATTATTAGTATTAAGAATTTTATCAAAATTAGTATTTTTATTAAAGTAACACAACCTTTTTATTTTTATTATTACTATCATTACTTAAATTTTTATAACTGTATTAGTATTTTTATAATAAATAATAATTATTTATCTAAAGTAATTAAAGTAAATATATTATTATTAAGAAAATTAATAAATTACTAAATATAAAGATTACATTACTAAGAATAACATATAAATCTGTTCGATTACCATTATATGTGTTAATATATATATATATATATATATATGCGTAATATAGGTTCGTGAATCGAAGGCCAACCTTGCACGTATTAAATGATGTTATATGTATTTTTACTACAAAATACAGTATGGTGAGTATATAGTCCCTTTTAAACTCTAAATATTTTGGGCTGAGAATACATGCGCTGTTTTTATAAATGATTTACGTTATGGACACAAGTGATCAAAAATAAATTCTACGTTGAGTTGTACCATGGCATATTTCTTTATATTTGGTAGCTAATATTTACGTGAGGAGCGTAAACGCGAATCCTGTTGATAGATCTATCGGGCCTGACAACCCCAACCGGACTGGACGACCAGTATTTAACGGTTGCACAGTACTTCGTTTCGTTACTACACTTGGTACGGTGTAGGGTTTATTTAAGAATATGCTGCTGTGATTTAAATGTTAAGTATGGTTACCAAGTGCTCAACGACTTTTCATACACGAGGAGTGTATTATGTATAAACATGAAATCTTGTGGTCCATAGTTATAACGCTGCTAGCATCAAACCTATATATCTCACCAACTTTATGTTGACATTTTAAAGCATGTTATTCTCAGGTACGAATTAAGTCTTCCGCTGTGCATTTGCTCGTGTTAAGAACATTACTTGGAGTCGATCATCGCAATGGAACCAGATGTTGTTGATTTCGTCCAGGGGGATAAGGACGGGTCGTTTCAGTTGGTATCAGAGCGGTGGTCTTAGCGAACCAGGTCTTGCATTAGTGTGTCTGACTAGTAGATGTTAGGATGCATTAATGAGTCTGGACTTTGACCGTGTCTGCATGTCAAAAAGTTTTGCTTATCATATCTAGTCGGAAATCATCTGCTTATCATCCTTAGGGAATTGCCTGCTTATCATTCATAAGTCTAGACACGTCTTACTGCATTTATTGCATCGATAGTGTATGGACAAAATTCATATCTTAGCGCATCTGTAGACTTGCCTGACATATGCCGTAGGTTCCTCTGTAATCTACGAAATCTTTAGTATTATATATATAGATATTCTGTATAGCTAGAATATCATCTGATACCCGAAAATCATACCGCATCGAAGATCTCTTCCATCCACCAAATTGCCCATTTCAACCTGAAGCGCTTACCGACGAACCTGTTCGAGAAAGCATTTTCTCTCCCCTTTTTCCGAGTATTTCATCACGATTACATACTATCCCATATTTCGAATCTTATTCATTCGCTCGCTTCAACCGACAATAATCCCGTAGTACTAGAAGAAGTTAACGAACTACGCGCTCGTGTGACGACTTTGGAGAACCTGGTGCGAAGGTCACGAACACCAGCAGCAGCACCAGCAGCATAATCAGTACCACCATCATCGACGTCGACAGTACCCTTATCATCCCTAAACCATAATCGCGCCGTAACTCTCAACATCACAATCTGTACCTCGAATATCAACATTACACGCCTCAATATCATCATCTGTACTTCAAGTATAATCCTCGTTTTACATATCGTTTTACATCGATTACCTTCGCTTTACGTAACGTTCTACCTCAGATATCTTCGTTCGACATGGTGATTATGAAATCTCTAATGTTTTAGAGATCATGTAATCCAGTATTAATGATAAATCAAATGAGTTTAATATCTTAATGACTCATTAAATCCGTAATTACATCTGAAGAAAATATATATGGAAGTATATTTTCATAAAGATTGTAATTAAAAATTCTTTCATACAAACTGTTAATGATGAAAATATTTTAACGGGTGGGTAGTACCCGAGGAATATTTAGAATTCACATTAATAAGTTACACTGTACATTCTTCGAATCTGATTCAATGATCATTTACTATCCTATTTACGACTACCGATATACGTATCCGTTCACCATAGAATAACCATCTCTATTCAAATTTCATATTTAGATTTTGACCTATCAGAATCCAACAAGTGGCATAACGAAGAAAACATTGGACAAAAATAAAAAGTGTTAGAAACAAACGAATTAATTAATTGAAATTGTGATAGGAATCCACGCTAACTGTTCCGGCTAACTGTTCCCAGCTAACTGATTAACATTTAATTTATCGCAATTTACTTTCTCGCAATTCTAATTTCTGCACTGTACATACTGTCGGGACACATGTACAACAATACGTCGGATTAATTCTGAGATAACACGTTGTATAATGGGTCATGATATATATTTATTTATTATACGCATTTTAAATAACAGGACACGTATACAAGGTTTCGACTTATCATATTGACCCATCTATGTATATATTTCGGAACAACCATAGACACTCTATATGTGAAGATGGGAGTTGGCTATACAGGGTCGGAGTTGATATCAAAATATATATATATATACTTTGAGTTGTGATCGACACTGAGACCGGTACACGGGTAACGATACGTATTAATTAATTCAAATATTATATATTTAATTTATATATATAATTATTGGACCATTGGATAATCGGACTATTAGACTGCTAACTTTGGACAATTAAAAATGAATTAAAATGTTGATTATAACATATGAAACTAAACAATTCTTCAAGTTTGCCACTTGATTTTATCCTAGACCTCATTTGTACCTCGACAATTACAATTCGCGTTCAAATCTTTCATGATTCTTGAAAACACCTCGATCGAGAAGTTGAACCAGCCGCACCTCGTCTATGAAAGAAGGATTCATACATACAGTTACGCACCTGAAAAATTTTCAAACTCGAAGTTATAGTTAAAACGTATCCGCATCGAATTCCTTATCATTCAAAAACAATCACGCGATTCCTTTTCAATCAGCTAATTTTGTCACAGCTCCACTTCGATATCTCAATGTACCAGCAGATCTTCATCCCTTTGGCGAAAGCAGCAATCAGTATTTTGAAAATCTCGCAAAACTTCACCAGTTATATCTACAATGTCTATCCCTAAGAATTTCATACATCGAATGTGAAGTTTCTGAAAAACACCCTGAACTGCGAACTAGTTCTTGAAATGCTGATGAAGCAGCAAAAACTGTAAACGACTTTAACAAGTCAAAAGTTTACTAAAAGTACAGTGTGTTGGAAAAGCTCAGAAAAGGAGAAGGATTGGAACTAGAAAACGAATTGAGCAAAGTATGAAGGAAGGTGTGGATAAATCATCAGAACTGAATCTACTTTCAAAGAATCCAAATGATTCAGTGTCTGCTGAAACCGTTAGTAAGAACCCTACTCTTTATTCTAAACCTTTCCCGGATGATATTCTTCATCATCATCTTATCTTAGATATTATAAGATATCTTCATATCTTCCGTTATACATATTCTCCATATTTCTGGAGATATTTTCACAACTATTTCTATCTGCGATCATGTATCTCTCCGCAATATCTGCCTTATAAAATAAAAGAAACTGTATTAGTTTCTAAATTCTGAAACCTTCGAAATTAAAAAAATAAATGTTTTGAAGTAGTGTTGGGAACTGATGCATGAATTAGTATAATATAATGAAACTTGATCAACTTCATTATATTACAGTAAGTCATGTTAAGTTTCTAATGAGATGTAATGATTCACAGTACCGTCATCAGGTGCCATGTTACACGGCTCTTACATTCTATCCAATCTCCAAACATATTAGGAACATATCATCTTGATAGTTCTATCTTTTCCAGGATATTCTGATAATTTGACAAATCAAAATCGTGCCATTACCATTTCTTTCTAAGAGCATTAGCTATGTTCATTCCAAATTTCATACCTACAAATTCCGGACCATTACTCGCTTGACTCGAAGACGAGAAGATATAAAACCCAACAACCACCCAGCATTTACAAACTGTGTATATCGATGCAGATAGCAATATAGAGGCACGGGAGAACTAGAAACACTATAAATACAAGAGTATAGTAGAAATAAATAGATTCCTCTGGCGGTAGATGGAAAAGAAGAATCACAGATACAAAAGTTAGGAGTATATCAAGAATCAGGACTGGATGAAGCATATTGATGAATGCTTTAAAGTAGGAGTTAAGGAGGAAGAGTATAAGATGTGAGATATGGAAGATATAGGAAAGAAAGAAGTGGATTTATAGTGAAATATCCGACAGATAAATCGAAATAGATTACCGCATTAAATCAAAGAAGATCCTGAATTTTTTTTTTAAATCGCCGAAGAACCAAATCTTAATACGTAAGATTTTCTTAAAATCCCTTAAATTCCGGAAGTCAATAGTAGCTACGTCATCAGTTGAAATGAATATATTTATTACTCATTTCACTCTTTTGTGATAGCTTCATTCGTACGCTTCACAAGATCGAATCGTTTTATCAATATCTCTCAAAAATGATAAAACTCCATTATCACCTCATATTCATCATGAAAACATTCCTATTGTTATCCATGACGACCTCTATCAAATTTCGGGGACAAAATTTCTTTAACGGGTGGGTACTGTAACGACCCGGAAATTTCTGACCAAATTTAAACCTTAAACTCTATATGTTTCCGACACGATAAGCAAAATTTGTAATATTGAGTCTAGAAAGTCTGAAATCTATATTTAGGTAATCAATTACCCTTTGACTGTCCCCGATGATTCACTAACCATTGCTTGTATATGTGTGGATATATATAAGTATGTGTATATATAAATATATGTATAATATATATAAGGACATGAACATTAATAATTTTTGAACCTTTTCGATCAGGTTTCGATCAGTTAATCAGTGAAATAATTAATTATATTTAAACTAAAAATTTGGGATTTTTAGGAACACTTTTACATTCCAACTGTTTAGCAATGAACCACGTTATAGCACAGTGTCGGTAGGATGTAGCCAAAGGAGATTCACGAGATGTAAAAAGTTGTGTACAGTTTGTTTCCTTTTTCAATTACACGATTGATAAATTACTGAATATAGTATTATTATATTTTATTATAGTACATGATGATAGCTGTACACATGTTCAATTTGTGTTAATTATAAATTGATATTTTGTAATATATATACACTACTTGCATACATGAATAACAAAAATGCTTATGCAAATCACAAACCCATCCCTTGATCTTTCTCCTTCTCTTCTTGTCCCGGCACCACCACCATGATCATCACCACCTTCGGTCACCCTTGGCCAACACCACGTACCATCACCCTAAAATCACTTTAAACCTATTTAATTGTTGCTGCTATGGGACAACCATCACCATCTTAAACCTTCACCTCTCAAACACCAACTCTCTCTTCTTTCTTTCACCTTCTCTTCGGTTTCTATACTGAACGATCCACGAACACCACAACCCCACCATCGTCTTCCACTCTCAAATAATCATTCGGTGTTGTACAAACAACAACTTGTTATTATTACCTGTTTCGATACGATTAGAACCAAATCAAAACAAACCAAAACAATCAAACCCACTACCTTAATGTAACTACTACGGTTTCTGTTTCTTCCATCACTAAACAATCACCACTTTCACCATAATAAACCACCACCCACATCATCAAAGAACCCGAGACCCACCACCTTCGAACATCATCTAAAACTCATAGAAAAACTGCCCCTATTTATGTTGCTGTTCCGTTTGTGAAACCACTGAAACCATTGTCTTTTAAACCATCAAGTTATCGCAACTACTACTTAAATTCTTCAATCTGTTTTTGCTCGTAAACGCATCTATGACCACCAACTGTTATTTCCCTACTTTTGTTGTTCGATGAACTGCTGCAACCTCCTGTTTTCCGGTTTGATTCAAGAAACACTGAAACCCACTTGATACATATAGTTGAAGGTGATTGTATTGTTAAAATAGATGGGTTACAACCAACACCCACTATATTGATATATAATAAAGTCAATACTGATATTATTTATACTATAAATAAGAGGATAAAGACTGCAATATAAAATTGATCAATGGTATCCAGCTGGTTATCTGTTGTCTTTCTCGAAGCCGACATTCCACAAAAAAAAAAAAAAAAAAAAAAATCACAAAAGAAGTTCCACAATTTAAATTGGGTTTTGAAAAACAATTGGGCTACGTTTTCAATTTTTATCGGCTCATTTAAAATTGGTTGGGTTCGTGATTGCTTATTAGCTGGGCCGAATTTCACAATTTTTTCTGATGGGCCGAGGGTGATAAAATTGTGTTGGGCCATTAATACAACAGACTAGCGAACCTGACGGGTTAAAAAACATTATGACACGAGTATTATCAGAAAATTGGAACTGGTGTAGCTGGTTAGGCGTCTTTAAGTGTAACCAAGTGGTCATGGGTTCGACTCCCTAATGGAGCATATTTTTTTAGCCTTTTCCTTAAGGTAGTTTCCACTTTTATTAAAATTATAATTATTATTATTATTGTTACTTTTATTAATATAAATATTATCATTATCAATGTTATTAGTATTGTCATTTATTATCATTAATATTATTATTATTATTATAAAAATAATACATTTTATTATTATCATTAATATTATTATCACTATTATTAACATTAATAAATATTAACAAGTATTATTATTATGTATTATTAGTATTAAGAATTTTATCAAAATTAGTATTTTTATTAAAGTAACACAACCTTTTTATTTTTATTATTACTATCATTACTTAAATTTTTATAACTGTATTAGTATTTTTATAATAAATAATAATTATTTATCTAAAGTAATTAAAGTAAATATATTATTATTAAGAAAATTAATAAATTACTAAATATAAAGATTACATTACTAAGAATAACATATAAATCTGTTCGATTACCATTATATGTGTTAATATATATATATATATACGTAATATAGGTTCGTGAATCGAAGGCCAACCTTGCACGTATTAAATGATGTTATATGTATTTTTACTACAAAATACAGTATGGTGAGTATATAGTCCCTTTTAAACTCTAAATATTTTGGGCTGAGAATACATGCGCTGTTTTTATAAATGATTTACGTTATGGACACAAGTGATCAAAAATAAATTCTACGTTGAGTTGTACCATGGCATATTTCTTTATATTTGGTAGCTAATATTTACGTGAGGAGCGTAAACGCGAATCCTGTTGATAGATCTATCGGGCCTGACAACTCCAACCGGACTGGACGACCAGTATTTAACGGTTGCACAGTACTTCGTTTCGTTACTACACTTGGTACGGTGTAGGGTTTATTTAAGAATATGCTGCTGTGATTTAAATGTTAAGTATGGTTACCAAGTGCTCAACGACTTTTCATACACGAGGAGTGTATTATGTATAAACATGAAATCTTGTGGTCCATAGTTATAACGCTGCTAGCATCAAACCTATATATCTCACCAACTTTATGTTGACATTTTAAAGCATGTTATTCTCAGGTACGAATTAAGTCTTCCGCTGTGCATTTGCTCGTGTTAAGAACATTACTTGGAGTCGATCATCGCAATGGAACCAGATGTTGTTGATTTCGTCCAGGGGGATAAGGACGGGTCGTTTCAGTAGTACTTAATAGTAATTTATATTAAATATATGATTTCTGTAGATAATTACTATTATATATATATGATAAGATAAATAAAATTGATAAGTAATAAATATACAACAAAAAATGATATATAATATAGGTAATGAGATTTATATACAATACAAGTATGAATATAGTTGTTATATAAATATTGTTATTCCAATAATGATATCAATATTAGTATTATTAATATTATTTTAATATAATCTAATGATATGAATTTGATATATATAGATTGATATAGTATTACTATCATCAAAATTATTATTTATAATATTAAGTATTATTAGCATTATTGTGATTATCAATATTATTGTTATACATGTTATAATAATTGTTATCAAAATCATTAGTAATAATATTATTTATTAGTTATTAATAAAATCATTATTAATCTTATTAGCATTATTATTTAATTAATAATTATTAATTATCAAAATTAGTGATATTATTATCATTATTATTAATTGTATTATTATTTAAATACCTATTATTAATATTAATATTATTATTAATACACTTATATATTTTTAGATACATATACATATACATATGTGAAATACAATTATACATATATAAATACTTATACATCGGATATATATACTGATATATATTCAGATATACAAAAGTACATATATAAATACAATTACAGATTATATACAATTAATGAATACATGTATACATATACAAGAAAATATAAACACAATTTAAATAAAAATAAATATATATAATGTACGTATTCAGCTTCTAATCCTTTTCATACTATAGATGATCTTGATTCATGTCTGAAACCAGTACAAATCTGATTCCAAACAATCACAACATAACAAAATCTGTTCGGAAATTCGTACATCTTTTTAATTGTTTAATTTTCCTTCTGTTCCTGATTAGAAGAGTATCGAATCAATTAAGCTAGCAAACGAATTCCATGAGCTGTAATTATATCTGTAATATCTATATAGTACTTTACTAGGGTAGTTCGAGCAAAAACAGAAAAAATAAAATTCTAAAACTTATGAATACTGCACGAAGAACTCTGTTTATTCTCTTTTTGTCAAAATTATGATTTCTAATGAAATTCAAAAATGTGCAAATGCAGATATGTTAGAAATCTTATATCTAAACTATCTGCAAAGTCTTAAACACTAATTTTCCATAACAAATTCAAATTTGGAGGTCAAAGTTTTGAGTTTAAAAGTCAAAGGAATTGTTCATAGCAAAATTCGATATGGTTTTGATGTTTTCTGTTGAGTTGATAGTTTATAAAGTTTATATGAATGGATTGAAACCTTTTTCATGTTACATGTTTAGTCTAAAACTGTCAAAAATTTCGAATTGGATTTGGTGTTCATACGACACCTTCAGTACCTGATTCAGTTTCCTTTTATTTTGTTTTTCTGTTTTAAAAGTAATATGATCAATCAGTAATCATTTATACATCTATTTTATATCCAAAAACTAAATATTGGAATCATTCGCAACTGGTTTTGATCGTAGGTCAGTCACGATGAAGAAGAAATAGGAGAAACAATAATTCGAGTTAAATGAAAATAGGAGGGGAGTCTAAACAAAAAAGTAGCAGCAGAGTGAATGGTTTGGGTATGTGTCGGGTTTTCAAGAGGTCTCGGGTTCGAGCCCGGCTTCGGGCAATTATTTTTAGGAAGCTTGTTAAAGGGTTCGTGAATCCGAGGCCAATCCTGCATTGTTCATTATCGTCATATGTATTTTTACTACAAAATACAGTATTGTGAGTTCATTTGATTCCCTTTTACTCTTTTACAATATATTTTTGGGACTGAGAATACATGCGCTACTTTTATAAATGTTTTACGAAATAGACACAAGTAATCGAAACTACATTCTATGGTTGAATTATCGAAATGGAATATGCCCTTTTTATCATGTCCGAAGTTTTCCCGAAATGATGGCGAATTTATCATGTCCGAAGTTTTCCCGGAATGATGTTGAATTTATCATGTCCGAAGTTTTTCCGGAATGATGGCGAATTTATCATGTCCAAAGTTTTCCCGGAATGGTGTTGAATTTATCATGTCCGAAGTTTTCCCGGAATGATGTTGAATTTATCATGTCCGAAGTTTTCCCGAAATGATGGCAAATTTATCATGTCTGAAGTTGTCCCGGAATGATGAGGATATTCTATATGTAACTTGTTAAGGTCGATTACCAGGTGTTCACCCTATGAATGATATTTTTATCTCTATGCAGTTTGCGAAATGCCTGATATGAGAATGATGTTTATGAAAAATGAAATCTTGTGGTCTATTAAAATAATGGAAATGATTGTTATGATAAACTAATGAACTCACCAACCTTTTGGTTGACACTTTAAAGCATGTTTATTCTCAGGTATGAAAGAAATCTTCCGCTGTGCATTATTTCATTTTAGAGATATTACTTGGAGTCATTCATGACATATTTCAAAAGACATTGCATTCAAGTCGTTGAGTTCATCAAGATTATTATTAAGTCAATTATAGTTGGATATATTATGAAATGGTATGCATGTCGTCAACTTTCGATGAAATGAAAGTTTGCCTTTAAAAACGAATGCAATGTTTGTAAAATGTATCATATAGAGGTCAAGTACCTCGCGACGTAACTAAATGTAATGTATTCGTCCAGATGGATTAGGACGGGTCGTTATCGGTGGTATCAGAGCGGTGGTCTTAGCGAACCAGGTCTTGCATTAGTGTGTCTAACTAGTAGTTGTTAGGATGCATTAATGAGTCTGGACTTCGACCGTGTCTGCATGTCAAAAGTTTTGCTTATCATTTCTAGTCGAAAATCATCTGCTTATCATCCTTAGGAAATTACCTGCTTATCATCCTTAGTCTAGACACATCTTACTGCATTGATTGCATGAATAGTGTATAGACAAATTCATATCTTAGCGTATCTGCTAATCCATATCTTAGCGTATCTGTTACTGTAGACTTTATCTGACACGTTCTCGTAATTCCCTCCATAATCTACGGGATCTTTTGTACTATGTATTGGTATTCTATGTAATTAGAATATCATCCTATATCCAAAAATCATTTTATATTGAAAAACCCTTTACTCAATCATACGGAATGAAACTCGCCACTAGTTCAAGTTCTTAGGAATCCGACAGCTATTCCGACATGGATGCTCACCTAAACTCCGAAAGCAGTGTCACCGGAATGAATCAACCAATCAACCATCATTTATTCTGGATGAATTAGAGATGGGTTCGTAGTCTACTTAATCAATGGAGGCGCGAAGAAGGCGATCCCTTCCACCATCCGAATTCACCTCTTGCCGAAGAACCTGAAGCACTTACCGGCGAATCCATCCGAAACACTATTTTCAGCCTCATTTCCAGAGTAGTTCGACACGATTATATTCTATCCACAATTCTAAACCTTATTCATCCGCTCGTTCCGACGGACAATCATCCCGGAATAATAGAAGAAGTTAGCGAACTTCGCGCTCGAGTAATCAATTTGGAGAATATGGTGCAAAATTTACCAGCTTCAGCAACATCACTGGCACCAACAGTACCATCAATAACAGCACCAGTATCATCAACAATCCATGCCTCAATATCACCATCTGTACTTCGAGTATGATCTTCGTTCTACGTATCGTTCTACCTCATTTATCTTCGTTCGACATGGCGAATATGTAATCTCTAAAGTTTTAGAGATTATTTATTCTAGTTCCAACCGAAAACTAAATGAGTTTAATATCATGTTAACTCATTAAATCCATGATTACATCTGAAGAAAATATATATGTATATATGTTTTCATAAAGATTGTAATTAAAAATTCTTTTGTACAAACTGTTAAAGGTGAAAATATTTTAACGGGTAGGTAATACCCGAGGAATATTTAGATTTCACATTAATAAGTTACATTGTACATTCTTCGAATCTGATTCAACAGTCATTTGCTATCCTACTAACATCCACTGATATACGAATCCGTTCACCACAGAATAACCATTTTCATCCAATTTCATATTTGGATTTTGATTTATCAGAATCCAACAAGTGGCATAATAAAGAAAAACATTGGACAAAATAAAATTTGTTAGAAATAAACAAATTAACTATGAGAAATTTTGTTAAGAATCCACACTAACAAAATCCTAGCTAACTGTTCCTAGCTAACTGTTAATTCCTTATTACATTTTATTATCGTAATTTATTTATCGCAGTTTATTTATCGCAATTTATATTCTCGCAATTTTATTTATCGTCATTTAATTTCTGTTATTTATTTTACGCACTTTATTTATCGTCATTTAAATACTGTTATTTACGCATTTTAAATATCGGGACACGTACACAATATTTTGACATATCATATCGACGCATCTATATATATTATTTGGAATAACCATAGACACTCTATATGCAGTAATGATCGAGTTAGCTATACATGGTTGAGGTTGATTCTACAATAATATATATACTTTGAGTTGTGATCGAGTCTGAGACATGTACACGGGTCACGATACGTATTAATTAATTCGAATATTATAAATTAAACTATATATGAATTATTGGACTGTTAACTGTGGACTATCGGCTGTGGACTAATAACATTGGACAATTAAAATGAATTAAAAATATTGATTATAACATATGAAACTAAACATTTCTTCAAGTTTGCCACTTGATTTCATCTTAAACCTCACTGGTATTTTGACGGTTACAATCTGCATTCAAACCTTTCATAATTCTTGAAAACACCTCAATCGAGAGGATGAACCAACCGCACTTCATCTACGGAAGAAAAAGATCGATGCATATAGTTATGCACCTGAAAACTCTCGAAAATTGAGTAAACGTTTAACGTGTAGCTGTGCTAATTCCTTTAGCGTTATTATTACCGAAAATAACTTTGTAATCTCTTTCCAAATTAGCCAATTTTGTCACAGCTCCAACAAGTCAACTTCGATTTTTCGTTCAAAACAACCTTATTATAACCTTGATATATATGTGTGCTCTTTTATTGTTACCGGAGAACTTTTTATATTCCATCATATTACCAGCAGACGTACCAGCAACCTTGTTGTTCCTCGGCTTAAATCTCTTCGACAAAACACTATATTTATCTATTGAAGTCTTATCATGAACTCATTGGCATCTTGTAACAAGCATTTCCATACCAAGTATCGGGAAATCAGCAATCGGTATTTTGAATCTCGCAGCGTTTCTACATCAAAAGTTATATATACATATAACATTTATCTCTTAGAATTATGATCTCTCATTCTGAAACTCTGAACAAATCACAAGGACTAAACTTGTACATAAAGAATCCTGATGATTATGTTTCTGATGAAATCTTTAGTGAATACCTTGCTCCTTACTCTAGACCCTTGTGGACGATATTCTTCATCATCCTCTGATCTTAGATAATGGAAGATATCATCATATCTTCCATTAAAATATCCTCAATATTTCTGAAGATATCTTCATAAATATTCTTGTCCGATATTAATTATCTCTCCACTCTATTTGTGTTATATCATAAAAGAAACTGTTTTAGTTTCTAAAATTCTTAAAAATTCGAATTTGAATTATGAATGATTTTGAAGTAGTGTTGGAAATTGATGCATAAGTTAGTATAATATAATGACACTTGATCAATGTGATTATATTACAATAAGTCATGTTGAGTTTCTAATGGAACGTGATGATTCACAGATCTTAACGTCATCATGTGCCATGTTACATAACTCTTTCATTCTGCTTAACCTCTGAACATATCAAGAAAGTATATTCTTGATAGTTCTATTCTCAGTAATTCTCGTAATTTGACAAATCAAATCGTGCTATTACGTTTTTTCTTGTTTAGGACATTATGTTCATTTGAAACTTCATACCTACAAATTCTGGACCATTATTCGCTTGATTTAAAGTCGGGAAGAGAAAACAAGAACATGAAGCTCCGATATATAAGGGAAAATATAAAGCCCAACAACAACACCGAAATTACAAACTGTGGATATCAGTACGTATAGCAATATAAAGACAAGGGAGGATTATAAATACAATAATCCCTAGAGAATAGTAGAAATAAATAGATTCTTTCGATGGAAGTTAGAAAAGAAGAACGATCATTGCGATAGTCAGAATAAGAACAAGGATTGGAACCGGATTAAGCATTATTATAATCTGTTGGATATATGAACTGAGAAAGAAGGTATAGAAGTGGTGGAAACTAATGGAACGGAAAAGGTAAATTTATAATGGAAATATCAGACAGAGTAATCGAGGCAGATCACCGTATTTAATTATAGAGATCTTAATTCCCTTATTCGCCGAAGAATCAAATCTTTTAGATTTCAAAAATTTTCTTTAAATCCCTTGGATTCCGGAATTCAACCAAAATGACGTCAAAAGTTAAGACGAACCTTATTTTCTAAATTCAACCATGACTAGTCAAAAGTTATGATGAAACATGTCTTTATCATTTCACTATTTAGTGATAACTTCATTCATACTCTTCGAGTAATCGAATTATCTTATCCATATTACTCCACAATAATAAAACTCTATTTATCAGCTCATATTCGTCAGGGAAACATTCTTATTGTTAGCTATGATGACCTCACTCAAATTTCGGGAAGAAATTTCTTTAACGGGTAGGTACTGTGACGACCCGGGAATTTTCGACCAAATTTAAACTTAATCTTTATATGATTTCGACACGATAAGCAAAGTCTATTTAATTGAATCTCAAAATCTTTGAACTGTTTACATGGTTACATTTAAACCTTTGACTAATCCCGACGATTCAGGAACAATTGTTTGTAAATAAATAAATAAATAAATATATATATATATATATATATATATATATATATAAATGTATGTATATATATATAATAACTTGAAATTTTAGAATATAAATTAAACATTAAAAATTAAATATGTAAAATAAAACATAAAATCCTTAAGTAGTACTTAATAGTAATTTATATTAAATATATGATTTCTGTAGATAATTACTATTATATATATATATATATATATATATATATATATATATATATATATATATATATATATATATATATATATATGATAAGATAAATAAAATTGATAAGTAATAAATATTCAACAAAAAATGATATATAATATAGGTAATGGGATTTATATATAATACAAGTATGAATATAGTTGTTATATAAATATTGTTATTCCAATAATGATATCAATATTAGTATTATTAATATTATTTAAATATAATCTAATGATATGAATTTGATATATATAGATTGATATAGTATTACTATCATCAAAATTATTATTTATAATATTAAGTATTATTAGCATAATTGTGATTAACAATATTATTGTTATACATGTTATAATAATTGTTATCAAAATCATTAGTAATAATATTATTTATTAGTTATTAATAAAATCATTATTAATCTTATTAGCATTATTATTTAATTAATAATTATTAATTATCAAAATTAGTGATATTATTATCATTATTATTAATTGTATTATTATCTAAATACCTATTATTAATATTATTATTATTATTAATACACTTATATATTTTCAGATACATATACATATACATATGTGAAATACAATTACAAATATATATATACTTATACAGCAGATATATCTATACACATATACTGATATATATTCAGATATACAAAAGTACATATACAAATACGATTACAGATTATATACAATTAATGAATACAGGTATACATATACAAGAAAATATAAATACGGTTTAAATAACAATAAATATATATAATGTACGTATTCAGCTTCTAATCCTTTTCATACTATAGATGATCTTGATTCCTGTCTGAAACCAGTACAAATCTGATTCCAAACAATCACAACATAACAAAATCTGTTAGGAAATTCGTACATCTTTTTAATTGTTTAATTTTCCTTCTGTTCCTGATTGGAAGATTATCGAATCAATTAAGCTAGCAAACGAATTCCATGAGATGTAATTATATCTGTAATATCTATATAGTACTTTACTAGGGTAATTCAAGCAAAAACAGAAAAAATAAAATTCTAAAACTTATGAATACTGCACGAAGAACTCTGTTTATTCTCTTTTTGACAAAATTACAATTTCTAATGAAATTCAAAAATGTGTAAATGCAGATATGTTAGAAATCTTCTATCTAAACTACCTGCAAAGTCTTAAACACCAATTTTCCATAACAAATTCAAATTTGGAGGTCAAAGTTTTGAGTTTAAAAGTCAAAGGAATTGTTCATAGCAAAATTCGATATGGTTTTGATGTTTTCTGTTGAATTGATAGTTTATAAAGTTTATATGAATGGATTGAAACCTTTTTCATGTTACATGTTTAGTCTAAAACTGTCAAAAATTTTGAATTGGATTTGGTGTTCATACGACACCTTCAGTACATGATTCGGTTTCCTTTTATTTTGTTTTTCTGTTTTAAAAGTAATATGATCAATCAGTAATCGTTTATACATCTATTTTATATCCAAAAACTAAATATTGGAATCATTCACAACTGGTTTTGATCGTGGGTCAGTCACGATGAAGAAGAAATCGGAGAAACAATAATTCGAGTTAAATGAAAATAGGAGGGGAGTCTAAACAAAAAAGTAGCAGCAGAGTGAATGGTTTGGGTATGTGTGGGGTTTTTGAGAGGTCTCGGGTTCGAGCCCGGCTTCGGGCAATTCTTTTTAGGAAGCTTGTTAAAGGGTTCGTGAATCCGAGGCCAATCCTGCATTGTTCATTATCGTCATATGTATTTTCACTACAAAATACAGTATTGTGAGTTCATTTGATTCCCTTTTACTCTTTTACAATATATTTTTGGGACTGAGAATACATGCGCTACTTTTATAAATGTTTTACGAAATAGACATAAGTAATCGAAACTACATTCTAAGGTTGAATTATCAAAATCGAATATGCCCTTTTTATCATGTCCGAATTTTTCCTGGAATGATGGCGAATTTATCATGTCCGAAGTTTTCCCGGAATGATGGCGAATTTATCATGTCCGAAGTTTTCCCGGAATGATGTTGAATTTATCATGTCCGAAGTTTTCCCGGAATGATGTTGAATTTATCATGTCCGAAGTTTCCTGGAATGATGTTGAATTTATCATGTCCGAAGTTTTCCCGGAATGATGGCAAATTTATCATGTCCGAAGTTGTCCCGGAATGATGAGGATATTCTATATGTAAGTTGTTAAGGTCGATTACCAGGTGTTCACCATATGAATGATATTTTTATCGCTATGCAGTTTGCGAAATGCCTGATATGAGAATGATGTTTATGAAAAATGAAATCTTGTGGTCTATTAAAATAATGGAAATGATTGTTATGATAAACTAATGAACTCACCAACCTTTTGGTTGACACTTTAAAGCATGTTTATTCTCAGGTATGAAATAAATCTTCCGCTGTGCATTGGTTCATTTTAGAGATATTACTTGGAGTCATTCATGACATATTTCAAAAGACGTTGCATTCGAGTCGTTGAGTTCATCAAGATTATTATTAAGTCAATTATAGTTGGATATATTATGAAATGGTATGCATGCCGTCAACTTTCGATGAAATGAAAGTTTGTCTTTTAAAAACGAACGCAATGTTTGTAAAATGTATCATATAGAGGTCAAGTACCTCGCGATGTAACCAAATGTAATGTATTCGTTCAGATGGATTAGGACGGGTCATTATAAAACGGTTGCATAGTACTTCATTTTTACTACACTTGGTACAGTGTAGGGAGAGTTCATAATAAAGGGAATATGCTACATTAATGGTTAAGTATGGTTACCGAAGCGCTCAACAACTTATAGAATACTTTTATACACTTGCGAGTGTACATATATTTATAAATATGAAATCTTGTGGTCTATATTTATATCGATGCTAAACCTATATATCTCACCAACCTTTGTGTTGACTGTTTAAGCATGTTTATTCTCAGGTCCTTAAGAAAGTCTTCCGCTATTGTATTATCTGAGCAAGCTGCGCATGGTGTCTCATGTTTTTGTTTAAATGAAGTGTTGCATTCAATAAAACCTTCGTCATGTATTACATTCAACTTTTATGTCACGTGTGTAGTATTTGGAAACCGATGTATTATGGGGATTATTTCTTAAATAATCGCCCACTTGTTTAAAACATGCATTATGTATAATAATGGTGTGCTTTTTATGAAACGAATGCAATAATTTCTAAAACGTATCATATAGAGGTCAAATACCTCGCTATGGGACCAATGAATAACGTACTGCGTTTATAGTGATATGAACGGGTCGTTTCAGTTGGTATCGGAGCGGTGGTCTTAGTGAACCATGTCTTGCATTAGTGTGTCTAACGGATAGTTATTACGATGCATTAGTGAGTCTGGACTTCGACCTTAACTGCATGTCAAAATTTTTGCTTATCATTTCTAGTCGGAAATCATCTGCTTATCACCCTTAGAAAATTACATGCTTATCATTCTTAGTCTAAACACATCTTACTGCATTGATTGCATAAATAGTGTATAGAAAAAGTTCATATTTTAGCGTATATGCTAATTCATATCTTAGCGTATCTGTTACTTTAAACTTTGTCTAACATATTCCGTAAATTCCTCCATAATCTATGAAATCTTTTGCTCTCTCTCTCTCTCTCTCTCTATATATATATATATATATAGATATTCTATGTAATTAGAATACCATCCGATAGCCGGAAATCATTTCATATCAAAAAATCCTTTATTCAATCGTATGAAATGGAACTCTCCACTAGTTCAAGTCCCTCGAATTCCAATATGGAGTTTCACTCGAGCTCCGAAAGTAGTGTGACCGGAATGGATCAACCAATTAGCCATCATCTATTTTGGATGAATTGGGGATGGGTTCTTAGTCTACTTAATCATTGGAGACAAGAAGAAGGTGATCCCTTCCATCCACCACATTGCCCTCTTGGTGAAGAACATGAGGCACTTACCGGCGAACCCGTTCGTAACACCATTTTTTCTCTCCTTTCCAGGATATGCCGCAACGAGTATAATATTACTAATATTTTTGAGGCTATCCGACCTTTACTCCATATCTTGCATAGTGAATTATTTAGTTAAAAAAAAATTAGTGTCATGAAAAGCAAAACTTCATTAGCAAGTGCATCCTACATCATTTCATTCCCTTTATAAAGCTCTTGACCTCTCTTTTTATTCAAGAAACTTTAAACATCTTCTTTCACAATACAAAACAAAAAAAAATTCTCATCATCTATACTCACATCAAACTACTACCAGCACTAGCAGCAGCAGTACCAACAACATCACAAGCCTCAACATCGCAAGCCGCATTACGAACATCAACATCATACGCACCGCAGGCACTGAGGGATACCAACAATAATGAATGATGAAGTATTAATTCATTATTTCATTTACGTTGAAGAAATATTCCGCGGCGATTATGTAATCTCTAAAGTTTTAGGGATTATTCATTTCTAGTTCCAACCGTAAACCAAATGAGATTAATATAATATTAACTCATTAAATCCATATTACATCTGAAGAAAATATACATACATATATTTTCATAAAGACTGTAATAAAAATTCTTTTGTACAAAATATTACTTGTGAAATTTTATTTTAATGGGTAGGTAATACCCGAGAAATACTTAAGTTCACATTAATATGTTACACTGTACATTTTCAATGATGTTTCGACAATCGTTAATTATACTCTCTCCTTTCATAGCAATATACATCATTTCACAAAATTCAAGACAACCATTTTCCATACCAATTCAATTACATATTCTGATTTTGACAGATCAAAATCCAAGTCAAGATTTAAGAAGTGCCATCAATCTTAAATTCCTACATCCTTCAAAATCATACTTTAAATTCAAACTATACTAGAACATCACTTTCATTCACATAACTCATAAAGATATTCGTATCATTCAAGATTCACGACGAATTCATTATACGGATATTGATAATGCTAAAAACGAACATATATTTCATAGAATTATTCCTCAAGAAAGACAAGCTTTTAGTTGCAATTGTTCTATTTAAAAGTGATATTCGTTTAAATAAAAGGTGAAGACAAAAGACAGATTCGACGAATTGAAGACGCAAACGACCAAAAAGCTCAAAAGTACAAAATACAATCAAAGAGGTTCCAATTATTGATAAGAAACGTCTCGAAATTACAAGAGTACAAGATTCAAAACGCAAAGTACAAGATATTAAATTGTACGCAAGGACGTTCGAAAATTCGGAACCGGGACCAGAGTCAACTCTCAACGCTCGACGCAACGGACTAAAAATTACAAGTCAACTATGCACATAAATATAATATAATATTTAAATAATTCTTATAATTATTTATATATTATATAAATAATAAAAATCCGTCGGCAAGAAAGACTCCAAAGTTTGTGAGCTGTATTTACAAACTCCGCGACTCGCGGAGTTAGAAGGCAAAAAGGGCCGCGAGTCGCGGAGCCCCAAATTCTGAAACTCCCTATAAAAGCAAACGAATTCTGATCGCAAAAACCAACATATATCCATCCTCTCTATATCTATACGTAAATATTTATATATATATATAATTTATATTTTTATTTTAATTTTAATTTTAATCCTAATAATAAGGGTATGTTAGCGAATATTGTAAGGGTGTAAGTCGAAATTCTGTCCGTGTAACGCTACGCTATTTTTAATCATTGTAAGTTATGTTCAACCTTTTTAATTTAATGTCTCGTAGCTAAGTTATTATTATGCTTATTTAATCCGAAGTAATCATGATGTTGGGCTAATTACTAAAATTGGGTAATTGGGCTTTGTACCATAATTGAGGTTTGGACAAAAGAACGACACTTGTGGAAATTAGACTATGGGCTATTAATGGGCTTTATATTTGTTTAACTAAATGATAGTTTGTTAATGTTAATATAAAGATTTACAATTGGGCGTCCCTATAAATTACCATATACACTCGATCGGATACGATGGCCGGGGTATTTATATGTATGAATAATCGTTCATTTAACCGGACACGGGAATGGATTAATAGCCACTAGAATAATTAAAACAGGGGTGAAATTATGTACAAGGACACTTGGTATAATTGATAACAAAATATTAAAACCTTGGGTTACACTCAGTCAACATCCTGGTGTAATTATTAAACAAAGTATTAAAATCTTGTTACAGTTTAATTCCCCAATTAGTTGGAATATTTAACTTCGGGTATAAGGATAATTTGACGAGGATACTCGCACTTTATATTTATGACTGATGGACTGTTATGGACAAAAACCAGACGGACATATTAAATAATCCAGGACAAAGGACAATTAACCCATTGGAATAAACTAAAAATCAACACGTCAAACATCATGATTACGGAAGTTTAAATAAGCATAATTCTTTTATTTCATATTTAATTTCCTTTACTTTATATTTAATTGCACTTCTAATTATCGCATTTTATTGTTATTGTATTTAATTGCACTTTTAATTATCGTACTTTTTAATTATCGCAAGTTTATTTTATCGCACTTTTATTATTCGCAATTTCATTATCGTTATTTACGTTACGCTTTAATTTAAGTCTTGTATTTATTTTTAATATTTTACATTTGGTTTTAACTGCGACTAAAGTTTTAAAATCGATAAACCGGTCATTAAACGGTAAAAACCCCCCTTTATAATAATAATATTACTTATATATGTATTTGTATTTTTATAAAAGTAAACTAATATAGCGTTAAACTTTGTTTAAAGATTTTCCCTGTGGAACGAACCGGACTTACTAAAAACTACACTACTGTACAATTAGGTACACTGCCTATAAGTGTTGTAGCAAGGTTTAAGTATATCCATTCTCTAAATAAATAAATATCTTGTGTAAAATTATATCGTATTTAATAGTATTTCCTGCTAAAAATTAATAGTATTTTATACCCCTCTGCTAAAACATCAAGTTATTTTTGGCGCCGCTGCCGGGGAACAATCTAGCTTAAAAGCCGGAAGCAACGCTAATATATTAAAAAAAAAAAGATTTTTAGTTTACTTTTATTAAAATTCGTTTTTATAAAAATACGTTTTAAATATTCAAAAATATAAAAAGAAAAACAAAAATATAAGTATTTTTAAGATTTGTTAAATATTTAAGTTTTATAAAGTTTCTTTAGTTTGTAAAAATATAAGTTTTATTTAATTTATTTTATAAATATATTTTAAAAAAAAAACCGAAAAAAATAAAAATAAAATATATATATATATAAATCTAGTTTTACGATTTTTATTTATAAAATTATAAAGTAGTTCTATTTTTATTTTAGTTTTTAAATATAAGTTTTTATTATATAAATATTTAGATTTTAAAACAGAAAAATATAAAACATAAAAAAAAACGCGTCAATTTAAAACTGTACCAGAGTTGAATTTTGGAACCCCGCGACTCGCGGGGTTTGCTGCTTGGAATACCGCAACTCGCAGAGCTACCCTGACACCGACAGAAACCCTAATCTGCATTTAATTACGGGTAATTATTAATTATTATTATTATTAACCCTAATTAATTATTATTATTATAATTAGTTTTACTTTTTATTTAATTTATATAATTAGTTAAATTAGTTTAATTAAATTGTAAAATTAATAGTTTTAATAAATAAATAATATTTTTATAAAAATTGTATTTTTTTACAACTTTTTGTATATTTTTATATTTTGTCCCTTTTTAATCGTTTTAGCGTAATATTTGTATTTTTAGCTCATATTTAGTTTTAAACTTAATTTTTGCCATAGTTATTTTTACTTCTAGATTTTTAGGCTTTGCCGTAGAATTCCTTAAGTGCTTTTTCTTTAGACTAAGATTTAGGTGCTTTAGAATTTTGCGACGCCTTTTTAAGTTTTAGTTTCTTTTTAAGTTATTTCCATTTGGGATTTAGTTTTTCCTGTAAGCTTTAATATTTTTAGACGACTTTTACCTATGTATCAATTATCATTCCAATTAGTAATCTCAATTTGCGATTATAATTTTAAGTTAGTTGTAGTAATAAGGTTAGGTTAGTCAAGTGTTTTTAAGTTTTATAAGTTTCTTTTATTTTTCCGTCACCTTTTATTTTTCAACCATTTTTCTTTTTCGACCTTTTTCCGACGCGCTCTTTTTCTTTCTTATTTCTCGCTATTCTAGTTTTAGGACATAGATTTTTATTCTATTTCTTATCTAAATTTCTTAAAATTACGAAAATTTATTTTAAGTGGTTAAATTGATAGACATCAAAATTTTATGGTTCGTAGTAATAGTTGGATTTGTACGTGGACCGGGTTATTGGAGCCAAACAGTCCTCAATTATATTGAGACCAAATGAATCCTGCCCCTCTGCTGCATCTTTTGGCTATTCAAAACGTGGGCAAAATCAGAAAAGTCTATTGATTGGATAACTTATTATAATTTTTCTTTCCTTTTAAAAACTAATAGGATATTCAGTGAATGCACCGAGCAAGACGTTCACCACCTTTTGTACGTTCACCACCTGTAACTAGATCAAGACATTTAGCAAATATTACTGCCGTTGATTTTTCTTTAGAATCGTCATCCAGTCGACCAAGTACTCCAGTTCAAATTTCCGATAATCCATTTTTTGAACCCGACCTCACAATTGAGAATCCGGAGAATATTCAGGAACGATTCGTAGATCCTGAACCATTAAATTTTCCTCCGGAACCACCAATCATTCAAACAGAGAGTGTTGAGGAACGAACCATTAAATCATAATCCTCTAGTGATTCCGATTCAACAAATTCAATTATGGAGAATCTGGAACCTTTAAGTATGGAAGACCGAATAAGAGCTAAACGCACTGGCCAAGGTCACGCAATTACTCATCCAGACATTAATGCACCAGATTATGAAATCAAAGGACAAATTCTACACATGGTGACTAATCAATGCCAATTTAGTGGTGCGCCGAAGGAAGATCCAAATGAACATCTACGTACCTTTAATAGGATCTGCACACTATTTAAAATTCGAGAAGTGGAGGATGAACAGATATATCTCATGTTATTTCCCTGGACTTTAAAGGGAGAAGCCAAAGATTGGTTGGAATCGTTACCTGAAGGGGCGATTGATACATGGGATGTTTTAGTTGAAAAATTTCTTAAACAATTCTTTCCGGCATCTAAAGACGTAAGACTTCAAGGAGAAATTGTTACGTTCACACAGAAACCAAATGAAACTCTATATGAGGCGTGGACAAGATTTGGAAAGTTGTTGAGAGGATGTACGCAACATGGTTTAGACACCTGTCAAATAGTACAAATATTCTACCAAGGATGCGACATCACTACAAGAAAAGACATAGATATAGCAGCTGGTGGTTCTATTATGAAGAAAACCGAAACTGATGCTTACAAAATTATTGATAACACTGCTTCCCACTCACATGAGTGGCACCAAGAAAAAGATATCGTTAGATCATCTAAAGCAGCTAGAGCCGATTCTAGCCATGACTTAGATTCCATTTCCGCAAAGATAGATGCTGTCGAGAGACGAATGGAAAAGATGGCTAAAGATATTCACTCAATACGAATTAGTTGTGAGCAGTGTGGAGGACCACATTTGACAAAAGATTGTCTCAGTATTGAATTAACAATGGAACAAAGAGAGAATATTTCATACATAAACCAAAGGCCTGAAAATAATTATCAGAATAATTATCAACCACCAAGACCGATTTACAATCAAAACCAGAATTATAACCGAAATATTCCATACAACAACCAACAAGGTCCTAGCAATCAACAAGTATCCAATAATAATTACAATCAGCAAAGACCTAATTTTCAAAACAAACCACCACAACAAACCGATGATAAAAAGCCGAATTTAGAAGATATGATGACAAAGCTAGTTGAAACTCAAACGCAGTTTTTCACATCTCAAAAACAAACTAATGAACAAAATGCTCAAGCATTTAGAAATCAACAAGCTTCTATTCAAAACTTGGAACAAGAAGTAAGTAACCTAGCAAGGTTAATAGGTGAAAGAAAACCAGGAAGTCTACCTAGTGATACAAACACTAACCCCCGAAATGAAACAGCTAAAGCCATTACCACAAGAAGTGGTACAACACTTAAACCACCTGAAATACCTGTAACTTCTGATGAAGCTATTCCTACTCCACAAGAACCACAACCTGATCAAGATAAGAAAAAAGAACCGGTAGTTGAAAAGGTTAATGAAAATAAAACAGCTAAGGATAAACCTTATGTTAAACCATACCACCACCACTTCCTTACCCGAGTAAAATGAAGAAAGAGAAACTTGAAGCCGAGCAATCCAAATTCTTAGATATGTTTAAACAGATAAATGTAAATCTTCCTTTCATTGATGTGATTTCAGGAATGCCTAGATATGCTAAATTCTTGAAAGATCTAATTTCAAATAGAAAGAAAATGGAAGAACTCTCGGCTGTTACCATGAATGCTAATTGTTCAGCAGTGCTGTTGAATAAGATACCAGAAAAACTATCTGATCCAGGAAGTTTCACGATTCCATGTTTTCTGGGTAGTCTTAGTTCAATAGAAGCATTGGCAGACTTAGGTGCTAGTATAAATCTAATGCCGTATTCACTATACGCTAAACTAGACCTTGGAGAATTGAAACCAACCAGAATAAGCATAAAACTAGCTGATAGATCAATAAAATATCCTAGAGGGATAATGGAGAACATGCTAGTTAAAGTTGGTACTTTAGTATTTCCAGTAGATTTTGTTGTTCTGGACATGGAAGAAGATTCTCAAGTTCCTCTCATATTAGGAAGACCATTCTTAAACACGGCTAAAGCAATGATAGATGTGTTCGGTAAGAAATTAACCCTAAGTATAGAGGATGAGAGTGTTACCTTTTCAGTTGATAGAGCAATGCAACAACCACAATCTGCAGATGATACATGTTATTATATTCAAACTATAGATGCACATGCAGAATTATTAGAAGAATTTCCAGAATTACAAGGAACAGGAGAATGTTCTTTAGGAGAAGGAACAGAACCAATTGATGAAGCTGAAATGTTAGCTACACTTATAGCTAATGGATATGAACCAACAACAGAAGAAATCCAAATGCTAAAAGAAGAAGACAGATATCGATATAAATCATCGATAGAAGAACCTTCGAAATTAGAGTTAAAGCCACTTCCAACCCATTTGGAATACGCTTATTTACATGGTGAATCTGAATTACCTGTAATAATATCGTCTTCTCTTACTGAAAATGAGAAATCACAACTCATTTCTGTGTTGAAAGCCCATAAACCAGCCATTGCATGGAAGATTCATGATATTAAAGGAATAAGTCCTTCGTATTACACACATAAAATCCTTATGGAAGAAGGTCATAAAACGTATGTGCAACGCCAACGAAGATTAAATCCTAATATGCAAGATGTAGTTAAGAAAGAGATTATTAAACTGCTAGATGCAGGTCTAATTTATCCAATCTCTGATAGTCCATGGGTAAGCCCAGTTCAATGCGTGCCTAAGAAGGGTGGCATGACTGTCATTACAAATGAGAAAAATGAGCTTATTCCTACTAGGACTGTAACAGAATGGAGTGTGTGTATTGATTATAGAAAATTAAATGACGCCACCAGAAAAGATCACTTTCCCTTACCTTTCATTGATCAAATGTTGGAAAGATTAGCCGGAAATAGTTACTATTGTTTTCTAGATGGATTTTCCGGATATTTTCAAATTCCAATAGCACCCGAGGACCAAGAGAAAACCACATTCACGTGCCCTTATGGTACTTTTGCTTACAAACGCATGTCATTTGGACTTTGCAACGCCCCTGCAACCTTTCAAAGGTGTATGATGGCGATTTTTCACGACATGATAGAAGAATGCATGGAAGTTTTCATGGATGACTTTTCAGTCTTCGGTGATACATTTGAATCATGTCTAGTTAATCTGGAACGAATGCTTATTAGATGCGAACAATCAAATCTAGTTCTTAATTGGGAGAAATGCCATTTTATGGTTAAAGAAGGTATTGTTCTTGGACATAAAATTTCAAAAGAAGGAATTGAAGTGGATAGAGCTAAAGTAGATGTAATTGCTAAACTTCCACATCCCACCAATGTTAGAGGAGTTAGGAGTTTTCTAGGGCATGCCGGTTTTTACCGACGTTTCATAAAAGATTTTTCTAAAATTGCCACTCCTATGAATAAACTCCTAGAAAAGGATGCTCCATTCATCTTTTCCGATGAGTGTATCAAATCTTTTAATATTCTTAAAGAGAAACTCATTAATGCGCCGATCATGATAACACCAAATTGGAATCTACCATTTGAACTAATGTGCGATGCAAGTGATTTTGCAATGGGAGCCGTTTTAGGACAAAGGATTGAAAAACGATTTCAACCTATATATTATGCTAGTAAGACGTTACAAGGAGTACAAACGAACTATACAACTACTGAAAAAGAACTCCTTGCTATTGTCTTTGCTTTTGACAAATTTCGATCATATCTCGTTCTAGCAAAAACGGTGGTCTATACCGACCATTCTGCTCTTAGATACCTATTTTCAAAACAAGATGCTAAACCAAGATTAATCCGTTGGATCTTACTCTTACAAGAGTTTGATATTGAAATCCGAGATAAAAGAGGAGCAGAAAATCTCGCCGCTGATCATCTTTCTCGTCTTGAAAATCCCGAATTAGAAGTTCTAAATGAATCGGCCATACAAGACAACTTTCCTGATGAATATCTATTGAAGATAGATTATAAAGAAATTCCATGGTTTGCAGACTATGCAAACTACTTAGTTTGTGGATTCCTTGAAAAAGGATTATCGTACCAAAGACGAAAGAAATTCTTCAGTAATATAAAACACTATTTTTGGGAAGATCCACATTTGTTTAAAAGTTGCCCCGATGGAATAATACGCTGATGTGTATTTGGAGATGAAGCTAGTAAAATTTTAAACCATTGTCACACAGGACCAACAGGAGGGCATTCTGGGCCTCAACTAACAGCAAGAAAAGTTTATGATGCTGGATTCTATTGGCCTACAATTTACAAAGACTCACACCTTCTTTGCAAATCCTGTGATGCTTGTCAAAGGGCCGGAAAAATAAGTCAACGTGATGAAATGCCACAAAATGTCATACAAGTATGTGAAGTATTTGACATTTGGGGTATTGACTTTATGGGTCCATTTCCAAAATCTCATAATAATCTATATATACTCGTAGCCATTGATTATGTATCTAAATGGGCGGAAGCACAAGCTCTCCCAACTAACGATGCACGAGTTGTAGTCAACTTTTTAAAACGTCTTTTTGCAAGGTTTGGAACACCGAAAGCTTTAATAAGTGATCGGGGTACTCATTTCTGTAATAATCAACTTGAGAAAGTTCTTAAAAGATATGGAGTAACTCATAAAATCTCCACTGCATATCATCCACAAACAAGTGGATAAGTTGAAAATACCAACCGAGCTTTAAAACGTATTCTAGAGAAAACCGTAGGATCAAATCCGAAGGAATGGTCCATTAAATTGGAGGATGCACTCTGGGCTTTTAGAACAGCCTACAAAACTTCAATTGGAACCACACCTTTTAGACTTGTTTATGGAAAAGCATGTCATCTTCCAGTAGAAATTGAACACAAAGCATTTTGGGCTTTAAAGACATGTAATCTTGATTTACATGAAGCCGGACGTCTACGATTAAGTTAACTAAATGAATTAGAAGAATTAAGACATGAAGCATACGAAAATTCGTTAATCTATAAAGAAAGAACGAAGAAATGGCATGATAAAAGAATCAGAAGTTCAAAAGAATTTAAAGAAGGAGACAGAATTCTTCTTTTCAATTCACGATTCAAGCTATTTCCTGGAAAATTGAAATCAAGATGGTCTGGACCATTCATAGTCAAAAGAGTTTTCCCATACGGAACGATAGAATTAATAAATTCAAATGGGATTGAATTTAAAGTTAATGGTCACAGAGTTAAACACTACATAGATAGTCCGATGGAAGTCGACAACGAAGTTAATCACAATTTCGACACCACAGCTAACTAAGTGTGGGGAGAATCAAGTCTTTAAAGGATAATATGTATTTCTATTAGAGTTAGATTGTCTGTTTTCGTGTAGTTCTCGAAAATGGAACCCGAATGGTCTTTCCCTAGCAGACCCTAAAGAACTAGTCTTCTCCCCCCATTCTGAATTTTTATTTTTTTTTAGGAAATGAAGTCTGCCTGTGAACTAAACCATGGTTTAATGCTACACGCTTTGATCACTAAACGTAATAATGACACACTACCGAGTGAAATAGTATCAGTAATCAGAGAAAGATTGGACGGAGTTAGAAAAGAATCCAGATGCGAAGATAATAAGTTACAATTTGGTAAAGGAAAATCAAAATCCGCAGCGAAAAGAAGAGCACGACACCTAGAAAGATGTCACAAATGCGGAAAATGGTCACATGGAGGTAAATGTTCAAATAATCAAACCTATTCAAATACCGAATTTGTTACTTTATGCAGAGACGGACCGTTCGTATGTTTAGAAGAAAAAACACTGAATGCTCGAGGTTACGCCTATGTAGCCATGGAAAACCAATTAAACCGACTATCTTATGAATGAGATAGATCATATAACTAAGAAATCTATTTCACAGGTATGTTTGTAAAGTTTTTATTTTATTTTTTTTTATTTTTAACCTTTTGATAATAAACGCTAATTTGTTCGCTATAAAGTATTAAATTGGTATTGAATAAAATTAGGTTTGGCGACCGAAATTATTGATATCATTCAAAAATTTATTACATCACTGCGAAATTTAACGTTTATTCTTAAGGTATAAATATCTTTAATCAATCAACCCAAAATATTTAAAAAATTCGTCATGAGTTAAATTAGGTCATGGAACCGAAATTACTTTACCGAAAAGAGGGGCGCATATTTTTGATAATATTTGATTGATTAAAGTGGGATAAAAAGCCAAAAAGATTTTTAATTTTATTTTTACCATGTTTTTAAAATTAATATTTAAATCTTAAATTAATATTGTAAACTTTGTAAAAACAAACTCCGTGACTCGCGGAGGGACCGAAATACAAAAAAAAAAATAAAACGCAAAGAACTGATCAGTCTACACCACAACTCAAACATACAGCGAAAATACTCCGAAAAAACCCGCAAAAACACCTCCAAAATCACAATTTTTAACCGTTAATCATCAAATCTTTTACTAAAATCATGTTGAGAAGGATGCTATCAAGGAATTACTCAAGAAAAACGGTAAATTTCTACACCTAAACACCATTTAATCCGAAAATTAGTGTTCTTGAGCAATTTTTTCCCCAATTTGATTTTGATGCTTTTTAGTGTAATTATGCTTAAATTGTTTATGTATTATGCTTGTATAACCTAGATTGATTCTATTTAACATGATTAGAAGCCTTAAACTTCAAATTTTGAGTAATCTAGGGTTTGTGTTCTTGAGCAATTTGGGGCTTTTTGATATAAACAGATTATGGCCGATTTTTGTCATGAATTGTTGCTAAATTAAGTAGTGTAACATGTTTAGGTAGTTAAATGATCCAAACTTTGAGCCTAAACATGATTTTGAGAATTAAAGTGGACTTTTTCAAGTCTAAAAATTCATGAACTTGATTTTTGAGAGATAATGCCATTTGAAACTTGTTTAATTGCTAGTAATGATTATTTTGACATGTTATTTGAGTAAAATACTAATGAACTTGGCGAACATTTTCGTATATGCTTATTTGAAAAAGTGTAGATTTGATAAAAATGTGAAAATGAGCTTAAGTTTGATATAAATTGACACTAATGCATATTTGGATGCACAAAAATTGTGTTTGATGTGTTTTGCAGACTGAAAGGGGTGAATCTTCATCCCAAGCTCGCAATGCTCCTGCTGAGAATGCGGAACAACAGGAGGTGGATAACTACTACAAGCAAGATATACCTCATCCAGTCATGACATTTTCTGATATGCACTTGGAAGATTTGCACCCGAACCTGAGATTTGACAGACTTTGGATAGATTATCCAAAATACCAAAGGGGTTTGCATACTCTTCATTCTAAAGTTGTTGAGGTACCTAGGGTCATAGAATGGGGACCATTAGAAGCTGTAGAATTGGCCGGGCCAATTAGGGAATTACTTGCACAGAGGTATGGTAATTCTACTTTTAACGACTGGGTACGTTTATTCACCATGCGTAGACCTGTATGTAAAGTATGGTGTGAAGAATTGTTGTGTAGTATAGAATTAAATGATCGGGTAGCTAGTTTAACCGATCGATCTTTTATTAGATTTTTGTTAGGAGGTTCGATGCGCCACATGTCTTTACTAGACATGGCTCAGGCTTTACGTATATATACGCCTGAGGAGTTAGCATCTGCCGATTGTAGAAGGTTGATACTAAATGGTAGAAAGATAGAAGAAAATTTTGATACACATGGTGTATGGAGTCAAATGACAAGCCATCACCGATTCAAAGGGGGAAATTACTCTTATTTGGATATAGATAGAGCTGAATTAAGAGTGATTCATAGGTTTTTAGCTAATTCGATTACACAAAGAGGTAAGAACAAGGAAAAGGTAAATGAACAGGATTTGTTTTACCATATGTGTATTCGAGACCCACAAAGCGCTGTAAGTATACCTTATTGTGTGGGTTATTATTTATCAGCTATGGTTAGGGGGATGAGACCGCATAGCATAATAGGAGGTGGTATTTTTATTACTTTGATTGCTGAATATCTCGGTGTGGATATAAGTCGGGGGGGATTATTAGTCGAAGAACCAGAACCCCGCGATACTATAGGTTTAAATGTATACCATGGTGCGAAAGTTTTGAAGAGGCGAAATAACGCCGCAGTACAATACCATGGTAGACATCCACAGGTTGAGAGAAACCAACAGCAAGGTAATGTAGGAGGGGGAAATGAAATGCAAGAAATGCAAAGGTTTATAGCTTCACAGGAGTACGAAAATGCTAGACAAAGAGTATTTGAAGATTGGCAAGTTCATCAAAACCAAATCATAACTTATTGCCAAAATATAGGTAGAAACTATATTCCTACTCCAAAGCCCATATTCCCTCCCTGGTCTATAGAGATTCAACCACCGTATCCTACGTATAATCCAGCCGAAGCATTTTATAGCACCTATGGTTATGCATGGTGTAGTGACCCGAACTTTTCCATGTTTATATATATTAATTGAGATTGATATTTACATGATTAAATGTTTCCAACATGTTAAGCAATCAAACTTGTTAAGACTTGATTAATTGAAATATGTTTCATATAGACAATTGACCACCCAAGTTGACCGGTGATTCACGAACGTTAAAACTTGTAAAAAATATATGATGACATATATATGGATATATATATAGTTAACATGATACTATGATAAGTAAACATATCATTAAGTATATTAACAATGAACTACATATGTAAAAACAAGACTACTAACTTAGGGATTTCGAAACGAGACATATATGTAACGATTATCGTTGTAAAGACATTTAATGTATATATATCATATTAAGAGATATTCATACATGATAATATCATGATAATATAATAATTTAAAATCTCATTTGATATTATAAACATTGGGTTAACAACATTAATTGAGATCGTTAACTTAAAGGTTTCAAAACAACACTTACATGTAACGACTAACGATGACTTAACGACTCAGTTAAAATGTATATACATGTAGTGTATTTAGATGTATTAAAATACTTTTGGAAGACTTCAAGACATATATCAAAATACTCATACTTAATGAAAATGGTTACAGTTACTTTTCCATTCTTTTCTTTCATCAAGAATTCTAGTCGTATTCTTACCCGTATTATACACAACTTCAAAACGTACTTACTATAGGTATATACCAATAGGAACTAGCATGGGATTCCACTCTTGATTATGTCATGTATGACTAATCAATTTTAACTTCTACCATGAGCTAGTCAACTAACTAGAACTCCTTTTAACCCCACTCACCACTCACCAATTACCACTCATCATTCACTCCATTTCACTTCCAATTCTCTTTCTAATTCTCTCTCAACACACACAAACTATTATGAACGTATTTTTCTAGTAGTTAATCATCATCTTCATCAAAAATCACTTCAAGAATCAAGCTATAATCATCATAGGAAGAACACTTCAAGAACACTTCAAAAATCCCTTCAAGTTTACTAATTTACTTCCAAGCTTTCTAATCCATTCCAAGTAATCATCTAAGATCAAGAAACCTTTGTTATATACAGTAGGTTATCTTTCTTATTCAAGGTAATATTCATATTCAAACTTTGATTCAATTTCTACAACTATAAACTATCTTAATTCGAGTAAAAATCTTACTTGAACTTGTTTTTGTGTCATGATCCTACTTCAAGAACTTTCAAGCCATCCAAGATCCTTTGAAGCTAGATCATTTCTTGTCACTTCCAGTAGGTTTACCTACTAAACTTGAGGTAGTAATGATGTTCATAACATCATTCGATTCATACATATAAAGCTATCTTATTCGAAGGTTTAAACTTGTAATCACTAGAACATAGTTTAGTTAATTCTAAACTTGTTCGCAAACAAAAGTTAATCCTTCTAACTTGACTTTTAAAATCAACTAAACACATTTTCTATATCTATATGATATGCTAACTTAATGATTTAAAACCTGGAAACACAAAAAAACACCGTAAAACCGGATTTACGCCGTCGTAGTAACACCGCGGGCTGTTTTGGGTTAGTTAATTAAAAACTATGATAAACTTTGATTTAAAAGTTGTTATTATGAGAAAATGATTTTTATTATGAACATGAAACTATATCCAAAAATTATGGTTAAACTCAAAGTGGAAGTATGTTTTCTAAAATGGTCATCTAGACGTCGTTCTTTCGACTGAAATGACTACCTTTACAAAAATGACTTGTAACTTATTTTTCCGACTATAAACCTATACTTTTTCTGTTTAGATTCATAAAATAGAGTTCAATATGAAACCATAGCAATTTGATTCACTTAAAACGGATTTAAAATGAAGAAGTTATGGGTAAAACAAGATTGGATAATTTTTCTCATTTTAGCTACGTGAAAATTGGTAACAAATCTATTCCAACCATAACTTAATTAACTTGTATTGTATATTATGTAATCTTGAGATACCATAGACACGTATACAATGTTTCGACCTATCATGTCGACACATCTATATATATTTCGGAACAACCATAGACACTCTATATGTGAATGTTGGAGTTAGCTATACAGGGTTGAGGTTGATTCCAAAATATATATAGTTTGAGTTGTGATCAATACTGAGATACGTATACACTGGGTCGTGGATTGATTCAAGATAATATTTATCGATTTATTTCTGTACATCTAACTGTGGACAACTAGTTGTAGGTTACTAACGAGGACAGATGACTTAATAAACTTAAAACATCAAAATATATTAAAAGTGTTGTAAATATATTTTGAACATACTTTGATATATATGTATATATTGTTATAGGTTCGTGAATCAACCAGTGACCAAGTCTTACTTCCCGACGAAGTAAAAAATCTGTGAAAGTGAGTTATAGTCCCACTTTTAAAATCTAATATTTTTGGGATGAGAATACATGCAGGTTTTATAAATGATTTACAAAATAGACACAAGTACGTGAAACTACATTCTATGGCTGAATTATCGAAATCGAATATGCCCCTTTTTATTAAAGTCTGGTAATCTAAGAATTAGGGAAAAGACACCCTAATTGACGCGAATCCTAAAGATAGATCTATTGGGCCTAACAAACCCCATCCAAAGTACCGGATGCTTTAGTACTTCGAAATTAATATCATATCCGAAGGGTGTCCCGGAATGATGGAGATATTCTTATATATGTAGCTTGTTAATGTCGGTTACCAGGTGTTCACCATATGAATGATTTTTATCTCTATGTATGGGATGTGTATTGAAATATGAAATCTTGTGGTCTATTATTATGATTTGATATATATAGGTTAAACCTATAACTCACCAACATTTTTGTTGACGTTTTAAGCATGTTTATTCTCAGGTGATTATTAAGAGCTTCCGCTGTCACATACTTAAATAAGGACGAGATTTGGAGTCCATGATTGTATGATATTGTGTAAAAACTGCATTCAAGAAACTTATTTCGTTGTAAAATATTTGTATTGTAAACCATTATGTAATAGTCGTGTGTAAACAGGATATTTTAGATTATCATTATTTGATAATCTACGTAAAGCTTTTTAAACCTTTATTGATGAAATAAAGGTTATGGTTTGTTTTAAAATGAATGCAGTCTTTGAAAAACGTCTCATATAGAGGTCAAAACCTCGCAACGAAATCAATTAATATGGAACATTTTTAATCAATAAGAACGGGACATTTCAGTTGGTATCCGAGCGTTGGTCTTAGAGAACCAGAATTTTGCATTAGTGTGTCTTATCGAGTTTGTTAGGATGCATTAGTGAGTCTGGACTTCGACCGTGTTTACTTGAAAAATGATTGCTTAACAAATTTTGTTGGAAACTATATATTTTTAACATGTGAATATTATGTGATATATTAATCTCTTAACGCGTTTGATATTATGTGATAGATGTCTACCTCTAGAACAAGTCCCATTGACTCACCTAATAATAATGAAGAGTCGAATGTAAATTGGAATGATTCGTGGACTGATTCACAAGTTCCCGAAGAGGAACCGGAAGAAGAGTCGGAACCGGAAGAAGAATCGGAACCGGAAGAAGAATCGGAACCGAATGAAGAAATAGAACCGGTGGGGGAAATAATAAAACGGTTAAGTAAAAGAAAATCCTCAACCAACCGACCAAGGTTAATTATGGTCAATGGTGTTTCCGCCAAGGAAGCAAAATATTGGGAGGATTACCAATTCTCCGATGAATCGGATTCCGACGAGAATTCCGATGATGTTATAGAAATTAGCCCAACTGAATTTAAAAAGGCAAAAGAAAATAATAAGGGAAAGGGCATAAAAATAGAGAAATCTAATTCCAACCCCGATGAACTTTATATGTATCGTCAACCCCCGAAGTCCTTAAGTTGTAACAATGACCCGGGAACCTCTAAACCACCAGGTTTTTCTAAACCAATGTGGAAAACGACGGTTCGTATTAGGGGAACATCATATATCCCTAGAAACTTTGCAAAACGAACCAAAACCGAAGAAGAAGAAGAAACAAGCGAGTCGGAATAAGATAGTTGTATTCGTGTGGTGTAATATATGTAATATAGTGTGCTTATGCTTTATTATATATGTAAAAATTGCTTGTATTAATAAGTATTTTTTTTATGAATCTAACTCTTGTCTATTTTACAGTATAAAAACACAAAATGGATAGACAACCCAATATTTTAAGAGACCTACCCGGAGACATGATTGATGAAATCTTGTCTAGAGTCGGTCAGAATTCTTCGGCACAACTATTTAAGGCGAGATCAGTTTGTAAGACATTCGAAGAACGTTCCAAGAATGCCTTGGTTTATAAAAGGCTTTCGTTCGAAAGATGGGGGATATCACATTGGGAAATCCATAAGTTACGATGTGTTTACTTTGACGCATATATTGCGGGGAACCCAAATGCTATTTTACGCAATGGGTTAAGAAATTATTTTGACTCAATATATCCGAATATTGGACTTCGTGATTTAGAAAAAGCGGCTAACATGCAACATAAAGAAGCATGTTATGCTTACGGATTAGTAATGTTCGCTTATCACCAAAGTGAGAACAAGAACATCGAGCTACAACTATTAAACAAAACATTCCCACAAGTGACGGAGTCGGTAATTGGGGTAAGAAATGAGGTTTTTAGATTGTTACGGGACTGTTGGACATTACGTAACCCTCGTCCCTTTGACGACGTTACAACACGATGTCTTATCAACGGCCATAACGGTTATGTTCCACAAGACCAAGGATGGGAAGTAATCCTAGTAAAACCAGAATGCATGACTTGTTTCTGGACGTATGAATTACGTGTCTTTATTGCCTTTGCTGAACGACTTGTGTACTAGCTAGAATTATCTTCACAACCATCTTGTATCAAATTTATTGTGTGCTATATTTCATGCTATATGTAAAATAAGCGGTATTGTAAGTTTGTAAAATATTGTGTAAAAGTTTGAACGCGAAATATTATTATAATCAGTTTTTCATATAGAATTGTAGTAGTTGAATTGTATATTAGCTACTAAGTATGAACTTAACGGGTAGGTACTACCCGAATTTAAACTTATAAAACGCTAATATGAAGAAAAAGCTTTTATAAATGAGTTCATATTATGCTACGAAATACTATTAACTACTCTTAATATTCTGTATGATTAACTTGTTCAATTTAACTATTTTGAAGGAAATGGCACCGACTACTCGACACACCGTGAATATGAATGAAGAGGAATTCCGTACTTTTCTAGCTTCAAACATAGCTGCAGTACAGGCTGCGCTACATACCAACAATAACCTTGGATCTAGCAGTACAGGAAATCGTGTAGGATGCACCTACAAAGAATTCACTGCCTGCAAACCTTTGGAATTTGATGGAACCGAAGGACCGATCGGATTGAAACGGTGGACCGAGAAGGTCGAATCGGTGTTTGCCATAAGTAAGTGTACTGAAGAGGACAAAGTGAAGTACGCTACGCATACCTTCACAGGTTCTGCGTTAACATGGTGGAATACCTATCTAGAGCAAGTGGGACAAGACGATGCGTACGCACTACCGTGGTCAGCATTCAAGCACTTGATGAACGAGAAGTACCATCCCAGAACCGAGGTCAATAAGCTCAAGACAGAACTTAGAGGGTTACGAACCCAAGGATTTGATATTACCACGTACGAAAGACGATTCACAGAATTGTGCCTATTGTGTCCGGGAGCATTCGAAGATGAGGAAGAGAAGATCGACGCGTTTGTGAAAGGATTACCGGAAAGAATCCAAGAAGATATAAGTTCACACGAGCCCGCCTCCATACAACAGGCATGTAGAATGGCTCACAAACTAGTGAACCAGATTGAAGAAAGAATTAAAGAACAGACTGCTGAAGAGGCCAATGTGAAGCAAGTCAAAAGAAAGTGGGAGGAAAACGGTGATAAGAATCACCAATACAACAACAACAGCAATTACAACAATAATCGCAACAATTATCCCAACAATCGCAACATCAATCGCAACTACAACAAACGGCCCAACAACAACAACAACAACAATAACAGTAGCAACTACAACAATCATCCCAACAACAATAATAACCGCAACAACAACAACAACAATCAGAAGCAGCTATGCCAAAGGTGTGAAAAGTATCACTCGGGGTTCTGCACCAAATTTTGCAACAAGTGTAAAAGAAATGGTCATAGCGCGGCGAAGTGTGAGGTCTACGGACCAGGGGTTAATAGAACGAAAGGAACAAATGGTGTCGGAACGAGTAATGGCAGAGCAAGTAGTGTCGGAGCAAGTTATGCCAATGTAGTTTGTTATAAATGTGGAAAACCGGGTCACATTATTAGAAATTGACCGAACCAGGAGAACACGAATGGACAAGGCCGCAGAAGAGTTTTCAATATTAATGCGGCAGAGGCACAGGAAGATCCGGAGCTTGTTACGGGTACGTTTCTTATTGACAATAAATCTGCTTACGTTTTATTTGATTCGGGTGCGGATAGAAGCTATATGAGTAGAGATTTTTGTGCTAAATTAAGTTGTCCATTGACGCCTTTGGATAGTAAATTTTTACTCGAATTAGCAAATGGTAAATTAATTTCAGCAGATAATATATGTCGGAATCGAGAAATTAAACTGGTTAGCGAAACATTTAAGATTGATTTGATACCAGTAGAGTTAGGGAGTTTTGATGTGATAATCGGTATGGACTGGTTGAAAGAAGTGAAAGCAGAGATCGTTTGTTACCAAAATGCAATTCGCGTTATACGAGAAAAAGGAAAACCCTTAATGGTGTACGGAGAAAAGGGCAACACGAAGCTACATCTTATTAGTAATTTGAAGGCACAAAAACTAATAAGAAAAGGTTGCTATGCTGTTCTAGCACACGTCGAGAAAGTACAAACTGAAGAAAAGAGCATCAATGATGTTCCCATTGCAAAAGAATTTCCCGATGTATTTCCGAAAGAATTACCAGGATTACCCCCACATCGATCCGTTGAATTTCAAATAGATCTTGTACCAGGAGCTGCACCAATAGCTCGTGCTCCTTACAGACTCGCACCCAGCGAGATGAAAGAACTGCAAAGCCAATTACAAGAACTTTTAGAGCGTGGTTTCATTCGACCAAGCACATCACCGTGGGGAGCTCCTGTTTTGTTTGTCAAGAAGAAAGATGGTACATTCAGGTTGTGTATCGACTACCAAGAGTTGAACAAACTTACCATCAAGAACCGCTACCCACTACCGAGAATTGACGACTTATTTGATCAACTACAAGGCTCGTCTGTTTATTCAAAGATTGACTTACGTTCCGGGTATCATCAAATGCGGGTGAAAGAAGATGATATTCCAAAGACTGCTTTCAGAACACGTTATGGTCATTACGAGTTTATGGTCATGTCGTTTGGTTTAACTAATGCACCAGCTGTGTTCATGGACCTTATGAACCGAGTGTGTGGACCATACCTTGACAAGTTTGTCATTGTTTTCATTGATGACATACTTATTTACTCAAAGAATGACCAAGAACACTGTGAACATTTGAGAAAGGTGTTAGAAGTATTGAGGAAGGAAGAATTGTACGCTAAGTTTTCAAAGTGTGCATTTTGGTTGGAAGAAGTTCAATTCCTCGGTCACATAGTGAACAAAGAAGGTATTAAGGTGGATCCGGCAAAGATAGAAACTGTTGAAAAGTGGGAAACCCCGAAAACTCCGAAACACATACGCCAGTTTTTAGGACTAGCTGGTTACTACAGAAGGTTCATCCAAGACTTTTCCAGAATAGCAAAACCCTTGACTGCATTAACGCATAAAGGGAAGAAATTTGAATGGAATGATGAACAAGAGAAAGCGTTTCAGTTATTGAAGAAAAAGCTAACTACGGCACCTATATTGTCATTGCCTGAAGGGAATGATGATTTTGTGATTTATTGTGACGCATCAAAGCAAGGTCTCGGTTGTGTATTAATGCAACGAACGAAGGTGATTGCTTATGCATCTAGACAATTGAAGATTCACGAACAAAATTATACGACGAATGATTTGGAATTAGGCACGGTTGTTTTTGCATTAAAGACTTGGAGGCACTACTTATATGGGGTCAAAAGTATTATATATACCGACCACAAAAGTCTTCAACACATATTTAATCAGAAACAACTGAATATGAGGCAGCGTAGGTGGATTGAATTATTGAATGATTACGACTTTGAGATTCGTTACCACCCGGGAAAGGCAAATGTGGTAGCCGATGCCTTGAGCAGGAAGGACAGAGAACCCATTCGAGTAAAATCTAGGAATATAATGATTCATAATAACCTTACTACTCAAATAAAGGAGGCGCAACAAGGAGTTTTAAAAGAGGGAAATTTAAAGGATGAAATACCCAAGGGATCGGAGAAGCATCTTAATATTCGGGAAGACGGAACCCGGTATAGGGCTGAAAGGATTTGGGTACCAAAATTTGGAGATATGAGAGAAATGGTACTTAGAGAAGCTCATAAAACCAGATACTCAATACATCCTGGAACGGAGAAGATGTACAAGGATCTCAAGAAACATTTTTGGTGGCCGGGTATGAAAGCCGATGTTGCTAAATACGTAGGAGAATGTTTGACGTGTTCTAAGGTCAAAGCTGAGCATCAGAAACCATCAGGTCTACTTCAACAACCCGAAATCCCAGAATGGAAATGGGAAAACATTACCATGGATTTCATCACTAAATTGCCAAGGACTGCAAGTGGTTTTGATACTATTTGGGTAATAGTTGATCGTCTCACCAAATCAGCACACTTCCTGCCAATAAGAGAAGATGACAAGATGGAGAAGTTAGCACGACTGTATTTGAAGGAAGTCGTCTCCAGACATGGAATACCAATCTCTATTATCTCTGATAGGGATGGCAGATTTATTTCAAGATTCTGGCAGACATTACAGCAAGCATTAGGAACTCGTCTAGACATGAGTACTGCCTATCATCCACAAACTGATGGGCAGAGTGAAAGGACGATACAAATGCTTGAAGACATGCTACGAGCATGTGTTATTGATTTCGGAAACAGTTGGGATCGACATCTACCGTTAGCAGAATTTTCCTACAACAACAGCTACCATTCAAGCATTGAGATGGCGCCGTTTGAAGCACTTTATGGTAGAAAGTGCAGGTCTCCGATTTGTTGGAGTGAAATGGGGGATAGACAGATTTCGAGTCCGGAGATTATACAAGAAACTACCGAGAAGATCATCCAAATTCAACAACGGTTGAAAACTGCCCAAAGTCGACAAAAGAGCTATGCTGACATTAAAAGAAAAGATATAGAATTTGAAATTGGAGAGATGGTCATGCTTAAAGTTGCACCTTGGAAAGGCGTTGTTCGATTTGGTAAATGAGGGAAATTAAATCCAAGGTATATTGGACCATTCAAGATTATTGATCGTGTCGGACCAGTAGCTTACTGACTTGAGTTACCTCAAAAACTCGCGGCTGTAAATAACACTTTCCACGTCTCGAATTTGAAGAAATGTTTTGCTAAAGAAGATCTCACTATTCCGTTAGATGAAATCCAAATCAACGAAAAACTCCAATTCATCGAAGAACCCGTCGAAATAATGGATCGTGAGGTTAAAAGACTTAAGCAAAACAAGATACCAATTGTTAAGGTTCGATGGAATGCTCGTAGAGGACCCGAGTTCACCTGGGAGCGTGAAGATCAGATGAAGAAGAAATACCCGCATCTATTTCCAGAAGATTCGTCAACACCTTCAACAGCTTAAAATTTCGGGACGAAATTTATTTAACGGGTAGGTACTGTAGTGACCCGAACTTTTCCATGTTTATATATATTAATTGAGATTGATATTTACATGATTAAATGTTTCTAACATGTTAAGCAATCAAACTTGTTAAGACTTGATTAATTGAAATATGTTTCATATAGACAATTGACCACCCAAGTTGACCGGTGATTCACGAACGTTAAAACTTGTAAAAAATATATGATGACATATATATGGATATATATATAGTTAACATGATACTATGATAAGTAAACATATCATTAAGTATATTAACAATGAACTACATATGTAAAAACAAGACTACTAACTTAGGGATTTCGAAACGAGACATATATGTAACGATTATCGTTGTAAAGACATTTAATGTATATATATCATATTAAGAGATATTCATACATGATAATATCATGATAATATAATAATTTAAAATCTCATTTGATATTATAAACATTGGGTTAACAACATTAATTGAGATCGTTAACTTAAAGGTTTCAAAACAACACTTACATGTAACGACTAACGATGACTTAACGACTCAGTTAAAATGTATATACATGTAGTGTATTTAGATGTATTAAAATACTTTTGGAAGACTTCAAGACATATATCAAAACACTCATACTTAATGAAAATGGTTACAGTTACTTTCCCATTCTTTTCTTTCATCAAGAATTCTAGTCGTATTCTTACCCGTATTATACACAACTTCAAAACGTACTTACTATAGGTATATACCAATAGGAACTAGCATGGGATTCCACTCTTGATTATGTCATGTATGACTAATCAATTTTAACTTCTACCATGAGCTAGTCAACTAACTAGAACTCCTTTTAACCCCACTCACCACTCACCAATTACCACTCATCATTCACTCCATTTCACTTCCAATTCTCTTTCTAATTATCTCTCAACACACACAAACTATCATGAACGTATTTTTCCAGTAGTTAATCATCATCTTCATCAAAAATCACTTCAAGAATCAAGCTATAATCATCATAGGAAGAACACTTCAAGAACACTTCAAAAATCCCTTCAAGTTTACTAATTTACTTCCAAGCTTTCTAATCCATTCCAAGTAATCATCTAAGATCAAGAAACCTTTGTTATATACAGTAGGTTATCTTTCTTATTCAAGGTAATATTCATATTCAAACTTTGATTCAATTTCTATAACTATAAACTATCTTAATTCGAGTAAAAATCTTACTTGAACTTGTTTTTGTGTCATGATCCTACTTCAAGAACTTTCAAGCCATCCAAGATCCTTTGAAGCTAGATCATTTCTTGTCACTTCCAGTAGGTTTACCTACTAAACTTGAGGTAGTAATGATGTTCATAACATCATTCGATTCATACATATAAAGCTATCTTATTCGAAGGTTTAAACTTGTAATCACTAGAACATAGTTTAGTTAATTCTAAACTTGTTCGCAAACAAAAGTTAATCCTTCTAACTTGACTTTTAAAATCAACTAAACACATTTTCTATATCTATATGATATGCTAACTTAATGATTTAAAACCTGGAAACACAAAAAAACATCGTAAAACCGGATTTACGCCGTCGTAGTAACACCGCGGGCTGTTTTGGGTTAGTTAATTAAAAACTATGATAAACTTTGATTTAAAAGTTGTTATTCTGAGAAAATGATTTTTATTATGAACATGAAACTATATCCAAAAATTATGGTTAAACTCAAAGTGGAAGTATGTTTTCTAAAATGGTCATCTAGACGTCGTTCTTTCGACTGAAATGACTACCTTTACAAAAACGACTTGTAACTTATTTTTCCGACTATAAACCTATACTTTTTCTGTTTAGATTCATAAAATAGAGTTCAATATGAAACCATAGCAATTTGATTCACTCAAAACGGATTTAAAATGAAGAAGTTATGGGTAAAACAAGATTGGATAATTTTTCTCATTTTAGCTACGTGAAAATTGGTAACAAATCTATTCCAACCATAACTTAATCAACTTGTATTGTATATTATGTAATCTTGAGATACCATAGACACGTATACAATGTTTCGACCTATCATGTCGACACATCTATATATATTTCGAAACAACCATAGACACTCTATATGTGAATGTTGGAGTTAGCTATACAGGGTTGAGGTTGATTCCAAAATATATATAGTTTGAGTTGTGATCAATACTGAGATACGTATACACTGGGTCGTGGATTGATTCAAGATAATATTTATCGATTTATTTCTGTACATCTAACTGTGGACAACTAGTTGTAGGTTACTAACGAGGACAGCTGACTTAATAAACTTAAAACATCAAAATATATTAAAAGTGTTGTAAATATATTTTGAACATACTTTGATATATATGTATATATTGTTATAGGTTCGTGAATCAACCAGTGGCCAAGTCTTACTTCCCGACGAAGTAAAAAATCTGTGAAAGTGAGTTATAGTCCCACTTTTAAAATCTAATATTTTTGGGATGAGAATACATGCAGGTTTTATAAATGATTTACAAAATAGACACAAGTACGTGAAACTACATTCTATGGCTGAATTATCGAAATCGAATATGCCCCTTTTTATTAAAGTCTGGTAATCTAAGAATTAGGGAACAGACACCCTAATTGACGCGAATCCTAAAGATAGATCTATTGGGCCTAACAAACCCCATCCAAAGTACCGGATGCTTTAGTACTTCGAAATTAATATCATATCCGAAGGGTGTCCCGGAATGATGGGGATATTCTTATATATGTAGCTTGTTAATGTCGGTTACCAGGTGTTCACCATATGAATGATTTTTATCTCTATGTATGGGATGTGTATTGAAATATGAAATCTTGTGGTCTATTATTATGATTTGATATATATAGGTTAAACCTATAACTCACCAACATTTTTGTTGACGTTTTAAGCATGTTTATTCTCAGGTGATTATTAAGAGCGTCCGCTGTCGCATACTTAAATAAGGACGAGATTTGGAGTCCATGATTGTATGATATTGTGTAAAAACTGCATTCAAGAAACTTATTTCGTTGTAAAATATTTGTATTGTAAACCATTATGTAATAGTCGTGTGTAAACAGGATATTTTAGATTATCATTATTTGATAATCTACGTAAAGCTTTTTAAACCTTTATTGATGAAATAAAGGTTATGGTTTGTTTTAAAATGAATGCAGTCTTTGAAAAACGTCTTATATAGAGGTCAAAACCTCGCAACGAAATCAATTAATATGGAACGTTTTTAATCAATAAGAACGGGACATTTCACATGGAACCCCTATTGGTATCAGTATCATCCCTAGTCTACTTAGTTTTATTTATTTTGTAATTTGTAATATTGATACATTTAATACTTATTTAATATTGTAATAGTTTTTATAATTTTCTAACTTTTATTCTTAGATTTTAATAATTTTTGAATGTGGGGTAATATACCAAACTTCAAAAATATGTATATATGTTTGCAGTTTATCTTATGTACACAACAGGGTAAAACAACGCATTTTCAAAGACTGGCATTAAGTTCAGCAAAAGCAACTAATTTTGACGACAAGATGCAAAATATATGTAAAATAACAACAAGACGGAATGAACAAATGATGTGCACCATTTATCATTCAGCAAACAAACACAAATATGTTTGGAAACTTTGGTAAAATTTAATCATTTTCACACAAATCACCCTCAATAATTTAAATTGTTACTGATTTCTTGCAAATGAGGGCATTGCAAGATCTTAAGTGTGGGAAGGGGTTAAATTCTTTCGGATTTTAAAATTTTTACTTTATACACTTGGTTACCATTAGAAATACTAGTAAAGTAGTAGTTGTATTAGAATCTAGTGCTCTCTGATAATAAAGAACAGCCCTAGTCTTATATACTGACTACCCAATTCTAGTAAAAATTTTCAAAATTTTCAATTAAATGAACTCAAAATCATGTTTATACATATTTATGAACGATAAAACTAGGTTTTAACACCGAAATTATTGTAACCTCGGAAAGGACATAAATTGAAAAACAAACCAAAATGTTAAAATTCATTTAAAATGGAATAGAGGACAATAAAAAGAAAAATAAAAGCCAAGTGTGGGAAAATTCTCCAAGTTATTCAAAACATATGTCACATATTTTTGTACAAATAACTGAAAATACTTTTGCTTTGGACTAAACTAAACTGTTTTACCCGATGAAAGAAAAGAAGAGATGGATCTACACGATGAATCAATTCCATCATTAAAAGGAAGTAAAGTCTTCCGAAAAAGAAACACGCTTCTTGATTTAGGTCATGAAGTTGTCGTCCAGACCAGCTGTAGGTTGACGAAAAACCTAGAAAAGTCATCACTAAAATCAGCAGGAAATCCACGGACCTCAGCATCAAACAGGGTCACCAAGTGGTCAGATTTATCCTAACCATGAGAAGGATTTATCTCGTACAATGGGGGGGACACCGTGCAAATTAGCTAGATAAGACTAATGAATCAGATCCCCAGAAAGGATAATCTCCTTAAAAGATCAAAAATCAGCTTTTAAGCCTGATATTACTCAATCCTTGAGATTGACCTTAAAGATTGAGAATTACAAACTCATGGAATTCAATGATATCTAAACTCGAGCTTGAACGAGAAAATATTTTGATCAAAATTACAAACCGATTTGTTTTCTGAAAACCCTATTTTCAATGCGTTCATTACCATTGAACGTAAAATCTAAGGAATTCACCTGGAATTCATTAGGTCACCTGAACTAAATCGGGTGTCAACCGTAAGAACAGTGGTTGCATAGTGGTCAAAGACAGGACCTTGTGCCAGACCGAAAAATCATAAGGGTGAGCTTTACTATTGCTCCTACCAAGGATAGTAATTGCGTCCGACACGTTATAGACCATAATTAAAAGCATGTCAGGGGACATTGCCTTAACAGTTGCTTGTTCAACGCTTTCCTTTACAACCGGATGGTAGTTTACCGAAAGGTAATATACGGGACAAGTAAACTGGACGTGTTGCTTTCCAAATACAAGGTTAGCAAGTGAGTGACACAAAACCGCAAGTTTTGAGCTAAAATTTTCAAATCTGAAACCCACCAAACCCACAAAAATAATTTGAAAACACCGGTAAAGGGTTATTCCGGAAAACTCATCTAGGGTAAAAACTAGATTTAATTTTCAAAAGATCAAATGTTTTCATAAAGATCCAATTTCCTTAATGGATCTAAATTTTTATAGTCATGTGGGACTGTAAACCATATCGTTACTACCATTGTTTATACCGCCGTATATAAATCACTGATGTACAAAGTGTGAAGAATAAAGAAGTGATTCTAGTATTTCAAAACGATATTGCTTGAGGACAAGCAACGCTCAAGTGTGGGAATATTTGATAATGCTAAAAACGAACATATATTTCATAGCATTATTCCTCAAGAAAGACAAGCTTTTAGTTGCAATTGTTCTATTTAAAAGTGGTATTCGTTTAAATAAAAGGTGAAGACAAAAGACAGATTCGACGAATTGAATACGCAAACGACCAAAAAGCTCAAAAGTACAAAATACAATCAAAGAGGTTCCAATTATTGATACGAAACGTCTCGAAATTACAAGAGTACAAGATTCAAAACGCAAAGTACAAGATATTAAATTGTACGCAAGGACGTTCGAAAATCCGAAACCGGGACCAGAGTCAACTCTCAACGCTCGACGCAACGGACTAAAAATTACAAGTTAACTATGCACATAAATATAATATAATATTTAAATAATTCTTATAATTATTTATATATTATATAAATAATAAAAATCCGTCGGCAAGAAAGACTCCAAAGTTTGTGAGCTGTATTTACAAACTCCGCGACTCGCGGAGTTAGAAGGCAAAAAGGGCCGCGAGTCGTGGAGCCCCAAATTCTGAAACTCCCTATAAAAGCAAACGAATTCTGATCGCAAAAACCAACATATATCCATCCTCTCTATATCTATACGTAAATATTTATATATATATAATTTATATTTTTATTTTAATTTTAATTTTAATCCTAATAATAAGGGTATGTTAGCGAATATTGTAAGGGTGTAAGTCGAAATTCTGTCCGTGTAACGCTACGCTATTTTTAATCATTGTAAGTTATGTTCAACCTTTTTAATTTAATGTCTCGTAGCTAAGTTATTATTATGCTTATTTAATCCGAAGTAATCATGATGTTGGGCTAATTACTAAAATTGGGTAATTGGGCTTTGTACCATAATTGGGGTTTGGACAAAAGAACGACACTTGTGAAAATTAGACTATGGGCTATTAATGGGCTTTATATTTGTTTAACTAAATGATAGTTTGTTAATATTAATATAAAGATTTACAATTGGGCATCCCTATAAATTACCATATACACTCGATCGGATACGATGGGCGGGGTATTTATATGTATGAATAATCGTTCATTTAACCGGACACGGGAATGGATTAATAGCCACTAGAATAATTAAAACAGGGGTGAAATTATGTACAAGGACACTTGGTATAATTGATAAAAAAATATTAAAACCTTGGGTTACACTCAGTCGACATCCTGGTGTAATTATTAAACAAAGTATTAAAATCTTGTTACAGTTTAAGTCCCCAATTAGTTGGAATATTTAACTTCGGGTATAAGGATAATTTGACGAGGATACTCGCACTTTATATTTATGACTGATGGACTGTTATGGACAAAAACCAGACGGACATATTAAATAATCCAGGACAAAGGACAATTAACCCATGGGAATAAACTAAAAATCAACACGTCAAACATCATGATTACGGAAGTTTAAATAAGCATAATTCTTTTATTTCATATTTAATTTCCTTTATTTTATATTTAATTGCACTTCTAATTATCGCATTTTTATTGTTATTGTATTTAATTGCACTTTTAATTATCGTACTTTTTAATTATCGCAAGTTTATTTTATCGCACTTTTATTATTCGCAATTTCATTATCGTTATTTACGTTACGCTTTAATTTAAGTCTTGTATTTATTTTTAATATTTTACATTTGGTTTTAACTGCGAATAAAGTTTTAAAATCGACAAACCGGTCATTAAACGGTAAAAACCCCACTTTATAATAATAATATTACTTATATATATATTTGTATTTTTATAAAAGTAAACTAATATAGCGTTAAGCTTTGTTTAAAGATTTTCCCTGTGGAACGAACCGGACTTACGAAAAACTACACTACTGTACGATTAGGTACACTGCCTATAAGTGTTGTAGCAAGGTTTAAGTATATCCATTCTCTAAATAAATAAATATCTTGTGTAAAATTGTATCGTATTTAATAGTATTTCCTGCTAAAAATTAATAGTATTTTATACCCCTCTGCTAAAACATCAGATATTGACGATGACAACCTGCGTCTAAACCCTTCAAAATTCTTGAAAACATCTCAACTAAGGAACAATCGAGAGAATGAAACAATCACACGATACATACGAAGAATATATGCATATAGATATGCATTCGGAGGACACTTGAACCTAAGAAAAGGTTCAACACGTATCCGTGTCAGATCCTTTAGCATTATTATTACCCAAAATAACTTTACAATTCCTTTTCAAAATAGCGAATTTTGTCACAGCTCCAAAAAGACAACTTCGACTTTTCATCTGGAGTAGCCTTATTATAACCTTGATATATGCGTTGTCTTTTCGCCATCGTTACTGGGAAACCTTTTATATTCCACCACATTAGTAGTAAGCTTACCAGGAACTTTATTGCTCTTTGACTTAAATCTCTCTGAAAGATCACTATAAAACCTTGTCATGTACCCATCTACATCCTGTAACAATAATTGTCATACCAAATCCCAAGAAGCATCAATAATTATTCTTGAATCTCACATCATTTCTGCATATACATATAACGTTATTTCCTGGAATTATAATTCTGAAATCCGGAATGGCACTTCAGCCTACGAATCAGTACTATGAAGTTTTGAAAAAAACTGAATAAAGCAGCAGAAACTGTAGACAACCATAACAGTCAAAAGTTGATGATAAAGAATATTGTGTTAGCAAAGCACAGAAAAAGAGAAGGTTTGGAAATGAAAAACGGATTAAGCAAACCCTAAAGGAGGCTGTGGATAAATCACAAGGATGAAATCTACCTTCAAAGAATCCAAATGATTCGGTGTCTGCTAAAATCCTTAGCAAATACCTTTCTCCTTACTCTAAAACTCTTGCGGACAATATTCTTCATCATCCTCTTATCTTAAATATTCTAAGATATCATCGTATCTTCCATTATAAATATCCTTCATATTTCTGAAGATATTTTCATAACCATTCTTATCTGAAATCATTTATTCATTCGCGTTATCTGTATCACATCATAAAGAAAATTGTTTTAGTTTCTAAACATCTGAAACCTCTGAGTGTAAAGTATGAATGTTTTTGAAGTAATGTTAGGAACTGAAGCATGAGTTAGTATAATATAATGACACTTGATCAACGTGATTATATTACAGTAAGTCATGCTGAGTTTCTAAATGGAACGTAATGATTCACAGACCATAACGTCATCATGTGCCATGTTACATGACTCTTACATTCAATCTAATCTCTAAACATATCAAGAACATATTCTATTGATAGTTCTATATTTTCCTTTGGATTCTAGTAATTTCACAAGTCAAATTGTGCTATTACAATTTCTCTCTTAGAGCATTAGCTATGTTCATTCCGAATTTCATATCTATGAATTCTAGACCATTATTCGCTTGACTTGAAGTCAGGAAAAGAAGACGGAAGCATGAAACTCCAAAATATAAAGAAAATATATAAGCACGAAGACAACGCATAAATTACAAACCGTGTATATCGATGCGTATAGCAATATAAAGACACGGGAAAACTAAGAACACTATAAACCCAAGAGCATGGTAGAAATTAATGAATTCCTCCGGTGGAAGATGAAAAAGAAGAATGACAGATGTGATAGTCAAGAATATATCAAGAATTAAAACTGGATGGAGCATATTGACGAATGTTTTGGAAGTACGAAGAAAGGAAGAAAGTATAAAATATGGGAGATGTGGAAATAAGGAAACGTAGGAGGTTGATTTATAGTAAAATATCCGACAGAGAAATCGAGACAGATTATTGCATTAAATCGAAGAGGATCATAATTTCCTTAATCGCCGAAGAATCAAATCTTATATAGATTACAAAGATTTTCTTTAATCCGGAGATCAACCGTGATGACGTCAAAAGATAAGACGAATCCCTATTTTCTCATTTCACTCTTTTACGATAGCTTCACTCATAAGTTTTGAGTAATCGAATTATTTTATCCATATTTCTCAATCATGATAAAACCCTATGAATTAACTTATATTCGTCATAATAACATTCTTATTGTTAGCCATGACGACCTCGATCAAATTTTGGGACGAAATTTCTTTAACGGGTAGGTACTGTGACGACCCTGAAATTTCCGACCAAATTTAAACTTAATCTTTATATAATTCCGACTTGATAAGCAATGAATTTTAATAAATCTTTAACCTCCGGAAAGATTTTTACACAAGCTTTTGGTCACCCTTTTATTCGGACGATTCACGAACGTCATAACTTGATTTAATTGTTTAATTGTTTAATTATTGTGTATATAAATGGATTTATATATATTTAACTTGAAAATATGATAATTAAATATCTCATTAAGTATATTAACAAAGTATTATATATATATTTTCATACTACTAATTTAAAGAGTTTTCAAACAATATATATATATATATATATATATATATATATATATATATATATATATATTACTATTTAAACGACGTAATTAACTTATGTTAAAATGTATTTACATATAATGTATTACGAATGTAAATACATCCTTACAAGTATTGAATACACTTTATAATATACCAATACATATAAAGGATATCTATACTCGTATTTCCGTTCAATTTTCTCAAGAATTCTACTCGCATTTATACGGTATCTTTACCCGTATTATACACAGCTTCTAGAAGTATTTACTATTGGTATATACCAATAGAAATCTGCAATTATTTGTGTAATATGTCATCCATGACCTAATCAATTTAATATGTCATGCATGACTTAATATAATTTAACTTATCTTAGATATTTTCACTAAAAGCCAAAATTATAAGCTTATAAATAAGGACCATTTTAACTCATTTTTACTTCACATTTTCTTAAACTAAAAACACACACTTGAATGCTCTCATATCATACTTTAATCTCAGTAAATTTCCTCTTCATAATCAAGGTAAAATACTTCTCAAAATCCTTGTTTAATTCCTTTTATAGTTGCTATCTTATTATACTTATAAAACTTGTAAACACTAGAACTTGTTTTGGTGAACACCAAGCTTGTTTGAAAAACTAATATAATCTTTCTAACTTAACTCTAATAACACTTATTTATATGTATTATGATATTATATTAAGTTAATATAAAAACTTATAACTTGTACATATGAAGAACACCTTGAAACTTAACATATATCCTTTAATCTCCATTGGGTGGATGTCGGGATTTTTCCAAATCTGTCCACCGACATAAAAAGAGGGTAAAGCTCTAAAAATTACTACTTGGGATGAACTTTTCGAATTGGTTTTGTAAAATTTACTTCTTAATGAATCCATAGCAATTTGATTCACTTTAAACAGAGTTGTAATGAATATTGGCGAGCAAAACAAAATCTGCTAAAATTAACGTTGTATGGACGAAATTTATAATATAAAAACTATATTAACCATATCCTTGTTAACTTTTACTATATCCTATATATATTTGGACATGTTATCAGTAGTATAACAAAATATTATAATCTTGGTTAATTCTGTGATTGTATATATGTATAATAATATTCTTGGTACGTCCTAACACAATAAATATACAATACGTTTTGATAAATCCTAAGACAATACGTACACAATACGTCTTAGTTAATTCTAAGACAATACGTATACAATACGTCTCTGGGTTGATGCAAAGACAATACGTATACAATACGTCGTGGGGTAATTCTAAGATTATATATATACCGATTATTGGACTGTTGGACTTTTCGGACTATTTTGGACTACTAACAAAGGACTACTAACAATGGACTACTAACATAAAATGTTAAAAATTATTATATAAGTATTCTATGAACTTGCTTTATTTTATTCATATGTCGTATTATTATCTGAATCGTTATTATTGTTATAGCTTCGTGAATCCAAGGACGACGGTCATATTTTTAATAAGTTGAAAACTTATTATTAATATACTTTTACTACTGTGAGTATATATTCCCATTTTTAAACTCTACAAATATTTTGGGGTGAGAATACATGCATTTTATGTTTTACGCCATAGACACAAGTACTTAAAATATATTCTACGTTGAATTGTACCACTTTGCATATTTTTCCTAGTAGCTTGGTAACTAATATTTACATGTTGTAAGAGCATGTAAGCGCGAATCCTATTGATAGATCTATCGGGTTTGACAACCCCAACCGGGCTAGTCGCTCTAGTATCATAAACGGTTGCATAGTACTTCGTTTTTACTACACTTGGTACAGTGTAGGGAGATTTCATAATAAAGGGAATATGCCACATTAATGGTTAAGTATGGTTACCGAAGCGCTCAACAACTTATAGAATACTTGTATACACTTGCAAGTGTACATATATTTATAACTATGAAATCTTGTGGTCTATATTTATATCGATGCTAAACCTATATATCTCACCAACCTTTGTGTTGACTGTTTAAGCATGTTTATTCTTAGGTCCTTAAAAAAGTCTTTCGCTGTTGCATTATCTGAGCAAGCTGTGCATGGAGTCTCATGTTTTTGTTTAAATGAAGTGTTGCATTCAATAAAACCTTCGTCATGTATTATATTCAACTTTTATGTCACGTGTGTAGTATTTGAAAACCGATGTATTATGGGGATTATTTCTTAAATAATCGTCCACTTGTTTAAAACATGCATTATGTATAATAATGGTGTGATTTTTATGAAACTAATGCACTAATTTCTAAAACGTATCATATAGAGGTCAAATACCTCGCTATGGGACCAATGAATAACGTACTGCGTTTATAGTGATATGAACGGGTCGTTTCACTTTGAGTGCATCTCGTTTATTTTTTCACACATGGATACACACACTAAGAGTCTAAGACCATGAATAACAACCCGTGTTACACACGTTTTAACTCCAACACGTCGGCAACACGCTGGTAACAAGGCGTGTTACAGGGTTCAATCACAGGCGTGCCTGATTCCTGCACGTGAAAGTGGCGAGCGTGTTTGTATCAAATTGTCGACGTGTATCATTGTTATTGGTTGGCCAGATATAATTTTGAGTAAAACGGATATATTTTGCAACGGTTATTTTTTAACTTGAACAATATATATACATCTACACTGCATACTGAAGAATGAAGAAGAAACACACTCTGCAACTATATACATATACAGTTCAACCTCATTTCAATGGCACCAATGTCAGCTAACTTCGACATTCATTTCGGAGGTGCTTTAACGAGTAAAAATAAAGAATACATTGGCGGATCGAAAATGCTATTTAACGACTTCTACATTAACGAATATGTGACGACCCGGAAATTTCTGACCAAATTTAAACTTAACCTTTATATGTTTCCGACACGATAAGCAGAATTTGTAATGTTGAATCTTAAAAAGTTTGGAACTACATTCATGTAATCAATTACCCTTTGACCGTGTTCGACGATTCACGAACAATTATGTGTATATAGATATGTATATATAATATATAATATTAACTGAAAACATTAACAAAGTATTAGATATATGATACTTTACATGAACATATTTGTTTCGATATATTTATCGACAGAATTAAGAGATAATATCAAATGATTGAATTATCAGATACATTATGATATGATTAAGGGCCTATGTTATAAGGTCCACTGTGATTTAAGAAATCTATTCTTTTTGACAACTCATTACTTAACCAGTATGATAGAGATAACGATATTTATATTTTATTTTATTAAATATATATAACGATTTAAATTAATATTATATATTTTTATACGCGTATTATACGTACATAGTTTTATACTTTTACTATACTTTAACTTTACCTTTACTTTACTTTAACTTTAATAATTCATACTTTAATAATTCACTTTAATAATTCATACTTTAATAATTCACTTTAATAATTCATACTTTAATAATTCATACTTTAATAATTCACTTTAATAATTCAAAAATCTATTATAAATAGAATTCAATAGGTTTCATTATTTCATAGAAACTTGAAAATATATTTCTCTAAACTCTCTCAATCGAATTACATATATATATATATTTACTTAGTACTATTTCAAGATATTATTAGTATACATAAAATACTACGACAGAGTTATATTCAGACGATTTCAAAATAAGTTTTCAAATGGGATATAGCTAAGGAAATTATGGGTTATAGCTATGAAGGTTATGGGTATTGATCGAGGGTATTGCTCGTGAGGTCAACCTAACGTTTATCATTTTTGTTGCGTCTACGTACTTTCCTGCAATATTGAATCACAATATTGATACGTGAGCATTCATATCTTATCTTTTATATAATAATAGTGTATCCCTGACTAGTGCTCGAGTATATATGATTATGCATGTTTGTATGCTTAGTTTCGTCGTTAAATAGTTTATGATAAATCACGAATTTGATACATATGCTACTGAGATAAGTTATATGATATGCATGTCGTTGAAAAGCTGAAGAAAAAAATTAATAACTTTTCATTTAGAAATCGTGTGGTTTCGATGAACGGATTAAAAGATATGGTCAACTGAATTATCATTAATTTTAATATTATTATTAAAACGATTATTATAACTGTTATCAGTTGATGTTATTACTAAAATTATCTTTATTACTAAAAATTAATATTTTTATTGAAACTGTCATTTTATTATTTTTATCATTATTATTATTATCAATATTATTTTATCAAATAAATATGCGTACAAAGATATTTTTACCACACGTAATGTAATTACATTAATAATACATACCACTATATTTTTATGATATTAAGTGAATTTTATAAATTTTATTACTTGAGATATATAAAAGTATATTTTTATCATATATGAATTTTAATATAAATTTTTATTTATTAATAAATGACTTGTATTATTTAGTATAATAAGATCTGATAAATATATTTAAATATATAAAACTACTATATATAAGTTATATAATAAATATGTATAGATTTTGAAAGTCATTTTGGGTCAAGTTGACTTTTGTTGACTTTTGCATGTCGGTCTCGAGCATTAGGATTGTGATACACTACGACTTGACCTAAATTGTTAGACAGATATTGACCAATATATAAATATATATACTTAATATAGGTTCGTGAATCCGAGACAAACCCTGCACTTGTTAAGTGCCGTCATATACATAATTGCTACGAAATACAGTATTGTGAGTTTCATTTGCTCCCTTTTTAACTGCTTTTGCAATATATATTTTTGGGCTGAGAATACATGCGCTGTTTTATAAATGTTTTACGAAATAGACACAAGTACTAAAACTAATTCTACGTGGGTTTAAACCAGAAATATACCCTTAGCTTGGTAACATTAAACTACTTGCCTATGTACGGTAGGCGCGAATCCTAAAGATAGATCTATTGGGCCTGACAAACCCCATCCTGACTATGAGATGCTTTAGTACTTCGAGGTTATATTAAACACACCTGATCTGGTGTACTTCAGAGGGTAAAACATGAACGTTAAGGCTTGTTACCGGGTGCCTACAATTTATAGAATACTTTTATACACTTGCGAGTGTACATATATTTATAAACAGAAATCTTGTGGTCTATTAATATATTGAAATGATTGTTATGATAAACCTATGAACTCACCAACCTTTTGGTTGACACTTTAAAGCATGTTTATTCTCAGGTATTAAAGAAATCTTCCGCTGTGCATTAGCTCATTTTAAGGATATTACTTGGAGTCATTCATGGCATATTTTGAAAGACGTTGCATTCGAGTCATTGAGTTCATCAAGATTATTATTAAGCCAATTATAGTTGGATGTATTATGAAATGGTGTGCATGCCGTCAACTTTCGTTGTAAAGAAAGTTTGTCTTTTAAAAATGAATGCAATGTTTGTAAAATGTATCATATAGAGGTCAAATACCTTGCGATGTAATCAACTATTGTGAATCGTTTATAATGTATATGAACGGGTCCTTTCAGTTGGTATCAGAGCGGTGGTCTTAGCGAACCAGGTCTTGCATTAGTGTGTCTAACTGATAGTTGTTAAGATGCATTAGTGAGTCTGGACTTCGACCGTATCTGCATGTCAAAATTTTTGCTTATCATTTTTAGTCGGAAATCATCTACTTACCATCCTTAGGAAATTACGTGCTTATCATTCTTAAGTCTAGACGCGTTTTCCTACATTTATTGCATAATAGTATATAGACGAATTCTTATCTTAGCATATCTGTCACTGTGAACTTTGACTGACATCTTTCAAAGATTCCTCCGTAATTTATGGGATTTTGGTATTATATATACATATGTAAATTATGTATTGAAGAATACCAAATCTAAATTCTACAATCTATTTTATACCAAAAAAATTCTTTCCCTGATCATACAAGATGGATCCCTCAACCAGTTCGAGTTCCTCGGATTCCGACAGCTATGCCGATATGGATTTCCACATGAGCTCCGAAAGCAGCGTGACCGGAATGAATCAACCAATTAGCCATCATCTATTCTGGATGAATTGGGGATGGGTTCGTAATCTACTTAACCATTGGAGACAAGAAGAAGGAGATCCCTTTCATCCACCACATTGCCCTCTTGGCAATGAACCTGAAGCACTTACCGGCGAACCTGTCCGAAACACCATTTTCTCTCTCATTTCCAGAGTATCTCGTCATGATTGTATACTACACCAAATTTTAGATCTTATTTATCCGCTCGTCCGAACCGACAATTACCCCGGTGTAATAGAAGAAGTCAACGAGCTTCGCGCTCGGGTAGTGGCTTTGGAGAATATGGTGCAAAGGTTACAAACACCAGCAGCAGCACCAACAGCATAACCAGTACCACCATCAACAACATCAACAGTACCATTACCACCACCAACAACAACCGCATCGCAAACCTCAACTTCACAATCTGTCCCACGAGCATCGACGTCATACGACATGTAGATACCAAGGAATACCACAACGATGAAGAATTGATTCATAACTTCATTGGGGAAACATTCTACGGCGATTATGTAATTTCTAAAGTTTAGAAATTATCTATCCTCGCCTTAACCATAAATCAAATGAGTTTAATTTAATATTAACTCATTAAATCAATATTACATCTGAAGAAATATACACATATATATTTTCATAAAGACTGTAATAAAATTCTTTTGTACAAAATATTAATTGTGAATTTTTTTTAACGGGTAGGTAATACCCGAGAGATATATAAATTCACAATTAATATGTTACATTCTTCGAATCTGATTCAGCAAATCATCCATTATACTCCCTACTTTCACAACAATATACATTCTTTTATAAAAATCAAAACAACCATACTCATTCAAAATCTAATTACATATTCTGATTTTGAAATCTCAGAATTCGATTCAAGATATAACTGAAATCGTCACTCTTAGATTCCTACATCTTTCAAAACTTTACTTTGACTTCAAAACTGTCCTAGAACCTCATTTCTATTCATGGAACTCACAAAAATATTTGTATCATTCAAAATCTTAGAACATCATATGTATATTAACAATTACAATATGTGTTCAAACACTTCGAAATTCCTAAAGACATGCGAGATGATGATCCAACCACATATTACCCACTGTCATGCATCTGAAAAGCTCTCGAAACCAAAGTTATAGTTTAACACGTATCCATGTCAGATCCTTTGATATTTATTACCAAATATAATTTTTCAATCTCTTTCCAAAATAGACAGTTTTGTCACAGCTGCAGCAAATCACCTTCATTTGTTTATACGAATAAACCTTATTATAACAATTACCCCTTCATCATTGTTACCGGGGAACCTTTCATATCTCGCCACATTAGCAGTAAACTTATCAACAACTTCATTAACCTTCGACTTAAGCCTCTCCGAAAAGCCACTATACTTATTCATTAAAACCCCATCATGTACTCACCTACATCCTGTAACAATAATTGTCACACCAACTACTGGGAATTAGCAATCAGTATTTTGAATTTCGCGACAATTTTACGTCAAAAGTTATACATATAACGTCTATCTCCTAGACTTACATACTTCGAATGTGAATTTTCTGAAAAACATCCCAAACCATGAACTAGTTCTTCGAAATTGGAAAAATGATGATGAAGCAGCAAAAACTGTAAACGACTTTAACAGTCAAAAGTTTGATGATAAAGAATAGTATGGTGGTAAAGCTGAGAAAAAGAGAAGGTTTGAAACTGGAAAACGGATTGAGCAGACCATGAAGGAGGCTGTGGACAAATCACAAAGACTAAACCTGCCTTCAAAGGATCCAAATGATTCAGTGTCTACTGAAATCATTAGCAAACAACTTACTTCTTATTCTAAACCTTCACAGACAAATCTTCTTCATCATCCATATTATCGTATCTTTTATTATAATATCTTCGATATTCCTGAAGATATTTTCACAACTATTCTTATCTGAAATCTTTTATCTCTTCGCAATATCTGCGTTACAACATAAAAAGAAACGGTGTTAGTTTCTAAATTCTAAAAAAAAAAAATTTGAATTTAAAATAGGAATGTTTTTGAAGTAGTATTGGGAACTGAAGCATGAGTTTGTATAATATAATGACACTTGATCAACGTGATTATATTACAGTAAGTCATGCTGAGTTTCTAATGGAACGTGATGATTCACAGAACATACCGTCATCATGTACTGTTTACACGACTCTTACATTCTACCCAATTTCCAAACATATTAAGAACATATCATCTTGATAGCTCTATATTTTCGGATATTCTGGTAATTTTCCAAATCAAGATCGTGCCATTACGATTTTCTTCTTGGAACATTAACTATGTTCATCCAAAAATTCATATCTACGAATTCTGGACCATTATCCGCTTGACTTAAGGTCGGAAAGAGAAAACGAAAGCATGAAGCTCCGAAATATAATGGAGAATATAAAGCCCGATAACAACCCCGAAATTACAAACCGTGTATATCAATGCGTATAGCAATATAAAGACACGGGAGAATGAAAAACACAATAACCCCAAGGTAATGGTAGAAGAAAATAACTTCCTCCGGTGGTAGATGAAAAAGAAGAATGACATATATGAAAGTTAAGAGTATATCAAGAATCAATACTGGATGAAGCATATTAACGAATGCTTTAAAGTATGAATTGGGGAGAAAGACTAAAAGGTGTGAGATGTGGAAATAAAGAAACGAAGGGGGTGGAATTATAGTAAAATATCAGACAGAGAAATCGAGACAGATTATCGCATTTAATCAAAGAAGATCCTGATTTCCTTAATCGCCGAAGAACCAAATCTTATTGCAAAGATTTTCTTTAAATCCCATGAATTCCGAAAATCAATCATAACTACGTCATCGGTTAAAACGAATATACGTTTACTCATTTCACTCTCTTGCGATAGCTTCACTTATACTCTTCGCGTAATCAAATTATTTTATCTATATTACTCAATGATGATAAAACTCTATTTATCAACTCATATTCATCATGAAAACATTTTTATAGTTAGCCATGACGACCTCGATCAAATTTCGGGACGAAATTTCTTTAACGGGTAGGTACTGTGACGACCCGGAAATTTCCGACCAAATTTAAACTTAACCTTTATATGTTTCCGACACGATAAGCAGAATTTGTAATGTTGAATCTTAAAAAGTTTGGAACTACATTCATGTAATCAATTACCCTTTGACCGTGTTCGACGATTCACGAACAATTATGTGTATATAGATATGTATATATAATATATAATATTAACTGAAAACATTAACAAAGTATTAGATATATGATACTTTACATGAACATATTTGTTTCGATATATTTATCGACAGAATTAAGAGATAATATCAAATGATTGAATTATCAGATACATTATGATATGATTACGGGCCTATGTTATAAGGTCCACTGTGATTTAAGAAATCTATTCTTTTTGACAACTCATTACTTAACCAGTATGATAGAGATAACGATATTTATATTTTATTTTATTAAATATATATAACGATTTAAATTAATATTATATATTTTTATACGCGTATTATACGTACATAGTTTTATACTTTTACTATACTTTAACTTTACCTTTACTTTACTTTTACTTTACTTTAACTTTAATAATTCATACTTTAATAATTCACTTTAATAATTCATACTTTAATAATTCACTTTAATAATTCATACTTTAATAATTCACTTTAATAATTCATACTTTAATAATTCACTTTAATAATTCAAAAATCTATTATAAATAGAATTCAATAGGTTTCATTATTTCATAGAAACTTGAAAATATATTTCTCTAAACTCTCTCAATCGAATTACATATATATATATATTTACTTAGTACTATTTCAAGATATTATTAGTATACATAAAATACTACGACAGAGTTATATTCAGACGATTTCAAAATAAGTTTTCAAATGGGATATAGCTAAGGAAATTATGGGTTATAGCTATGAAGGTTATGGGTATTGATCGAGGGTATTGCTCGTGAGGTCAACCTAACGTTTATCATTTTTGTTGCGTCTACGTACTTTCCTGCAATATTGAATCACAATATTGATACGTGAGCATTCATATCTTATCTTTTATATATTAATAGTGTATCCCTGACTAGTGCTCGAGTATATATGATTATGCATGTTTGTATGCTTAGTTTCGTCGTTAAATAGTTTATGATAAATCACGAATTTAATACATATGCTACTGAGATAAGTTATATGATATGCATGTCGTTGAAAAGCTGAAGAAAAAAATTAATAACTTTTCATTTAGAAATCGTGTGGTTTCGATGAACGGATTAAAAGATAAAGTCAACTGAATTATCATTAATTTTAATATTATTATTAAAACGATTATTATAACTGTTATCAGTTGATGTTATTACTAAAATTATCTTTATTACTAAAAATTAATATTTTTATTGAAACTGTCATTTTATTATTTTTATCATTATTATTATTATCAATATTATTTTATCAAATAAATATGCGTACAAAGATATTTTTACCACACGTAATGTAATTACATTAATAATACATACCACTATATTTTTATGATATTAAGTGAATTTTATAAATTTTATTACTTGAGATATATAAAAGTATATTTTTATCATATATGAATTTTAATATAAATTTTTATTTATTAATAAATGACTTGTATTATTTAGTATAATAAGATATGATAAATATATTTAAATATATAAAACTACTATATATAAGTTATATAATAAATATGTATAGATTTTGAATGTCATTTTGGGTCAAGTTGACTTTGTTGACTTTTGCATGTCGGTCTCGAGCATTAGGATTGTGATACACTACGACTTGACCTAAATTGTTAGACAGATATTGACCAATATATAAATATATATACTTAATATAGGTTCGTGAATCCGAGACAAACCCTGCACTTGTTCAGTGCCGTCATATACATAATTGCTACGAAATACAGTATTGTGAGTTTCATTTGCTCCCTTTTTAACTGCTTTTGCAATATATATTTTTGGGCTGAGAATACATGCGCTGTTTTATAAATGTTTTACGAAATAGACACAAGTACTAAAACTAATTCTACGTGGGTTTAAACCAGAAATATACCCTTAGCTTGGTAACATTAAACTACTTGTCTATGTACGGTAGGCGCGAATCCTAAAGATAGATCTATTGGGCCTGACAAACCCCATCCTGACTATGAGATGCTTTAGTACTTCGAGGTTATATTAAACACACCTGATCTAGTGTACTTCAGAGGGTAAAACATGAACGTTAAGGCTTGTTACCGGGTGCCTACAATTTATAGAATACTTTTATACACTTGCGAGTGTACATATATTTATAAACGGAAATCTTGTGGTCTATTAATATATTGAAATGATTGTTATGATAAACCTATGAACTCACCAACCTTTTGGTTGACACTTTAAAGCATGTTTATTCTCAGGTATTAAAGAAATCTTCCGCTGTGCATTAGCTCATTTTAAGGATATTACTTGGAGTCATTCATGGCATATTTTGAAAGACGTTGCATTCGAGTCATTGAGTTCATCAAGATTATTATTAAGCCAATTATAGTTGGATGTATTATGAAATGGTGTGCATGCCGTCAACTTTCGTTGTAAAGAAAGTTTGTCTTTTAAAAATGAATGCAATGTTTGTAAAATGTATCATATAGAGGTCAAATACCTTGCGATGTAATCAACTATTGTGAATCGTTTATAATGTATATGAACGGGTCCTTTCAGAATATGATTTTTCAGAGTTAAAAAAATTAATCAAAAAAGAAAAAAAAAATCCCATTTTCGACTATTTTCTATCGAGATGAAGAGGAGGCGGAATTCTTTCGATTGGATAATAACATTTGAAAAAAGCTTAAGAAAGACCTGAGGGTCACATGTAATCGAATTCAGTTGTGTATTATGAATTTAAGCATGTGGACAGTTAATCCGCCTCCTCTCGACGATTATGAAAGTAGACCCGAATCGGGAGCGTCGATTGAATGGGACTTTTAGGATTTAATACGTTGTAATTTTATATTTTTAGGATTTAATAAGTAGTAATTTATATTTTTTTTTGTGTTTTTAGGATTTTTAATAAATAATTTAATCGTATTAATAATTAATTTTAATTTTAGCGTGTTTTTTACAATAAATTTGTTATTATTATAATTACAAAATAATAATATAACTAATAAATAAAATAAAACTAAATTCAAGAACAGTGAAAACAAATGTAAAAACACCCCACCCCTACCCAGCAACACGCCACTCATTATTTAATATTTTGTCAGCACGCCCATCAAGCACCTCACCTCCACCCAGCAACACGCCAAAACGTCCATCATTGTTAAAAATGATCTAATACATATTAACTTTCAATCCTCACAATCTATTAGGTATCTAATATGTTATATTTAAATGATGATATATAACAAACAACTTTTTTTTTTGCATGACCACTTTCTTTTTCAACTTACATATAAGAATTGTCAAATTAATATATTATTCAAAAACTATCATTAAACTAACCAGTAATTCTAGAGGTCCTTCGACTAGTTTTATTAGATAAAAGAAATAAAGGAATTCATAGTCTAACCGCTAAACATAGACGAGGAAAATGTTAAGTATCAAAATTTTCACCTAATTTGCGATCAACGTTGTCAAAGCTCTGTCGCTAATTTGCACTCAATGTTGTCCTACTTTGAAACAAAAGTTTGATATTTTTCATCAAACAATTCGGTTAGTTAGCACACCAGAATTCAAACTCTAGCCAAGTAGACGGATTGAAATCAAAAAGGTATGTTACAGCAAAACAAAATATAGAGATGGTGGGAGCTGTGGTGGTGCAGCCGCTGGAGTTGGTGGTGCCGCTGTCGGAGTTGGTGGTGTTGTCGTTGTAGGTGGTGGTGTTGTCACCGGAGGTGAGTAGGTAGGTGTTTAAGAGCTCGAAGATAAAGGTCGGATAAAATGTATTATAAAGTTGGAAGCTAGAGTCTAGAGTTGCAAGTTGGAAGATATTTGGAGATTTTATTTTGTTTTTTGTCTTAAAAAATTATTTTAATTGAAAACGTCTATTCACTCGCAGACATAAGACACAATAAGGTCTTCAAGAAGATAAACAAACACCACATATATACACAATCAAAATATACACATCATCACTACTTAACTTAAAATAAACAAAATCTTTTGTCTTCAAATTTTAGATGATGTAGGAGTAATTGAGAAAATAAAAAATTTCTATAATATTATGTCCACATTTATTTTTCATAAACATGGTTGTGTGTTTTGACTTTGTTATGATTTATAAGATGGCTGATTAAATGACTATGTAACAGTTCATTTTGCAATTTATATAAGCAAATTTATATTTATTTACTTTGTATTCATATTTTCTTTATGCGGAGTAATTGGATTTATGTCTTTCTTTTTGTAAAATATTTACTTTATAAATATAAATTATTTTGTACTCAACTTTAATTAAATACACAGTTGTCCCATTACTATTATCATTTCGTTTTCAGTACTGACCATAAATTGTGTCGGTCACAAATCAGTTCATTTTGCTAGTTGTAATTTGAATACGGTATGTATTGTATATTGTATTGTATATAAATATATATAAATATAAATATATATAAATATAAATATAATAAAAATATGAATTTAATATATATAAATATATATTAAATGAATAAGGTTTGTTTGTAGGGTATTTGTGGAAAACAAATATTACATGTACATGGTTTATTCAGATTGTCTTGTGATCGATATTAACTCTTTCTTTATCAACTTAGGATATACAACAGTAAAAAATTGAATAAAAATCTCGTATCAAGATATCAAAACTTCAACATTAGACTATTTTAAGATAGTTTTACACAGCATAAAATGATATACATTTATCAAATAACACAATCAAGAGGCCTCATACGTTCTTTTGTACCTCCTATAACAAATATACAAATACAGATCAGATTAAATAAAAATGTTTGGCTTAATTTTATCACATAAGAGACTTGCTTGTAGTAATGATCAAAAGATGCTCAAATTAATTAAAATCACTACCCAATATATTATTTTTTCTAGAAAAAATATATATTACATATTTGATACAACCATACTCAAAGCCAAAGTTATACGGAGTATATAACTTATTTAATTTAATTGTCTTATATTTAAATTGTGTATTTTCGCTATTTTTCATAATTTTCAAAATCATGTTATACCTTTACATACGATTTATATAAGAGGCTCGTACATTATTGATGAATTTGTAACCGGAATTCTTTGTTTGATGTCGAACACTCGATCCACAATTATATATATCGTACCATCTTATGAAATAAACTACAATTGATATCTGATATTGTTATCACAGTTAAATAAAAACATGTTGAAGTATTATTCAATCCAACGAATTTTAAGTTTAAATGATTGCTAACATCAGTAATTAGATGGAGTTATGAGCTCGTTTACACCCGAAAAAGGACATGAATAAAAACATATACAAGCTAAAACTGCTACAAAAGGAGGAAATATAATAGTTCTGCAATGGCCATCGACATAGCCTTCTTTCTTACAATCTTCCAAACATTTATCATTGTCGCAATTCACCTCTGAAGCGTATAATTCTTTTTCGCATAATTTATTCGAGCTCTTCAAATTTTCTCCTGACATATTTCATATGTGATTATTAATTATCGCAACAAAATTATAGATCAAAGTATTATCATTATTATTATTACAGTTAAATGATGTATGTATTTATTAAGTACCTACCAGTGCACGTGACTAAGAGCATCAACACAACTAGTGTTTTGAGCAAAGAAAAATTCATCTTCTCTTCAACACACAATTGCAATTGTAATTCAAGCTCTTTTAATATGACTTTGAGCAATAAATGTGTAATAATTGTTATAATTCAGTAGGCTTATAACTACCTTTAGTGGTTTGATTCTTGATGTTATAATTCAGTAGGCTTATAACTACCTTTAGTGGTTTGATTCTTGATGTTATAATTCAGTAGGCTTATAACTACCTTTAGTGATTTGATTCTTGATTTAGAATACTAATAATGAAGTGTAAGAACAAAGATGATAATGGAGAGAAAGAAAGAAACACTTTGTAAGTGTGAGAAATGGTGCAAGTTTAATGCTTGCATTCATGAGTATTTATAGCCTAAAATCTCAATATAAAAATACATACTTTGTGTACCAAAATTGACTATATGTATACACCAAAATTGACTATCCATATCTATATTATTATTATTATTATAACACTCCCCCTTGGATAGCAATTTTATTTTGTTGAAGATCAACTATAAATTACTGCCTCGTTAAAAACCTTGCTAAAGAAAACCCAGTGGGAAAAAACTTTAGCTAAGGGAAAAAGAGTGCAGCATGGAGTTGACTCCCCCTCAAGTAGACATCGCTTCAGCTGTTACATCTTTTGAACATGTCTCATGCCAATGTTATGAACGTGTGTTCTGAAAATAGCAGTTGGAAGTGCTTTCGTGAAAAGATCAGCAGAGTTTTTGCTAGATTGCACATATCTCATTTCAATCTGGTTGTCCTTAATGAGATTTTGAGTGTATGAGAAGAATCTAGGTGGTATGTGTTTTGTTCGGTCACTTTTGATATACCCTTCTTTCATCTGTGCTATGCAAGCTGCATTATCTTCATAGATAGTTGTTGGACTTTTATCGCGTTCTAGTCCACAAGAATCAGTAATGAGTTGTGTCATTGATCTCAACCAAAAACATTCTCGAGTAGCTTCATGTAATGCAATCACTTCGGCATGATTTGACGATGTAGCAACAAGTGTTTGTTTTTGAGAACGCCATGATATTGCAGTACCTCCATTTAGGAATACATATCCAGTTTGAGATTTAGCTTTATGTGGATCAGATAAATAACCTGCATCTGCATAACCAACCAAATCTTGTTTTGATTCGTTAGAATAAAATAATCCTAAATCAGTAGTTCCTCGAAGGTATCGAAATATGTGTTTGATCCCATTCCAGTGTCTTTTGGTAGGAGCAGAGCTGAACCTTGCCAACAAATTAACTGCAAAAGAAATGTCAGGTCTTGTACAATTTGTAAGATACATAAGAGCTCCAATTGCACTAAGATATGGTACTTCTGGTCCAAGAATGTCTTCTTGATCTTCACATGGACGAAATGGATCAGCTTCAACATTGAGTGATCTAACAACCATAGGAGTACTTAATGGTTTTGCCTTGTCCATATTGAAACGTTTCAAAATCTTTTCAGTATATGTTGTTTGATGTACAAGTAAACCATTAGGCATATGCTCAATTTGTAAACCAAGGCAATACTTGGTTTTTCCGAGATCTTTCATTTCAAATTCTTTCTTTAGAAGTTGAATGGCTTCATGGATCTCTTTATTTGTACCTATGATGTTAAGATCATCAACATAAACAGCTATGATCACATATCCGGATGTTGTTTTCTTAATGAAAACACAAGGGCAAGTAAGATTATTTGTATACCCTTTGCTTATCAAGTAATCACTTAATCGGTTATACCACATACGTCCCGATTGTTTTAACCCATATAAAGATCTTTGTAATTTAATCGAATACATTTCTTTGGGTTTTGCATTTGATGCTTCTGGTACCTTAATCCTTCAGGTATCTTCATATATATATCACTATCAAGTGATCCATATAGATAAGCAGTCACAACATCCATGAGATGCATTTCTAAATTTTTAGAAACTGCCAGACTGATTAAGTACCTAAAAGTAATTGCATCCATAACAGGAGAATAAGTTTCTTCATAATCAATTCCCGGTCTTTGAGAAAAACCTTGAGCTACAAGTCTAGCTTTATACCTTGTAACTTCATTTTTCTCATTTCTTTTTCGGACAAAAATCCATCTGTATCCTACAGGTTTCACATCTTTAGGAGTGAGAATGATGGATCCGAAAACTTTTCTTTTATTGAGTGATTCTAATTCAGCTCGTATTGCTTCTTTCCATTGAGCCCAATCATGTCTATTTTGACATTCAACCATAGATGTTGGTTCTGGATCATCATCATTATTCATGATGTCATATGCAACATTAAATGAAAATTTCTCATCAAGATTTTTCATTTCATTTCGGTTCCATAATATTTTTGAATATGCATAATTGATTGCAATTTCTGTATTGACATCATCAATCTCCTCTGCAGTAGGAGTACTGATTTGTGGTTCTTCTTGAACACTTTCTTTTACTTCATTATCAGCTGATTTTCTTTTTCGAGGATTTTTATCCTTTGAACCGATTGGTCTTCCACGTTTCTGACGTGGCAAAGATTCATGAGTGACGTTATTGCCAGCTTTTGGAATTTCAATTCGAGCTGGAGTATTTACTGCTGGTATATATGATTTTGTCACCGTTTTTGTATCTGTAAATGCATCAGGCAATTGATTTGCAAGTTCTTGTATATGCATTATCTTTTGAACTTCTGTCTCGCATTCTTTTGTGCGAGGATCAAGATACTTTAATTGAGGTTCACACCATGAAACATCATTTTCTTTATTTTTCATTTCTCCCCCTAATCTAGGGAACAATGTTTCATTAAAATGACAATCAGCAAAACGTGCTGTAAAAACGTCACCTGTCATAGGTTCAATATACCTTAATATTGAAGATGTTTCATATCCAACATATATTCCCAACCTCCTTTGAGGACCCATTTTTGTACGCTGTGGTGTCGCAATTGGAACATACACTGCACAACCAAATGTTCTAAGATGGGAAATATTTGGCTCTTGACCAAAAGCAAGTTGTAGGGGGGAATATTTATGACTTGCACTTGGTCTGATGCGAATCAATGCAGCAGCATGTAAAATTGCATGACCCCATATAGATACAGGGAGTTTTGTTCTCATTATCAATGGTCTAGCGATTAACTGTAAACGTTTAATCAATGACTCGGCTAAACCATTTTGTGTATGCACATGAGCAACAGAATGTTCAACAACAATTCCTATAGACATGCAATAGTCATTAAATGCTTGAGATGTAAATTCACCAGCATTATCAAGTCTCACCCTTTTAATGGTGTAATCAGGAAAATGAGCTCTCAATTTAATAATTTGGGCAAGAAATTTTGCAAATGCCACATTACGGCTTGATAACAGACAAACATGAGACCATCTGCTAGATGCGTCTATTAGAACCATGAAATATCTAAATGGTCCACATGGTGGATGAATTGGTCCACATATATCACCTTGAATTCTTTCAAGAAACATTGGTGATTCTTTCTCAACCTTAAGTGGTGAGGGTCTAGTTATCAATTTTCCAAGAGAGCAAGATGTACATGGAACCATTGTATCATGATGGATTTTTCTATCCTTTAGTGGATGTCCATGAGTACATTCAATAATCCTTTTCATCATTGTTGATCCTGGATGGCCTAATCTGTTATGCCATAAACTGAATACACCAGGATCAATATATTTTTCGTTAACTACCATATGTATTTCTGGTACATTTATATGTGTATAATGTAATCCAGAACTAAGTCTTGGCAGTTTTTCAACCACATGACTCTTGTCAGTGATACTTAAATATTTCTCATTTTCTGTTGTCACTGACTGATAATCATACCCGTTAAGGTATATGTCGGAGAAACTCAATAAATTTCTGCTTGACTTGGGAGAAAATAAGGCATCATTTATTAAAAATTTTGTACCATTTGGTAGTATGAAATTTGCCTTTCCTATCCCTTTTATCAAGTTAGCAGGTCCTGATATTGTATGTATAGTTCCTTCCGTTGGTTTTAGATCAATAAAATATTTCTCGGATTTAAGTATAGTGTGTGTAGTTCCACTGTCTGCTATACAGAGATCTCCACCACTTGATTGATGTTGTATTCCAGCAAAATTCATATTGAACTTCATATATAAGAAATAAATAGTGAGTACATTAATATTACACAATATTTTAAACCCAAATAGATAGTACTGAAACATTTAGCAAACATAATGACAAAGACAGACGATATTAAATCGTTTATTTTTCAAAAGACACACAACTTAAACATTCAAGAAATCTTCATATAAATCAGATGGTTTCTCAGTGACTGTTGGATCAATATTATCCACAAAATTTACTTCCTTTTCTTTACCTTTCAGCGAATCCTGATACATCTTAACAAGATGTTTAGATGTTCGGCAAGTATTAGCCAGTGGCCCATTCTACCACATCTGTAGCAAGATTCTTCAGAATTTTTAGAAGAATTTTCTTCAACATCTTGTTTAATGGGCTTGTTTTGTGGTTGATATTTATATTTTCGTGGATTACTATTTCTTTGACCACCACGGCCACGACCACGACCACGTCCACGCCCATTACCATTACCATAAGGATGGTTTCTACCATAGTTATGGCTTTTGGCATGATGATGGTGATGGTTATTATAACCACGACCTTGCCCGCGTCCTTGTCCCTGTTTATAATTATTTGCAGTATTTGCTTCAGGGATTGCAAGTGTACCAGTAGGACGGGATTGCTGATTTTTCATTAATAGCTCATCATTTTTGCTCTGCAACTAAGAGATATGAATTAAGTTCAGGATATGTTTTGAACTTTAGCATTCTCAAATTTCTTTGCACTGTGATGTTTGCAGCATTCATTGTGGAGAAAGTTTTCTCCATCATGTCTGCATCACTAATTTCATGTCCACAGAATTTAAGTTGTGAACATGTATTATACAGAGCTGAGCTGTATTCATTTACTTTCTTAAAGTCTTGGAACCTTAATGTTCTCCATTGTTCCATTGCAGCTGGAAGTAAAATTTCTCTTTGATTATTGAATCTGCTTTTGAGACCTTCCCGTAAAACATGGGGATCTTCTACAGTCACATAATTATTTTGTAAGCATTCATCAATATGTTGATGAATAAAGCAACATGCCGTAGCTTGTTCTTTTTCAGAACAAGTGTTGTTTTCATTTATGGTTTCAAGAATGCCCATTGATTTAAGATGCATTTTTACTTTTATAACCCATGGCATGTAGTTGTTTCCAGTTGATTCTAAAGGAGTAAATTTAAGCTTTTCCAGATTCGACATTTTCTATTATCAAAAATTAAAACAAACATCATGATAAATTAGAGTCAATTTATATTCATAAGTATATAAACATTAAACATAAATTTAATATAACATAAATGATAAGTAGGTGACAGTGTCGACCATGTGTAAGCAATCATAAATAAATGTTATATAACAAAAATATAAATATTAGTAAACATAAATGAAAATTTGGCGACAGTGTCGACCATATATTTTTTCAGGTGGTATAACCGACCTATATCATTCTGGTGGTATAACCGACCATATATCATTTTGGTGGTATAACCGACCATATATCATTTTGGTGGTATAACCGACCATATATCATTTTGGTGGCAGAGCCAACCATATTTAGTATTAAGATTATCGTGCTGATAACGTGTTATAATTCAGTAGGCTTATAACTACCTTTAGTGGTTTGATTCTTGATGTTATAATTCAGTAGGCTTATAACTACCTTTAGTGGTTTGATTCTTGATGTTATAATTCAGTAGGCTTATAACTACCTTTAGTGATTTGATTCTTGATTTAGAATACTAATAATGAAGTGTAAGAACAAAGATGATAATGGAGAGAAAGAAAGAAACACTTTGTAAGTGTGAGAAATGGTGCAAGTTTAATGCTTGCATTCATGAGTATTTATAGCCTAAAATCTCAATATAAAAATACATACTTTGTGTACCAAAATTGACTATATGTATACACCAAAATTGACTATCCATATCTATATTATTATTATTATTATAACAATAATAGCTTTTTAAAAGCACCAAAGGGCCATTGACCTAGTGGTATCGAGGTGACCCCTTCAACCTATTGGTTGGAGGTTCGAGTCCCTGGGTGGGCATGTATATATTCGTGTTTAAATTTATGGGTGTGTGTGTGTGTGTTTGCCTTAAAAAAAATAGCTTTTTAATAGAAATAATAATAATAATTACAACGACTACAACTAAACTCAATAGCACATGAGTGGTGTACGGGGGAGGTGAGATGTAGACAATCATTCTCTTATTCGAGAATAAAAACAAGTCATTTCTCCATCCAGAGTGAAACACTCTTGGCTCTATTTTTGAGTCAACAGAAAGCATTGATTTATTGGCGTCTTGACTGCCGTTTAGAGCTTACAATTGAAATCCAAACAGAATTTAAAACTCATGGAAATTTGATTCTACCATTTTCATGGCGTCTCAATTTTATTTTTAATTTTATATTACTATTTTTTTTATAAATCCTACTTACTGGCCGGAGGTCCACTCGGAAGCAATCTCTTTATCCGTCGAATAGAGAGAGTGATGACTTTCTCTACTTTTGAGAGTGTTTCACTCTGGGTGAAGAAATGACTATGTATCAAGTAAGTGTAAAACTACTACTGAGAGTGTCTCACTTTGGATGGAAAAAATATAATATAAATAGTAAGATAGATAATTATTTAGAAGGAACGTAATTAACTTGAATATAAGTGTAAACCTACTATGTGTCAAATAAATTATGATTAAATTCTCTAATTTGCCATCATTTATTACACTCGATTGTTTATATCTTACACTCGATTGTTCATATCTTAAATAAACATAATTAAACTTAACTTGAATATAAGTGTAAAACTGACATTAATTATACATATTAGAAAATTAGTTTAAGACCCGCGAATTTGCGGGATTACGTATGAAAATATGTAGTAACGGAAAGATACAAGTTAAAGTACTAAATGAATATTATATTTAGTTACATTACATACAATCAACTTTAAAAGAGGGAGTATCACAATACGTTGTCATATTTATTACGGAATATATCGTTTTATAAATTTGTCATTTTATGTTGTTTATACCTTCATATATTCGATAGCAACCTAACTTCCTAACCTAACCTAATCTGGTAGTAGTGTTGAAGACTCTTATGGACTATATAGCTTCTAAATATGAGTTGCTGTTCATGTAACCAATATTCAAAAATATACGGAACATCATTCATTTATACATTCACATATCCAAAATTCAAAAACATACGAAAGATTATTCATTTATCCATTCACGAATAATGATAGTTGTTTTGGAAAAAAAAAAATTTTAAAAAAAAAAAAAAAAAAAAAACTTAACAGTTATACATCACAAAATATATAAATCAAGAAAGACAAATAACTTGTACTACAAAGTACAAACTAAATTAATATCACAGAAAATTGGTATCCACGAATTCAATAACTGATGACTTGTTATGGCATAATCTTATATTTCATAACACGGTTATTTTGTGTCAAAATTAATATGAAATACCAATTCTGGATAGAGGGTTGAATACCTGACCATTTTTACTAAAAATTACCCATGTGGACACTCCAGATTTACCCATGAACTAACATGTCTGACCTATCAATTTTGACACTTTAATTATAAAAACGCAACGCCCTACACAAACGTGAACAAACCTACATTTTCCTACTTGGATGTTTTTATGCGGTATCTGGGTTGAAAATTAATCTTCATAAATCCAACCTTTTTGGCATTGGTGTGCATGCGCTCAAAGTGGCTAGACTTGCAGGGGTTATGGGATGTTCAAATGCTTCATTGCCTTTTCACTTCTTAGGACTTCCTTGTTGTAAATTTAGTGTAATTTTGGGTTTTAATCTACACTTGTAAATGGGTTTGGAGGTACGGAGTGTACACCCATTAAGTGATAGATTACCCGAACTCAAAAGTGGTTTTCCATTATTTACTATCATGACTTGGTCTACCTGAAATTTGACTAAGTGTTTTCAGTACTAAGTTTTCTTAGTAAGCTGAAATTTGGCTAAGTGTTTTGTGCTGGTTGTTCTGCATTGCTGGTCCTTGTGCTGGTTGTTCTGCATTGCTGGTCCTTGTGCTGGTTGTTCTGCATTGCTGGTCCCTGTGCTGGTTGTTCTACGCAGCTGGTCCCTGTGCTGGTTGTTCTGCGCAGCTGGTCCCTGTGCTGGTTGTTCTGCGCAGCTGGTCCTGTTTGCTGGTTCCTCTGCGCTGCTGGTCCTGTATGCTGACTTTTGCGCTGCTGGTCCCGTATGCTGACTTTTGCGCTGCTGGTCCTGTTTGCTGATTTTTGCGCTGCTGGTCCTTTTGCAGTGCTGGTTCTTAAGAGACAGCAGTAAGAAAACACTTAACACAATTTTGAGTGATTACGGAAGAATTATTCTTGCACCCACTTTTGTTTTAGTGGTTGAAGGAATAATACTTGTTTATTATAAAGTGATCACTCATGCTTTGATAGTTGTAAAATATAATATTTGTTTATTGTAAAAGTAACAACTTTTACTTTAATGATGGAAGTGATAATATTTGTTTATAGAAATATTCTTCCTGTAACCACTTTTGAATATTATAGAAGATACTTTTATTAATCAATCGGCCAATTGATTTTAATAAAAGACTCTTTCATTATTAAGGGTGTATATAAATATATTAACCAATATGCATGAGAAAATATACAAGTTACGAACACCAAAATATTCTTCTGCAAAAGGAATTCTTGTTTCTGCCAAAACAAGAATTTAATCTCTGTCTTATCCCAAAGTGATATTCGTGTAACCCAGGCTATAAGGGTCGAATAATTACTTTCGGAAAGTGATACCACGATTCAGTGATTTATCCGGCTATCGATTATTTTACCCTACACGAAAGAATTTAATAAAACCTCCAACAATCGAAAGTAATTATTTGTTATAATCGATGGCGGCTACGATGAAATACATGACGGCGAATTTCTCCAAACTTGATAAGTTTGAGGGAATTGATTTTAGGAGATGGCAAAAGAAGATGCACTTCTTTCTGAGCAGCATGAGTGTGGTGTACGTACTCAGCACACCAATTCCTGAAGATCATGGTGATGATGCCACTATTGAACAAATTCGGAAAAGGTGCAAGTGGGAGAACGATGACTACATCGCTAGAGGTTTAATCCTCAATGGTATGGCTGATTCCCTTTTTGATATTTACCTAAATATTGAATCTTCTAAAGAACTATGGGACTGTTTAGAAACCAAGTATATGTCTGAGGATGCTTCTAGTAAAAAGTTCCTTGTGAGTAATTTTAATAATTACAAGATGGTCGATTCTAGACCGGTCTTGGAACAATACAATGAGCTCATTCGTATACTTGGTCAATTCACACAACATAAGATGAACATGGATGAGTCTATTCAAGTCTCAAGCATAATTGATAAACTACCTCCATCTTGGAAAGAATTTAAACATTCTTTGAAACATAAGAAGGAGGAGTTAACTCTTGTTGAGTTGGGTAGTCATCTGCGTATTGAGGAATCCCTCAGGTTGCAGGATAATGACAAGCCAAAGAGCAACGAAGTTGCTGGTACGTCTGTTGTCAATATGGTGGAACATAAAAAGTTCACTAGTAATAATGACAAAAAGGGCAAACGTAAACATCAAGGTTATAACAAGGCTATTCCGAACAAGAAGTCTAAATTGACTTGTTGGAAGTGTGGTAAAACTGGACACATGAAAAAGGATTGCAAGGTTATTTTTGGTAATAATAATGCCAAAGGATCTAGCACAAGCGGTTCGGGAAATGGTTTAAACAACCACAACTCGAAAGGTCAGAATATATTTAATAATTCAAATGAGAATTATTATGTTTCATATATATCTGAGGCTTATTTTGTGCAGGATGATGATGTCGCGTGGTGGGTTGACTCGGGAGCCACCACCCATGTATGCAAGGATAGATTTTGGTTCAAGACTTACGAGTCCGTGACTGATGGATCAATTCTTCATATGGGAAATGAGTCAACAGCCTCTGTTCATGGACGTGGAAGTGTGGATTTGTGTTTTAGTTCTGGAAAAACTATTTGTTTGTTTGATGTTTTGCATGTACCACAAATAAGAAAAAATTTGATTTCCAGTAGTGTGTTAAATTGTTGTGGTTATAAACAAGTGATTGAATCTGATAAGTTTGTTTTGTCAAAACATGGTATGTTTGTTGGTTTTGGTTATTTATGCAATAGAATGTTTAGACTTAACATTAATTACTTGAATGTTAATTTTGCTTTTATATCTACTTCTAGCATAAATAATTCTACACTTTGGCATGCTAGACTAGGATATATACACTTTAAAAGAATGCAAGATATGTCTAAAGATGGATTAATACCGGCTTTTGACATGAACAATGAAAAGTGTAAAACGTGTATGTTAACAAAGATCACTAAGAAACCATTTCAAAATGTACATCGTGATACTGAAATTTTGGAATTAATACATAGTGATTTATGTGATTTGCATGCTACTCCTACTTTAGGGAACAAGAAATATTTTGTGACTTTTATTGATGATGCTTCTAGATTTTGCTATGTTTATTTGTTACATACTAAGGATGAAGCATTAGATAAATTTAAAATATTTAAAACTGAAGTAGAATTACAACAAAAGGCTTTGATTAAAAGACTTAGAACAGATAGGGGAGGTGAATACATTGACCAATCGTATTTCCAATCCGTTGGTATTATCCATGAGACCACAGCTCCTTATACTCCACAACAAAATGGTATATCTGAAAGGAAGAATAGGGTCCTTAAGGAAATGGTTAATTCCATGTTATCCTATTCGGGTTTAAGTGAAGGATTTTGGGGGGAAGCTATGTTAACAGCTTGTTATTTGCTTAATAGAGTTCCTAACAAAAGAAACAAGATTACACCTTATGAACTTTGGAATAAAAGGAAACCTAACTTGAATTCTCTTCGGGTATGGGGCTGTAGGGCGGTTGTAAGACTACCTGATCCCAAGAAGAAAAGTTTAGGTGAAAGAGGTATAGATTGCATATTTGTTGGATATGTTGAACATTCCAAGGCATATAGGTTCTATGTAATAGAGCCTAATGAGTTTGTCTCAATCAATTCTGTGATTGATTCAAGGGATGCAATCTTTGATGAAAATCGATTTTCATCTATACCTAGACCAAAGGATATGATTCCAAGTAACAATGGAATCAATAAGGATTGTAATGATGAAGTCTCTGAAAAGGCTGTTGATCAGTCACTTGAGCTTCGAAAAAGCAAAAAAAAAAGGAAACCTAAATCATTTGGACCAGATTTTCAACTATACTTAGTTGAAGGTTCTAGGGATGATGTTTCTACCCAATATTCGTATTGTTTCAATGTTGATGATGATCCTAAAACATATGATGAAGCAATGAGGTCTCAGGATGTTGCATTCTGGAAAGAGGCAATTAATGATGAGATAGATTCTATCATGGACAATAACACTTGGGTGTTAGCTGATCTACCTCCTGGTTGCAAACCATTGGGTTGCAAATGGATTTTCAAAAAGAAGATGAAGGTGGATGGAACTATTGAAAAGTTCAAGGCAAGGTTAGTCATTCAAGGCTTTAGACAAAAGTCTGGAATTGACTATTTTGATACTTATGCTCCCGTGGCACGTATCACTACCATTAGACTGCTGATTGCTTTGGCTACGATTCACAATCTAGTTATTCACCAGATGGATGTGAAGATAGCATTCTTGAATGGTGAATTGGATGAGGAGGTTTATATGAACCAACCTCAGGGCTTTGTCATGCCAGGAAATGAAGGCAAGGTGTGCAAACTTGTGAAATCCTTATATGGTTTGAAACAAGCACCTAAGCAATGGCATCAAAAGTTTGATGAAGTGATTTTATCTAGTGGTTTTAAATTAAACCAAGCAGATAAATGTGTATATAGTAAATTTGATGATTCTGGTAAAGGAGTTATAATTTGTCTATATGTTGATGACATGTTAATCTTTGGGACTGACCAAAGTCAGGTTGATTTAACAAAAGAATTTTTGTCATCAAAATTCTCCATGAAAGATATGGGGGAGGCTGACGTTATCCTTGGCATTAGGATCAAACGTGAAAGCAAAGGAATTTCGATTTGTCAATCTCATTATATTGAGAAGGTGTTGAAAAAGTTCAATTGCTTTGAATGTAATCCTGTGAGTACCCCTGTTGATCCAAGTGAGAAGCTTATGCCTAATCCAGGTGAAGCTGTATCACAACTTGAGTATTCTCAGGTGATTGGCTGTTTGATGTACGCCATGACTTGTACAAGGCCGGATATTGCTTTTGCTGTGGGAAAACTGAGTAGATATACTAGTAATCCTAGTACTCATCACTGGCAAGCAATTAGGCGGGTACTGAAGTACTTGAAGAAAACTATGGACTATAGTTTATCTTATAATGGGTTTCCTTCGGTAATAGAAGGATATTCTGATGCGAGTTGGATAACCAATATTGAAGATCATTCTTCAACGAGTGATTGGGTGTTCTTGCTTGGGGGAGGTGCTATTTCATGGGCTTCTAAGAAGCAGACATGTATTACCAACTCAACGATGGAATCTGAGTTTGTTGCTTTAGCTGCTGCTGGTAAAGAAGCAGAATGGCTTAGAAACTTGATCCATGAGATACCATTATGGCCTAAACCTATAGCACCCATGTCTATCCATTGTGATAGTACTGCGACATTGGCAAAGGCTTATAGCCAGATGTACAATGGAAAGTCTAGACACTTAGGTGTCAGACATAGCATAATTCGTGAACTCATCATGAATGGGGTGATTTCTATAGTGTTCGTGAGGTCACAACAGAATTTAGCTGATCACTTGACGAAGGGATTGGCAAGAGACTTGGTGAACAAGTCTGCTGTGGGTATGGGTTTAAAGTCCACATAAATTTCTAATTATAAGATACCCAATTCCCTTCTGATGAAAATTAGAAGTTGAATTCAATGTGGAAGGCTTATACTTAGAAATTTGGAGTACAAAATTTTGTATCATCCCAAGGTAAGGTATGTACTCGGACCTGTTGAAGGTGAGGATGAAGTTTAGCTTCTTAATGGTTTATTTGAAAAAGTGCAATAGCAGGTGCATGACTGAAATGAACTACCTATGTGAATGTGAAGTTTTGCCGCTTCAACAAAGCTTGGACTTTTGCTTTAGATACATTCATGAATGGATATGGACACATGGCTTGTAAAGTGTCAGGATAGCTTTAGAGTATTTGAAAACTTATGTGTATGTTATTTTCAGTTATTCAAATGGGTTGAAGGGTTCAATTCTTAGAACACCCCGATTCTCGAATATTTGGAATGTGTAATGTACTAAGGTGAAAATTCAATCTTCAAGATATTTTCATTTATGCATGAGTTTTGTTTTAATTTGTTTAATTCTCATGAAACGAATTGCACTAAATTGGGGAGGATTGTTGTAAATTTAGTGTAATTTTGGGTTTTAATCTACACTTGTAAATGGGTTTGGAGGTACGGAGTGTACACCCATTAAGTGATAGATTACCCGAACTCAAAAGTGGTTTTCCATTATTTACTATCATGACTTGGTCTACCTGAAATTTGACTAAGTGTTTTCAGTACTAAGTTTTCTTAGTAAGCTGAAATTTGGCTAAGTGTTTTGTGCTGGTTGTTCTGCATTGCTGGTCCTTGTGCTGGTTGTTCTGCATTGCTGGTCCTTGTGCTGGTTGTTCTGCATTGCTGGTCCCTGTGCTGGTTGTTCTGCGCAGCTGGTCCCTGTGCTGGTTGTTCTGCGCAGCTGGTCCTGTTTGCTGGTTCCTCTGCGCTGCTGGTCCTGTATGCTGACTTTTGCGCTGCTGGTCCCGTATGCTGACTTTTGCGCTGCTGGTCCTGTTTGCTGATTTTTGCGCTGCTGGTCCTTTTGCAGTGCTGGTTCTTAAGAGACAGCAGTAAGAAAACACTTAACACAATTTTGAGTGATTACGGAAGAATTATTCTTGCACCCACTTTTGTTTTAGTGGTTGAAGGAATAATACTTGTTTATTATAAAGTGATCACTCATGCTTTGATAGTTGTAAAATATAATATTTGTTTATTGTAAAAGTAACAACTTTTACTTTAATGATGGAAGTGATAATATTTGTTTATAGAAATATTCTTCCTGTAACCACTTTTGAATATTATAGAAGATACTTTTATTAATCAATCGGCCAATTGATTTTAATAAAAGACTCTTTCATTATTAAGGGTGTATATAAATATATTAACCAATATGCATGAGAAAATATACAAGTTACGAACACCAAAATATTCTTCTGCAAAAGAAATTCTTGTTTCTGCCAAAACAATAATTTAATCTCTGTCTTATCCCAAAGTGATATTCGTGTAACCCAGGCTATAAGGGTCGAATAATTACTTTCGGAAAGTGATACCACGATTCAGTGATTTATCCGGCTATCGATTATTTTACCCTACACGAAAGAATTTAATAAAACCTCCAACATTCCTGTAGGTCGTAATATGTTGAAAGCAGCAAACTGGGATCCGGTCATTTCTAAGATCAAGAAACGCCTCGCATCGTGGAAGGCAAATATGTTATCTTTTGGTGGTCGGCTAACTTTAATAAAGTCGGTTCTCGGAAGTCTTGGTACATATTACATGTCTTTATTCAAAGCGCCTTCTAACGTAATTCGATCAATGGAGTCATTGCGTGCCTCGTTCTTTTGGGGAGGAAAAGATAATGCTAAAAAAATTCACTGGGTAAATTGGAGGCTTATTCTTAACCCGCACGATAAGGGAGGCCTAAATGTTGCAAGTCTTGGTTCTCTCAACCTTGCACTCCTATACAAATGGAGATGGCGATTTTTGGTTAATAAGGGTGCTTTATGGGTAAAGATTGTGACTGCAATTCATGGGGCTAATAGAGGCGGTGTTATCACATCGAACCGATATCATCATGGTACATGGGCTTCCATCTGTAAATGTGTGCGTGACATGCACACAAATAACCGAGTTCGGCCTTCGCTTATCACCATCAAGTTGGGGAACGGTTCGCTTACTAGCTTCTGGTTTGACCCATGGTTAGAGGGGATTTCACTTGCTGTTCGTTTTCCTCGACTTTTGGCTTTGGACTATAGGAAATCAGACTTGGTTGTGGATCGATTTCATAAAGGATCTTGGGTATGGTTTTGGAGGAGGGATCCTCGTGGAGGTATTGAATCTGCTTCTTTTTATGGATTGCAAGATCTGCTAACTCATGTTTCTCTGTCTTCCAATGTGGATGAGTGGGTCTGGAATGGGTCTTCTTCCCATCCGTTCACTGTTGCTGAAGCCAGAATCATGATCGATCAGCACTCTTTCGCCTCTTTTGATCAGCCTACTGTTTGGTACTCTCTTTATCCGATTAAAATTAATATTTTTATTTGGCGCCTAAAGATGAATCGTCTGGCTACGAAGGACAATCTTGCGGTTAAAGGTATTTCTCTTCCAAATCCTTCATGTATTTGGTGCGAAGTTTATCAAGAAACAATGTACCATGTCTTTGTTTATTGTGACATAAGTAGACAAATATGGTCAAAAGTTGGATTGTGGCTGAATATTGGTATTCCAACATGGAACTCCATGGACGACTTGTGGTCTTGGCTCCATAATCTGCCTCTTCACGGGAAGAAACGTATCGTCGTGACTAGCATCGTTTATTCTTCTCTTTGGAACATATGGCGGCTTCGAAATTGCTACACTTTCAAGGATTCTAGCTTCAAAATTGTGCACGTTCTGGATAATATAATTGTTACGTCTTTTTTTTTTTTTTTTTGGTTATTCTCTAGATACAAAATAGCTAGACTTAATTGGTCCATGTAGTTGCAAAACCCATTGATCACTTTGTAATTTTTGTTGCACTTTTATTTTTTCTAGCTTTTTGCTAGGTTTTTTTATAAAATCTTTTGCTGTTAAAAAAAAAAAAAAAAACATTTTCCTACTTGAGCCTGATTAACAACCATTGAAGCATTAAAACAATTGGTGTTGCATTTAGTCGAATGAGATACTCATAAAGGATGACATGTCTTCTAGAAATTTGTTAAATCAATTTAGCAAAAAATGAAAAATTTAAGGAAAAATGAACCTTTAGTACTTTGCATACACAAATGAGCAAAAATTAGATTTGAATAGGTAGATGGAAAACTAAGGGATTATGAATGAAAAATTCAAAACATATAAATAAACTAAAGAAGTACATATACAGTCTATTCTATGTAATCCAAAATGACATTTGATTGTATGCAAAGCAATATGTAAATATGAAGGCAAACCAGCATCGTTATTCCATTGTTAAAGTTCTATACATAATCTTCATGTGTATTGAAGTTCTACAATGAAGTCTCCTTGCATAACATGCAAAAGTGCAAAAGTTACACCTTAGTTATATTGATTTGCGCAACTGAAACGTGAAATATGATTCAAGAAAAGCTGTAGCAGCTTCATCAAGTATTAGAATTTTTTTTTTTTTAACGACAGTTTTTGACATCGAATACTCTCATTTGCCACCCACCCACGCGTTAGGAGGAAACCCCTCGCACATCTTCGCGTGGGTTCGGCATACACCTCAACTCCACGAACCCAATGTGATTTGGATCAAACCTAATGGTTGACTGTAATGGCCTTGTCATACACTTCAATTTCATAAAGAAATCATGGAGAAAACCTCCCCAAGTATTCGAACTTCTACCACTTCAAAGAGAGGTGAATACGGGCCCACATCACAAGCTATTACCACTCAGCCAAAGAATCGGTGGTGCATTGAGTATTAGTTATCAACCATTAATTGAAAAAAGATTAGCATGTTTCCCATCATTTACTATTTAGTTTTATTATCATTTTCATAACAAATACAGTAAATGGGTACACGAAGGAAGTTTTATTTTCAGTTTATTTGAGAAAATAAATATTTATATTTATATATATACGTGGTTTAACTGTATTATTTTGTGATTATTTTAAACTTTTTATCTAATCACCCCAAGTTGTTGTACTAATGAGATTTCAATTTAATGCTTTTGAGGATTCCAAAACGACAATCACTATGCAATCGTGTGATGACTATTAAAACTTATATAAAGACAAGTTAGATTAGATATAAATGATTTATTCATAAGCATAACAACACAAAGTTTTATATTTACCATTCAAACTCTTTATCCAAAAAACAACACATTTTTTTCTGTGAATGATTTAGTGAGTAATAAAGAGTGCTATGACTAATTTTCTTCTAATAAATAATTTTGTTAATATGTGATATAATATAAAATATATAACGTAGAATGAAAACTGAAATATATTTTGTTTATACTGTATTAATTATGTATTTATTACAACATTAAACACGATCAAGCATGTATGTGGAGGGGTAATTGTTGTATGTATCAACAAGGTTTCAAACAATCACATTCATCATCAGTCTCTTCACCATCCGTTAAATCATCATCAAGTGCACAAACACCATCCACATAACCGCTTCTTATGCACGCATCTGCACATTTACTCTTAAGACATGGTCCCGACCACTTCAAATATTTACACATCTCTTCGACCGGCATCATCTCTTCTTGTGCACCTATTATTAATTAATTCAAATCATACAAATTAGTTTTTTATGACGAAAAGCTAGAGAGAAATATAATATATATATATATATATATATATATAGGGGCAGGATCAATGGGGAAGTAACCAATCGGGGGGAAGCGGGGGGAAGCAAAAAAAAAAAATTCGTTTTTTTTGAAATTTTTTTTTTCCGGCATCAAGATCACACGAAAATATGAACATTTAGAAGAGACACTTCGTGATGAATGTTATTATTTAGGCGGGAAAACGATCGACAAAAATAACATTCAAGATAATATTGTTCGTGAAGAATATGAACGTTTATTTTTCATGTTTTGTGAAGTAAAATTTAGCCCGATTTAGAGTTTAGGGTTTAGGGTTTAGGGTTTAGGGTTTGGTGTTTTGGGTTTATTCAATAAACCCAAAACACCAAACCCTAAACCCTAAACCCTAAACTCTAAACCATTCGTGTTAAAAACTCAATCTAAATACTAAATCTAAACCCTAAATCTAAACCCTAAACCCTAAATTTCTAAACCCTAATATCTAAACCCTATAAACCCTAATATCTAAACCCTAATATCTAAACCCCAATAGCTAAAACCTCAAAATACGCTCGAAAAACACGATAATTGTTATATATTACTTCTTCGAGCGTTTTCCCGCCAATATAAAAACATTTATCACAAAGTGTCTCTACTAAATGTTCATATTTTCATCTCATCTATAATGTTCGTGAACAAAGTTTTTTCAAAAAACGAAAAGAAAAAAAAAAATTTGCTTCCCCCCGCTTCCCCTCGAATGGTTACTTCCCTCTTAATCATACCACTATATATATATATATATATATATATATATATATATATATATATATATATATATATATATATATATATATATATATATATATATATCACGAGACTTACTTGAGGCGATGATTAAAAGTTGAAACATCAAAATTACTGATAAAAATTTCATTTTTTAAGTCTTGACCGATTTGCTAAATATATAAAATCTTTGAATGTTTTAAAAGAAAGACTAATTGGTTTGCCAACCTGACTCATCCTAAAAAGAACGAAAGCACGCATGTTATATATCATTTTTATTCATTTGGCGTTATTCAATTAAAGTCTCTCACAATAAATAATGCAGATATCACTTAGTTTGACTATTAACTTACCAATTAATTAATTATAGGATTAAATTAAATGTCATAATGTTATTATGAACTACTATTCAGTTCGCATAATTCTCTACATATTCTAGCTTTACATACGATTTATATCAATGGCTTGTACAAAATATATAATTATAATATTATAATAATTCATGAATTTAAAACCAAAGTTCTTTATAGATATTGAAGACTCTATTATACATCTATAGATAGATAGATAGATAAATAGATAGATAGAAGATAGAAGTTAAATAGATCCATGCTCGTATACCATCTATAAAATGAAATGAATGAATTGACACCGCATTTCAATGAAAACATACTTGAAGTTTACATATTCGAAAATCAGTTAGATGCATTGATGAGCTTGTTTACACGCGAAATATCACATGAATAAAAATAAATATAAAAACAATATGTATAGGAGGGTATACAATAACTCCGCTACGGCCATCGACATAGCCATCTTTGATACAATCGTTGAAACATCGATCATCCTTGCAAAGCTCCTTGGCGTATTTTTTTATTTCGCATAATTCATTCGGTTCTTCAAATTTTTTCATGACATGTTTCATATGTGATTGTTAGTTACTACAGTAAAATCATACATATATCAAGGTATTATTACAGTTATTAGTACGTATTTGAGTACCGAAATGTGCATGCGAGTATGCGACGAAAAGCATCAACAATATTAGTGTTCTGAATTCATTTTTTATTCAACATGCAATTTTAGTTCAAGCTATTTTATATGGCATTGAGCAATAAATGTTTGTAGTTTTCTTGTAATGATACCGCAACCTGCATGCGCATTCCATACGTATGCGGACACTCGCTAGCGTGCGTATGCGTGTACCTTGTATGCGGTATGCGGCATGCGGTGATGTATCGAATGCCTTTGTTCCCGGTACGGCGGTTACTTGGTCATCAAGTCGATATCTTTTCCATAATTATATCCGTGATTCGGGGGAGTTAGTTATGGACGAGATTATTATTATCTTGGATGGTTCTAGAATTAGGGTTTGCCTATATATACAAACCCTAATTATCATTCTAGGGACAACCAACATTACGTAACCACCACCTACTACACATCCTACGTAACAACCTATCATCGTTCATCTTCTCAAGGTTTACAGGTTAGTTTCTTATTGGCTAGCACCTACAATCTTGCTAGGGGCCTTCTGATCAACTACCGTTATCGAAGGTGGACTTAATCACTTGGCCACCCCGCCGACATCATCATGTCGGCCAGGGTTATTCACGGTAGCCGGACCGGAGAGCCTTGTTCTAAGATCCTTAAACCCCCCCTTTTTACGTATTGAACAAGCATATTGACCCTATGGAAAATATATGCATGATCATCTTGTTTGTATATCACTTAAATCATTCTCAACCATCACAATTTTTTCATCAAGACATATTGCCACATCCGTGCTCCGCCATCACTTCCTGTTATAACATAATCATTCTTTATCGATTTGTTAGAAACTAGGGTTTGATCACGATAATCATGGATTGATTCTTGGATCATTTGATCACTTTACATGCCTCGAATTCACGAAATTCTTATTGGGATAAGACAAAGACACAACCTTGCAATGAAAAGACACAACATTTCAATGAAAAGGTGCACGATTTTGTTCACACTTATTGAAAAATGGTGGGGGTTTTACCCTTTTAATGCTACAGTTTTCATAACAACATCAAATTAACTCTTACGCGTGTGTATTCTACACTATTTTAACCTATTCCTCAAAAAGATCTAGGACTTACTATATTAATTAAATAAACTAATATACAACTATTAAAGCTAATAGTAAAAATGATTATAGCATCACTTTCATCCTGAAATGTGTGAAAACTATGAAACCCTGTAATTATCTGAATCAAGCTTCAATTCGTGTTCTAATTGTTGATTTGAAAATTTAGCTTATAGATAGGTGATAGGAAACACCATCTTACTTAGTGATTCAACTTCCTTAAAGGGATATATGAAGTTGAATAATTCTATTGGGAATTAATACTTGTTCAAGGTGGAGACAAATTTGATCTAAGTAAGGTTGGTGTGAACTATTGAAGAACTGTAAGAGATTGAGTTAGTAGAATTGATCTTATGATAAGAACATCATTTTTTTAGTGATCTTTCTTCCTTAAAAATGTGTTAGGAAGTTGTTCATATTTCCGTTTAGAAATTGATACTTGTCCAAGGTGAAGACAAGTGTGATCAATGGATGACGTTGGTGTGGCTTATTGAAGATCATTTGTAAACGGATCTCCACCGGGTTTGGAGAAATGCTTAGTGATGGATTAAGGAGGATTAGTTAACATCCTCCCAAAGCACTATAAATTATTGTGTTTGTTCACTTATATTCTTTACACACTTACATTAACAAACACAAACACTTCAACACTTAAAACTTATGTTTTGATTGTTAAAGATTTCGATTTTTTAAAAAAAATCACTAAGTAACTATTCATCCCTTTTAGTTACTTACATAACTCATAACTAATCTTTGCCTACCATGGATAAAACATCTTTATCTTAAGTGCCACGTCATTAATTAATCAATTAATTTTTTTTCTATTTTAACTAACAAAAAAATATTATTTTTAAATAACACTTTTAATAAATACAAAGTGTTGTACAATATGCATGAAAGGTTGTACATGATGCATTATAGTAAGTATGTGGATGAGTGCTTATACAATATGAATGAATGTTTGTACAAAATGAATTAGAAAGGTAAAAGGTTTTTCCTGTTTGGGCTACCTAAGAGAGCGAGTAATCCGACCGTATACTCTGATGTACGCAGTCCAACATGATTACTCCCTGACTGTTTCCAAGCCTTCTCTGAACACCACAAAATATTCGTCCTAGGCAGGATTCGAACCCGAGAACTCTTTCAAGGAACTCAAGAGCCCAACCATTGGGCTATCTTGTGATGATTTGTACAATATAAATTAAATATGGGTAAATGTTCATACTGTGATGACCCGGGAATTTCCGACCAAATTTAAACTTAATCTTTATATGAATTCGACCGATAAGCAAAGTTGGAAATGTTGAAGTCTTCTAAGTTTTGAACTGTGTTCATGCATACATTTGACCTTTGAACTATTTTTATAGAATCAATTAACCTTTGGCTATTCCCAACGATTCACGAACAATTGTTGTAAATAAATATATGTGTATAAATAATAATGTGAAATAATAAAATACAAGGTAATCAGAAGAAATAAATATGTAAAATAACGTATAATATTATAAATTGATTATTAAAAAAAAAAAAAGAATCCATATATGAACATATATGATAACTATACATAATTATTATATATATAAAAGATATAAATATTATGTGTTGAAATTTATAATATCTTTTCCTATTATGAAATAATATAGTAAATAGATATATAATAATTATATATATATAATATTATTAATGTATTCATATTTACACATATAATATATGATATAACAACAAGTTAAAAATATGATAGTAATGACAACTATATTATACTACCTTCATTATTATTAATATCATTATTAGTAATATTAACAAATGTTAAATATTAAAATCTTAACAAATCTAAGGTTATGATTATCAAAATAAATAATTAAATATAAATATTACTATAAGAATGATTAAAATTATTACTTAGTTGTAATTTAAATATTATTTGATATCATGATTAATATTATTATTATTATTAATCTATTTAATTATTATTTATTAAAATCAGATATGTAAAAATGGTATATGTAGATTTAGCAAATCTAAAGTTGTTGTAAGTCTTTGTCTATCTGTTTGGAGATTGCTTAAAGTCGTATAATCAGATTCCACTTTTTCAGAAAAGCCAAAATCTGTTATTGATCAACATCCATTCTTTCTATTTATTTATTTAGTTATATTTTTTTTACCTGTAAGCACAAACCGAGACACACACTTGTTTATAATCGAATAATTCAGGTAATTACACTCAATCATCCTAATTCCTTTTCATTAACAAAAGCAATTATAACAATTATTATCTGATTTAATCTGTTAATTTAAAACAGGATGTTCATAAACAGCCTGTTTTCTCTGTTTTGTATCATCTAATCAAAAACTTGATTCTCAAATTAATTTCAAAATCTATTAGTGAGGATTTGTTAGGAATCCTCCAAGAAATCTTTCTGCAAAATCCCATGTCCCAATTCTTAAAAACGAACCCAAATTCTTGAGTCAAAGTTTTTAATTTCAAAAGTCAACAAAAATGTTCTTGGGAAATTCGTGTTTAATTTTAGGTTTTTGGATAAATTGATGATCCATAGAGTTTACATAAACGATTTAGAACTTATTTCATGTTATAGTCATAGTCTATAACGATCTCAAAGTCTAAAACAAATTTTTTATTTTATTTATTTGGCAGCGACTTACAGCAGCCTGCTGTTCTTTATTTATTTATTTTTTTTTATTTATTTTTTTTCGTTTTTCTAATTTGCAAATTAATATTGAATATTTATAATTATACTGGAAATTTAAATTATGGATTATATGATTGAAAGAGGGTTTTAAATCGATCAGTGTTTAAGGGTGAAGAAGATGATTGAATAAGATGTGATATAATGAATTGGGGTGAGGTAATCTCAGGAAAAACAGACTTGGCGAAGTGGTTTATGGGTGTGTCGGGATAGCTAAAGGTCCCAGGTTCGAGTCCTGGCAGGAGCTCCCTCTTTTTAGAGGGCCTATTTTTGAGGTAGAGACTTATTATTATTATTATTATTATTATTATTATTATTATTATTATTATTATTATTATTATTATTATTATTATTATTATTAATATTGCTAGTGTTATTAGTATTGCTAGTGTTATTTGTTATTGTTAAAAATTGTTATTATTAATTATTACGATTAAGATGATGGATAGATTAATTATTGTTATTACTAACTTAGTATTTTAAAAATTATTATCATTAATGTAAGTAAAATTATTATTATCATTATTATTAAGACTAGTATTAATATTGTCATTAGTATTAAAATGATCGATAAAAGTATTGTTATTATTATTACCAACAATAGTATTGTAATTATATTATTATTTTCATTAATAGAAATATTAAGATCATTGTTATATTGATTAAGATTATTATGATTATTATTAACATAAGTATCATTATTAACAATATCACTATAATTTTCATTAACAAGATAGTAACTAAGCTATATATATCAAATATATCAAATAATATATACGTATATATATGTGTGTATATATATATATATATATATATATATATATATATATATTTTATCATATATAAATCCTAAATAAATTATTAGTATTAATATGTTATGGTGAAAGATAAACACTAGTTAAATAAAATATATAAATTAAATATAACTATATCTATATAACAAATAATTTAACAAGTATATTATAAAAAAAATAATATATATATTTATTCGATTTCCATTACATGTGTTAATATACATAATTGTATATAGGTTCGTGAATCCGAGGCCAACCCTGCATTGTTTAGTTGTTCAATATAATCATATGTATTTTTACTACAAAATACATTAGGTGAGTTTCATTTACTCCCTTTTTACTCATTATATTTTTTGGGCTGAGAATACATGCAAATGCTTTATTAACTGTTTTACAATATTTACATGCGTGAGTTTCATTTACTCCCTTTTTACTCATTATATTTTTTGGGCTGAGAATACATGCAAATGCTTTATTAACTGTTTTACAATATTTACATGCGTGAGTTTCATTACTCCCTTTTTAAATGCTTTCGCAATATATATTTTTGGGACTGAGAATGCATGCGCTGCTTTTATAAATGTTTTTACGAAATGGACACAAGTGATCGAAACTACATTCTATGGTTGGATTATCTAATCAAATATGCCCCTTTTTATATAGTCTGGTAATCTAAGAATTAGGGAACAGAAACCCTAATTGACGCGAACTCTAAAGATAGATCTATCGGGCCCAACAAGCCCCATCCAAAGTACCGGATGCTTTAGTACTTCGAAATTTATATCATGTCCGAAGGAGGATCCCGGAATGATGGGGATATTCTTATATGTATATTGTGAATGTCGGTTACCAGGTGTTCAATCCATATGAATGATATTTTGTCTCTATGCATGGGACGTATGTTTATGAGAAATGGAAATATGAAATCTTGTGGTCTATTAAATTTATGAAATGATTATTTATGTTAAACTAATGAACTCACCAACCTTTTGGTTGACACTTGAAAGCATGTTTATTCTCAGGTATGAAAGAAATCTTCTGCTGTGTATTTGCTCATTTTAAGGATATTATATGGAGTCATTCATGACATATTTCAAAAGACATTGCATTCGAGTAGTCGAGTTCATCAAGATTATTATTAAGTTAATTATAGTTAGATATATTATGAAATGGTATGCATGCCGTCAACTTTCAATGTAAGGAAAGATTGTCTTTTCAAAAACGAATGCAATGTTTGTAAAATGTATCATATAGAGGTTAAGTACCTCGCGATGTAATCAACTATTGTGAATCATTTTTAATCGATATGGACTTCGTCCAGATGGATTAGGACGGGTCCTTTCAGTTGGTATCAGAGCGGTGGTCTTAGCGATCCAGGTCTGCATTAGCGTGTCTAACTGATAAGTCGTTAGGATGCATTAGTGAGTCTGGACTTCGACCGTGTCTGCATGTCAAAAGTTTTGCTTATCGTTTTTGTCGGAAATCATCTGTTATCATCCTTAGGAAATTACCTGCTCATTATTCTTAGTCTAGACACGTTTTACTGCATTGACTGCATGAATAGTGTAAAGACAAAATTCATATCTTAGCGTATCTGGAAATTCATATCTTAGCGTATATGTTACTGTAGACCTTTCCTGTTATCTCTCGTAAATTTCTCCGTAATTTAAGGGATCCTGGTACTATATATATCTATGCATATTATGCATTGAGAATACATCCAATTACCAATTGTTGTCACTAAACTCTTCATACCAAAAATCTTTTCTGTGATCGCGTAAGATGGCCTCTACGAATCGACCAAGTTCCTCTGACTCCGAAGACAGCGTGACGGGAGCACAACAACCAATCAACTACCGTGATTACTGGAGAAAATGGGGGTGGGTTCGTGACATACTCACCCTATGGAGAAGGGAAGAAGGTACTCCATATCATGAATCGAATCTACCACCTAACCTTGGAGTACTCGACCCGCTCACCGGCGAACCTGTTCGCAACACCGTTTATACCCTTTTTGCAAGAATTTTTCGTCTTGAGGCTACCATTAATGGAACTAGAGAAGATATCCGATCTCTACCTCACACTGATAACCAACCAGGGTTAATAAATGAATTCAAAGAACTCCGAGATCGAGTATTAACTTTAGAGAACACGGTACATAATTTGCAAGCACCAGTAGTATCACCAACACCAGTAACATCACCAGCCTCAGCACCAACAGCACTGGTACCACCAACAACAACAACACACGCCTCAACATCACAATCTGTATCTCGAGTGTAATCATCGTTCTACGTATCGTTCTACATCATTTATCTTCGTTCGATATGACAATTATGTAATCTTTAATGTTTTAGAGAATGTATATTCTCGTTCTATCGGTAACAAATGAGTTTAATATCATATTGACTCATTAAATCCATGATTACATCTGAAGAAAATATATAGGTATATATGTTTTCATAAAGATTGTAATTAAAAATTCTTTTTGTACAAACTGTTAATGGTGAAAATATTTTAACGGGTAGGTAATACCCGAAGACTATTTAAATTTCACATTAATAAGTTACATTGTACGTTCTTCGAATCTGTTTCAATAAGTCATATACTATCCTACTTACATCCACCGATATACAAATCCGTTCACCACAGAATAACCATATTCATCCAATTACATATTTGGATTTTGATCTATCAGAATCCATCAAGTGGCATAACGAAGAAATAATGGACACAATAAAAATTGATTAGAAACAGATTAATTAACAATATGAAATTCTATTAAGAATCCACGCTAACAAAATCCTAGCTAACTGTTCCTAGCTAACTGATTACATTTTGTTTATCGCAATTTATTTTATCGCAATTTACATTCTCGCAATTTTATTTATCGTCATTTAATTTCTGTTATTTACTTTACGCACTTTATTTATCGTTATTTAATTTCTGTTATTTATTTTACGCACTTTAAATATCGGGACACATATACAAGGTTTTGACATATCATATCGACGCATCTATATATATTATTTGGAATCACCATAGACACTCTATATGCAGTAATGATCGAGTTCTCTATACAGGGTTGAGGTTGATTCTACAATAATATATATACTTTGAGTTGTGATCGAGTCTGAGACGTATACGGGTCACGACACGTATTAATTATTTCGAATATTATATATTAAACTGTATATAAATTATTGAACTGTTAACTGTGGACGAATAATATTGGACAATTAAAATGAATTAAAATACTGATTATAACATATGAAACTAAATAATTCTTCAAGTTGCCACTTGATTTCATCTTAAACCTCATTTGTATCTTGACAATTCCAGTCTGTGTTCAAACCTTTCATGATTCTTGAAAACACCTCAATCGATAGGATGAATCAACCGCACTTTATCTACGGAAGGAAAGATTTATGCATATAGTTATGCACCTGAGAAACTCTCAGCAACTGAGTAAAAGTTTAACACGTAGCCGCATTAGATCCTTTGGCATTTATTAGCAAAAAAAAAAAAATAACTTTGCGATTTTTTTTTTTAAAGTAGCCAATTTTATCACAGCTCCAGCAAGTCAACTTCGACTTTTCATTCGAAGTAGCCTTACTATAATCCTGATATATACGATTACCTTTTTGATACCAGAGAATTCTTTTATATTCCACCATATTACCAGCAGACATACCAGCAACCTCGTTACTTCTTGGCTTAAATCTCTCTGACAAATCATTATATTTATTCAGTGAAACCCTATCATATACTCATCCACATCTTGTAACGAGAACTGCCATACCAATTACCGGGAATCAGCAATCAGTACTTTGAAAACTCACAGCATATCTACATCAACAGTTATATGTATGACATTTATCTCTTAAAATTATGATCTCTCCGTCAGGAATTCTGAAAAACACTCAGTCACAAATCAATACTCTGAATGTTGAAAAAGCTGAATGAAGCAGCAGAAACCATAGACAACTGTAAACGACCATAATCATTTAAAGTTTGATGATAAAGAATAGTATGTTGGAAAAGCTCAGAAAAAGTGGAACTGGAAAACGGATTGAGCTAACCACAAAGGAGACCAAGGACAAATACAAGGACCAAACCCTATATTCAAAGAATTCAGGTAATTCCGGATTCGTTGAAATCTTTAGAGAATATCTTGCTCCGAATTCATGTTAAAATCTTGCGGAAAATTTTTCTCCATCAACCATCGAACTTAGAAATTCCAAAATATCATCATCAATATCTTCGATATTTCTGAGGATATTTTCATAAATATTCTCGTTCGAAATTATATACCTCCTTATGCTTCCAGTGTATTCAATAGAAAATTTAGTACCGAAAAGCAGATTATGCGAAACTAGGAAGAAAGCCGTGGACAAATCACAAATAATAAGTTTGGCTTCAAAGAATCTAAATGATTCAATGTCTGCTAAAGTCTTTAGTAATTATCTTGCTCCTTACTCTAAACCCTTGCAGCTAATAGTTTCTATCATCCTCTGATCTTAGATATTCCGAGATATTATCGTATCTTTCATTATAAATATCCTCGATATTTCTGAATATATTTTTATAACTAATACTATCTGAAATCATTTATCTCTTCGTGCTATCAGTGTTACATCATATAGAA